>NC_052503.1:71408032-71757657 GCF_016617805.1 Bactrocera tryoni
CCGCACGCCGTCTAACCACCGCTGGCTGGGCGTCCGTCCAACCACCACCGTCCACCGTCCGACCACCGTCACCTGGCATCGGCATAACGAATCCACGGTAGTCAGCCCGTAGAAATGGTGTCGGCGGTAAATCCTTACTAGCCGTACGGATCTGCAGACATAAGTTTAATAACCCGTTGCCAATAGCAATTTCCTCTACTCAGGCGCGACGCCAACATCTTGATTTTCATTGTCCTTACATTTTCGTAATTAAAAGCAAGTTATTTCATTTCCGGTAACAGCAGCAGAACCTTTAAGCGCTTTAAGCAACCCTCACCAAAGTTGAAGATCATAAGACGCAGCTGTTTTCAATTTGCCAGCAACACCGGCCACCGCCGTAAAATAATTATTTATTGGTAGATCACGGCCCATACGCGCACGCCAGACTCTGAAAAGGCCAATAAATGGAAATGCTGGCAATTTTATTTAAAAACCAAAATGAGTTATAATCCAGCCATCTTACAAATAGTTCACATGAACTGGTACGGTGATACGCTACGAAAAGTGAACGGGTGTTACTACGGAATTCAGGATACGTTTCATTATTTACTCCTTTACAAAGTGCCGCCTACCGCTGGCAATATGCAGTAATAAGAAAATCGACAATAATTCTCCCAGTTTGATAAATTTGCGGGGAGTCGAGCGCCGCGGCTGGGATATCGTCTGGCGAATTCGGTTGCTGGTAGCAACGTAATGAAGCAAATCACCTTTTGGTGATGGACCAGCGACAACCAGGAGTTCCATTAACCAAATTTTACATTACAGGGGTTGCGGCATATGGCGAAGGGAAGCGCTTTCTGCTAAAGGACGCCGAAAGGCCTTTGTACAAAGCCCTTTGGCGGCGCCAAACCTGCTTGGCTAATGAGGCCTTATGAAGTAAGCTGAGTTTCTTTGCAGATACGAAGTGGATGTGGGCTGCGCAAAACTCAAAGCAATGTAATAAAATTTTCCGGCTCTGGAGAACTGTCAACATCTCTTGTTCGAGGTAACCGTGGCGGAAACAGGAGAGAAAGCTCAATCCAGGATCTCCATGGAACACCCCATGAGAGCAATTCTTATTGAACAACCAGCATGGCAGCTGCCATTAACTCAGAGTTTCCATCAGATTTCATCTCGCACATACCTGCAAATGAGAAAAAAGTTAGAAAATATCTCTTATTAGCCTGTTGGAAGATTGAAGCTTAGTCATAAATAGCAGTAATTGTAATTGCTTAATGACAATGACCTATTTAGCAACTCCCCAGCAGTCGCGACCTGACTATTTGATCGGCTGGCTGGCAACCATTCCTGAAATTCTTTTATATCCAAATGATTTGCAAACAAAATGTAAGTGGTGCAATAGCGCGGTGCCATCGCCGGATACCTGTATTCGTCTGGAATATACGGATGGCCTCCATTGAATCAATCCAATGACGATGATACGAACATCAAAATGAATCTGAAATAATGGAATTAGGCCAAGCCATGAAACTCGATAACTGAAATAGGATGAGTTAATGCGAAACAAAAAAATATAAAACTATATGGAATTAAATTCAAAGATATTGAATTTATCTCACGTATATCAGCAAGGAAAATGAAAAACCAAGAACTGTCTTACAAGTTTGAACAATCAACACATAAGCTTAGAGCATAAAGGGGTTGGTGGCGAAAAAATTGAATATTTAGAACATGAAAAAGATAGATAGTTATAATTAAGCCGAAGATATGAATGGATTTTGATAAAACTGCACAATGAATTTAAAAATTTTTCAAAAAAAATGAATTTAAAAACGCTAAAACTTGTGTCGGAGTTGTTTTCGAAAATGAAAATTCTTTTATTGAAACACGAGTTCATGGAACAAAATAGATCCATGAGTCTGATGAACAGATAACGAAACTGAATGAAAATTTAATTTTAAACAATTAATGGCCAAGTAAGAGGTTTGAGTGAAATCACGGCCAGAACATTATGACGAATTCAGCGGTATCATATATGCAGGGCGGCGGAGGAGAATTAAGTTAAAACGTCTGGATGGCGAGCGCAATATTTCGGAGCCTGAGTAGTTATCCCAACAAAGATGATATAAAGATTCTCTCTTCCAATAAAACCCCAAAGCGGAGGGATTATGTTTCAACGGTGCAAACAAATTTGAACTTTAACTGACCCCAGGCGGTAAAAAACTGAACCATACCCAAAATGATCGATAAACAGGTTCTTTTCTAAAGGAAACAAAATACCATGACTTTGCCTAACTGAAAATCATCACAAACACTGAACTCTTTACCGTTAAAAGACCAAGCAGTTTCGGTAGAAAACAAAACTAAGGATTGAAATCGAATTCTAAGAAAGGTCAAATCTTACTCAAATTTAAGACCTCTATCACTATTAAACTTAACTTTTGAGACGTCTAATAAATATTCTTCCCACAAGGCAACTCCGAAACAAGACGAAGCATAGTCAAGCCCAAAATTTAATAAACAATTTTGAAACCTATTTATGTTCACCGTGAAATTATAATTCACTTCTTAGGTGACCAAACTGAATCCGTTACACCGCCATTGACATCAAGGTGTAAGCAGTTTTTTGTGTCAGAACAAACAGCAGAAAGCAATAAAGCTGCGCGCGAACCAATTCCATAATTTCGCAAACTAATCTTAAAACAATAAAATCCTTTTGGTTAATTTACTGATATTAAAAACATCGTATGTTCCATATTCCGGAATACCTAAATATCACTTAGCTCTGGGGTGTAAAATCCAATCTTCGCTTTATAGAAACGTTGGCTGTCACCTTGAAGATGACACATTCGCGTAGAACTCGAGAATTTGAGATATCGATAATGAAATGTTGAACATAATTCGCCCTCTCTCCAAACAGTCGCCTCATTTGAACGAACCGGTATTAGCGACGTCTACAGGAAGCATAAAGCCGATGCATATAAAAAAGCGACTCCGCGCCAGAAACCGTTCTTTTTATTTAGATTTTTAGATAGTTCCTTTGCAAATTTACCACAAACTCATTGATAAAGCTAAGTTATCGATCCTCTAAAAATTTTCGACGAACACTTAGCACATAGTTACTATATTAAATTTAGCCACCTTCTTCTTGAACTCTTGGCCTTTGCAATGAAAACCTTTTCATTTCTGAAGAGATATGACAAAGTAAGCCTTTAAAGGCATGTCTCCCGCAACGGTAAGCAAGTTATCTCCGGAAGATAAACATGAAGGATTGACCATTGATAGCGAGTAGCTGGTATTAAAACGAACGTCTGTAATCAGTGCGAAGCCGCATTAAAAATTTTATTTACCGATAACTGTTCCAGTTCGGTACCAAATTGTTATGCCGTACAACGCCAACATGGCAAGTCTATAGGACCACCATACCATAGTTTATTATACTGCGTAATGGTTTAACCAAATTTCGTGAAACTTCTGGCTTTTGGTACCCAAATGGAAACGAAGCGTTATTGCTTCTAAGTGAGTCCTTTAACACCTAACTTTATTTATCTTGTTCACTGGATAATCGTTCAATAATGAATTCAAATTGGAACCAAACATAACCCAACCACAATACTCGTAATGCTGCGTATACGCTTAAGTAAGCGACCGCCCAATCCATCATGGTAAACCTCGGCTTTACGCGAACAGTTTAGGAAGCGTGCGGATTTTTCTCATGTTGCCGTACAAATCTGAATAAGTCATGTACAATGACACAAACGCAAACATAAGTTAACCCCGCAAGTAACTGCAGTAATGGCGGTAGCCGTTATTAAATGAAGAAATTCCTCAGCAATCATATTGAACTTAACGCAGCAACCTGACGTTATGAACGTGACATTTGTAAATATTGTGACATATGCGGCACAGGAATATTACTAACGCACGACCCGCCTGGGACTCAAGTGTGCTGTTTGTTGAATGCGCAACCGTATTATTACCTGCGCTGAATTGGCAAATATTGCTACGCGAACACCAACATATGCAGGCAATGATATAAAGCTTTAGTCATGAACTTTGAAAGCGTATTTTTCACTTGTAAAGCAACAACAGGTGGGTAATATTCTTTTAGTTCAAAAGTGAACTTGTCACTTCATTTTGGGCCAAACTCTACTACTGATTTAAACTATATGTAATTTAGTTTTATTTTTGGGTATAATATTTAAAATATTTCTAGTTTAAAATTGAATTTCTATACACCTTTCTCACATTTAATTAGTCTTCCAATATTATACAGGCATAATGAAAATGTAGGAGGAGCTCTGTCCAAGTTGAACATTCAACACCTTTATTCTGCACACCAATTCTTCTTCTTTCTGGTCACACAATTTAGGCCATTTAGTTTTATGCATAATTTGTGGGCTTGGTTGTTTATCTACTCATTTGGTATGTTTCCGGTGCCCCTGTCGTGGTATTGACATTTTGAGTTGTTTACAAGCCATAATCTGGCTGAGGCACTGCATGAAGAGACCATAATTAGCTAGGGGATAACATTGAAAGGAATTTAATAACAACTGCCATTGTGCTGCAATAGCAAATACCAATTCGTACCTGAAAATATGTCTAAAGAACCATGGAACCCAGATGTATAATTTTCATTATTTATGCCCGAACTTTCAAGATTCTTTTTCTTGCCTGCTGGCTTTTCTTCGGCGTTTATTTTAGCTGCTACTAACGAAAAACTAACTGGTTGTAATACTGAAAATTCCTCACATTACGATAATATGAAACCCGTGAAATGGCGCAAGTATCTTCAACACGCATCTGGGAATTATGTCAGCCGTAATAGTTTACTCGAAGAGCCTAATCAAGGTATAATGGGATAAATGTCAGTGCAATTTGGGTCGAAAGCAGGTTTTGTGAATACGTGCCTTGAATCAGGTGAAGCACTTCCCAGGGTTCTATGCAAAGTTGAACTATCGCTGTGTTAACGCGTTTTGTTCCTTATCCTAAAAATTGTATTAAATTTAAGAAGCATACCTCCCAAAGTGAAATATACACATTTATTACAATCTTTTGAGCCCTAGTTTTGGAAAACAGCCAGTTATCAAAATATGCTTTTATAAAATGTAATATTCAAAAAATTTAATTTGTATAGTTATACTTTATGGTGCAGTTCTATGTTTATAATTATTCAAAAATATTAATCTTAAACCTCCCAGCACTATATTATTTATGGGATTGCAACTCATTTTAAAAAATGCGGAGATTAATAATCGTAATTTGACTGGTTTGTTCTTAAAATTCCTGCAATTTAAGTTTTAGTAGCAAAACAATGACACAAAAATTATGTGCTTGTAAAGATATTCGAAACAATAAATTTGCAGCAGTACCATAGCGCACATAATGGCACCGAAAGTTCTTTTACTTCATTTATTATTTTTGTTAAATAAAATAAATCAAAAATTGAAAATTAATTTAAACAAAATAATGCGCCTAAATGTGGCGTAATGAAATGTAAATGACTCATTTCCCGATTTCCCTGACGTAGCTTATATTTCCATATATATTTGGCACATTTTACAAACACATAAATTCATGGTTTAGGTACAATTTCATATAAGTGCTGCGAACAGTATGTACTTGAAAAAATGAATGCGCCCGGTAATTTCCCTTGCAACCCACCTCCTAAACGCTGACTATTTCCAGGTAATTCACCATGGCGTGTATGAGTAACATGGTTTTACTGAATGAACAGAGTTTTCAGAAGGCGATTTATTTCAAACTCTTTATCAACCACTACTCCTGATATATATGATTAACCATATCATTTCGGAAGTTCAAATCACCACCTTCTAAAAGCAGTTTTGCCAAAACTGGGTGGCGTAAAATCTATATACCATTATGGGCCTCCTTGATAACTCACCCTTCTGTTCCATCGGTATCCTTAACACCCAAAGTAAATAATTAGGAAGTTCACTGACCAAACCGAAACGCATTTTTATCCGCCTTCGCACCACCGGAAGGCATTTTGTTTCCTGGCTACCGGAAGTTAACGTTTTTCTGCCTTGAACCAGAGCACATCCTCGATTAAAGAGCATCTCAAAAGCGAAACGCGATACCAGGAAGCAAGATCTGAAAACTATTTAACTCACCTGATACGAAGTACTATGTGGCGCGGCGAACGCTACCGGCAACAAGTTAATAACGCCACCCGACTCACACTGGCCAGGACAGGTCAATTTAGGCGGCATAACCGGGTAGAGCTTTATATGCAGAAACTAAAAACCATAAGCAGTTTCGAGCTCAACGGCCGCATTTCGTAATCTTAGCTGCCAAAATGAACTGCGCGACATCAGTGGCGAAGAGCGAAAACCCCACCAGCAATACCATGAGTATTATGGTTTAAAATCTGGCGAGCGCAAACGGGCTGGGCACAGAGTGATGGAGGAAATGTAGAGGTGGACGACGATGATGCGCGGCGGTGCCGGCACAACTTCGGTGCACCGGTTGTTGCCGCAATACAAAACGGCAAACGGAAAAATCGCAAATCGAAAAAATCTGCAAGCGCTGCCACCTGAAGCTCAAGTGCTGCGCGCAAAAATCTTGTAATTTAATTGGCTGAATCCGATCGAGCCGTATGCGGTTTCCGCTGCTTTTCGTCCAAAGGGCAAACAACAACAAATGCAGTTCAATAGTTCAGTACGAGACGCGAGCCAGAGTGGATGCGCAACCGCCATTATGCCAGCCATTCGGTTTTTCGAACCGAGTGGCGCACCCGGTTCAAGGTCATTACAACGAATAGTTCACCGGCAGTGCTGTTGTTGTAATTGGTTTGTTGTTGCAGCCATTGATTTAATACCAGCGCAATTGCAGCGCCTGCGCGTGAAGCGGGCCATCATGTAGCTTCTGCAACTGAGCGACGCGGTAGAGCCGGAAGCTTAGCAGACGCTTACATCGCCGGTAAAATAAAATGAGTGCAATGAAACCGATGGCCAGGAGTCGTTGCATGATCAAAACGGGAACGCATAACGGCGCCATTTACGCAGCGCACGCAATGAAAATGATGTGGCCGTCGCAGCTTTGCCGCCTGCTCAGTCTGGTACCGCCGTAACGGCAGCGAATATAAAAGGAACTTTATAGCCTCGATGGTTCAACAAGTTTGACGAACAAAAAATGAAGGCGCCAGCATGTGCAATCTCCTTTGCTAGCGAAAACCGTTGTAGCTCTATGCTACAAGCACACACAAAGAAATGAGTAGTAACTTGAACCCTTACTGACTTCTTCAATCTCCGGCATTGCTTTGCTGCCGCGCATTCATCTGTTTCCCCGTATCGAGCATTTAACCGGCTTCATTGAATCATTAATTTAGAGCGAATTTATTGTTTTGCGAATATGATTTGTTATGCATCTGGTTCCAAGCCGGCAGCTTGTAATCTAAGGCGAGATTCGAAAATCGCCGCTGAAGCGAACAACATCATAATTAGGCGCTTGTGCCCTCATTTACTTCCACTAAGGTTTATTACAGCGTTATGACTGCCGGATTATTAAATTCCTGCTCGCTCGAAAATAAAATGCGCGCAAAAATGCCTTTGTGAACCGATTAGTACCACCAGAATTTTGTTAAATTGCCGCTATACTTTTAGATAACCTTCGGGAATTTCCACCCGAAACAGTCCGAAAACCTAACTTACCCTGCGTTTAAACAATACTCCGAATCATTACCGAAGCATGCACATAGCTTTCTCTCAAATACTGCGGCAAATCTGGTGGTGCTAGAAATGTAATCTTTGAGCCTATTTGTCATCCTCAGCTATAATATTAACTGTGGACAGATATTAATATGCTGGGAATTTTATAATTAAAGAATTTTTACATAAACCTAGGGAAAAATGTAAAAAACCGAATCGAATTCTTTGCATTCACTGCGCTTAATAGCAGATATTATTTAGGTTGATAGTACAAAAAGCATAAACTTGGTGAGTCTCAATAAATGAAAATGAGTTTTATACTTTTCTTTCTAAAAAACTAACGAAACCCGTCGCTATCTGAGCTTTATACGGTAACAACAGCAATTCTGATTACAAAGGACATATAAGACAAACGCGTGATTGATTTATTTAGGTTGGGTTACACTGAAAAGAGATTTCTGGAATACACTAAACCATGACCTGCATGGCCAAAGAAACTTGAAACCTTAATTTGATGAAAGCAATCATCAATTTCTTTATTAGTAATTGTAATTACTAATAATTGGTTCGAAAATAGTGCGCAGCGCAAAAAGCAACACTGCCAATTTTCAGTAATTGTTTGAGATGCTTTTCGCACTTAAACATATCACTCGGCATGGCACCGAAACTACTGCGCTGTGGGCGGTATTTGAACTCCTTCTGGCATCCAACCCATAATTCCCTCAGTCTCTGGCGCGGCACACAAACATATTAACTGCAAATATACGCAGATGACTCAAAATTTCTGATTCTCAAATTTCAGTGGTGCTTTCGCCCTCGCTGTGTAAAGACGCGAAATGGCCACGCGCGTTTCGCACTTAATATGGTGGCGGTAAACGGCGCCGCCAGTTTTATCCCATCATAATAAATAGGAATGCAAATAGCGACGCCCGTTCAACGCAAGAAAACCAATTTGAAATTTTATAGCAGTGCTTTTGCACTCAATTGCGCCTTCAATCAGCGCACTGTGCTATGGAGCCGGTTAGCGTGCCCGGACAAAAAATATTTGTATGGAATCTGAAATCAAAATTTCACTTTTACTGACGTACCAAAATAAGATTTTAGCCTTCTGAAATATACCGCAAATGCAACTCCGAAAAATTTACCGATACCATGATGATTAACAAGCACGGCTGGTAACCAAGTGTTCCAAATGGAACCACAAAATATAAAGACGACATTAAAATCACATATTCTGAAATCATTAAACAAAAGCAACCTGAAAACCGCCAATTCTGGAAAATATGTATGTTCATATTAAAATTCATGTGATACTCAAGAGAAATCCAAAACTTAAATGCATTAATTTGAAAAGATGCCGGCGCCGAAAACACATTCCTGAAAATTGGAGCGTCCACTCAGCAGAGACAATTTAATATTTATTCATACCTAATGATTCTCGAAACAACAGCCCTTTAAATTAAACCAAAAAGCCATTTTTACATGAATAATCCAACTTTTTTTATTCTCTAGTATACACACATATATGGCATAGGGCACTAAAATTCCTTGCTGTAAATTTTTGATTGAAATACATATACAGCTATTCCCAGTAAAGATATGGTTCCCAGAAGTGCGACTCCTGAGTACCCTGGGATATTCCAATTTATAAAACAAAAATACTAAAACGAAGAATTACTTTAAAAGTAAATAAGCAATATTTCAATTCCATGAATCCCCAAAACCATTACCTTGGCACCCTGAGAGTTCAGTTTAAGACAAAAATTACTTTGAATCTGAGAAAAGCAGCCAGCAATGACACAATGCACTAAATAGTTATTTCAGGCGAAAATGCCATCTGAAATATTTGAAGTTAGCTATCAAAGCGAAAATTACGAATATTCTGGAGATATGTCTGCCACCATCATACTATTTTCGAGGATATAAATGAGATGATATGTATAAATATGCATGGTATGTGTATTCAAAATCTGAGGTTCGTTCCCACCCAGCAGGGAATTTGCATGAATTTAAACTGGATGGTGATTCATTCTGATGAAAAACATTTCGGATATACATGGGTCACCAAACACTGTATACATCTTAAAATATATTATTATCTTATTGAATTTAAACCCTGCACCAATGCTGTGCTTATGAAAGCACTCAAATTGTTTATGAAACTGGCGAATCACTACGACAGGAAATAAATTTTATCGTGGCTGTAATACAGCTACAAATAGTTTCGGCTTTTATTATTGTTCGCGTTAGTTCCAGCGAGCAGCATACGCGTCGCCGCCGCCGTTTATAATGCCGATGAACCGTTTGTTGCCGCAAACCGTCTCGCCACAACGTCATTAACTGCTGGCAATGCTTTGCTTGTGCAACATGGTATCTAGCGCTCTTTTCTTTCAAATACCGACATTTCGCACAGGCGATGCCAGTACCAACACCGCGCTGAATGATGCACCCCATAAATGCTTTTCAAAAATATTTCAGCGTGGACAGCGGTAACAGGTTGCACCACACCAACTACGTGGGCGCGAGGCGGCGACGCTTTGGCGGCGAAATGAGCAACCACATCGCTAACCAACAACACTATTGTGCGGCGGGTCATTATCGCGAGTTAATGTAATTTCAGTGCACTTATTTTACCGCTGATGATTCTTTTTCGGCAGCAGCAGAATGAAAATGCAACTTCTGCTGGTCTACACTTTGAACAAGTTATTTGTTTGTTGTTGTTGTTGCCGGTTCTTTGGTTAGAGTTCTGATTTTGCGTAGTATGACAGGCGAACGCCTGAAATTTCGATGACGCCGCGGCGTGCCAAGCTGTCACCAGCGATTTGCAGCGAAGGCAGCCGGGTCAATACCTTTATCAGCAGGCGGCGCGGCGGATTGTTGCCAACACCACCAGCACCACTCACACTACTAATTACTACGGCTGGGTTGCCGCCGCCGACGGATTTCGCCAGCTCAACGCCGTGGTACAATGCCATGTAAGCGATTAGCCACAACTATTAACCATTAACTGGCCATGAATAAACAGCTAAACAAATGCAAATACCAAACAGCAACAAACATGGCTGGTGCGAGATTTCGAGGAAAACCACGGGCGCAAACCGGTAATGCCGATGAAGAGGCGGCGCAGCAGCAATGTAATCGCAGCAGCAGCCTTTGAGATTTGGTTTTATAATGGTCAAAATGTTGACAACGCAGCAAAGCAGCAACGGCAATAGTCAGGGGGCAAACAGAAAAATTTATATGCACACATACCTAATATTACAGACGAGGAAATGACTACATTTAGCGAAAACTTTCGGAGTGTTTCCCTGACTAAATGCAAGTAATGTCATCATGACTTTATTGTGGCTGCTGTTGTTGTTGTAGTAAAATCGCAAAATACTGCGCTTACGAATGCGTAAAATTTGCAAAGCTTTTTATGTCGATATCGTTTGTTGTGCTTGTTTTGCTTACAGTTGTTACTTCCCATTTGCTGCAGCTGCAGTTAGCGGGTGGTATCGTTGCGGCAACGCTGCAGGGTGTTTCGAAGATTTGGCATACTTTAGTGCTGGCTTTTTTTTTTAATGGCAAACTCTGCTGCTTCCATGCAAATGACTGGAGCGGGTGGGTTGAGCGGTGCTTGGTGTTGCTTATATGTCAAAAATAGTAAAAATATAGCTCATTTTAATAATTATACCCCAACAGGGTATATTAAGTTTGTCACGAAGTTTGCGTAACACCCAGAAGGAAGCGTCAGAGATCCTATATAAAGTATAAGACATATGTACATATATAAATGATCTGTGCATGCTGAGTTGAGTCAATTTGTACCATAACCAGTCTTGTCTGTCTGTCCGTCTGTATATTACAATGAACTAGGCGCTCAGTTTTTAAGATATCGTTTTAAAATTTTGCGGTAAACATCATTTTCCTTCCAGGCCGCTTTATTTGTCGGAACTGGGTCGATATCGCCACAGCAACACTGAAACTAAATCGATCAGTCTGTGCCAGCGTAGTTACTAAAGAATGCGCCCGTAGCGGTATATTAGCTTCGGTGCAGCCAGAAGTTAACGCTTTTCGGTTTATAAAATAGCCAGGTGAGAGAGGCGCGGTGTAAGCGATTGACTTCGTGCTAGCGCAGACTCTCGGCGCCGTCTGAAAGCCACAAACTACTGATAAAACGCAAAAGAATAAAAATGAAATGAAAAGAAAATACTTTTAAAATATTCTCCTCAAAAATTTAAAATGCAAGAAATGCCTGTAGAAGTGATAAAATAATTAGGACTTTTACTCATGCATATAAGACAAACGATAACGTAAACTGTGATATTCAGGTTTGATAACTTTCGGAGTAACCCGGAAAATTCCCCGCCAAAAACCTGGAATGGCTGCTAAAAGCGCCAGAATCAATCCAAATACACACAAGTAAGTACAGTAAGTTTGATAATGAAATTTTGAGCTTACTGTTATAATTGTGGTGGAAAATATGAAATCTTTAACAAAACACTATGCTAAGTTTAATTTTGGCATATTTTACGAATTTAGAAGTTACCTGAAAACCTGAACTATTCCTTAAGTAACTATTTCAAACACACAGTTTCTGACTGAAATTGAAATTACCGCCCTTTATCAAGCGCTTCCTAAACAAAAACTACAGATTTCTTTATAAAACAACAGCACATCTATAAAGCGCCATGGAGCATTGAAATAGTAGTGGCTATTGACAAAAATAGTTTCGCTTTAAATCTGGTTTCTTTATGGTATTGAAGTTGATTATTCTGAATAGGAAATTTTAGTGTAACGCCCTAGTATTAATAAGCGAAAATACCTACCTGTTAATATTTCGGTTAAGGTACTAATTATATTGTGGATACCTGTTTTGCGATGCCGAGTTACTAAAAATAGTAGTGGAACGGTGAGCTGATTGACAGATTATTTTTACTAAAATAATTTTATCATCCAAAAAGTAAGGTGCTCTTTATTGTTATTTTTTGCATATCCAACGAAAGCCAGCGTAATAAGAGGATCGCGTGCATTTAGTGGCTGCGGGAAGCACCTGCAGTGAAGAGGAACGAAAATGGATCTACAACTTCATATAAAACAGTGGTAAAAACATATAAAGAAGTAGAAAAGTCTGGTGGGGTGTCTACTGATTCGCGTAAACGCAATTGATTATAAAAAAAATGAACAAAGGAGCGCAAGGCGGATTTTCTTTCTGAGAATTTTCGCACGTAAAGTTGTAAGATGTGTTAAGACCTCGGCCTACAATGTCGGCTGCTGTGGAGCGGAACGAACTTAAGAGCTTGATAACTTTTTTTAAAAAAAAAACGCATAAAATTTGGTAAAATCTCATCGGTTCTTTATTTGAAACGTTAGATTGGTTCATGACATTTACTTTTTTGGAAGATAATTTCATTTAAATGTTGACCGCGGCTGCGTCTTATGGTGGTCCATTCGGAAAGTCCAATTTTGGGCAACTTTTTCGAGCATTTCGGCCGGAATAGCCCGAATTTCTTCGGGAAATGTTGTCTTCCAAAGCTGGAATAGTTGCTGGCTTTATTTCTGTAGACTTTAGACTTGACGTAGCCCTCACAAAAATAGTCTAAAGGCGTTAAATCGCATGATCTTGGTGGCCAACTTAGCGGGTGCCATTTCTTGAGATGAATTGTTCTCCGGAAGTTTTCCTCAAAATGGCCATAGAATCGCGAGCTGTGTGGCATGTAGCGCCATCTTGTTGAAACCACATGTCAACCAAGTTCGGTTCTTCCATTTTTGGCAACAAAAAGTTTGTTAGCATCGAACGCTTGACATGCCATTGGTTTCAACAAGACGTGGCGCTTACATGCCACACAGCTCGCAATGATTCTATGGCCATTTTGAGGGAAAACTTACGAGAACAATTCATCTCAAGAAATGGACCCGTTGGCCACCAAGATCATGCGATTTAACGCCTTTAGACTATTTTTGTGGGGCTACGTCAAGTCTAAAGTCTACAGAAATAAGCCAGCAACTATTCCAGCTTTGGAAGACAACATTTCCGAAGAAATTCGGGCTATTCCGGCTGAAATGCTCGAAAAAGTTGCTCCAAAATTGGACTTTCCGAATGGACCACCTAAGACGCAGCCACATGGTCAACATTTAAATGAAATTATCTTCAAAAAGTAAATGTCATGAACCAATCTAACGTTTCAAATAAAGAACCGATGAGATTTTGCAAATTTTATGCGTTTTTTTAAAAAAAGCTATCAAGCTCTGCAACTGTTTAGCCATGCAACGCTTCCTTAACACGCAAAATAAAAAACCTTATTTGCACTTTCTACTAAAGTGTCCTAACTAACCATTAACTAGGCTTATAATTTGTTTACATTACTTTTGCGCGATAACACAGGAAAACGCTTATGCGCTTCACTACTGACTAATTCAGCGCCAGATAGAAAAATTGCCAGCTTCAGTTCTCGGTTTGTGTTTAAATATATACAAATAAATAAAAATAAATTAAATATGTCACCGTTATCACTCGCAGTCAAACCACGGACCATTACGCTTACTCAATTTCATAAGTAAATTTCGCATTTTTTAAATCTATACCCTTTTATATCTTTCATTATTAATAAAATTCCGCTTACCCCCACACTAGTACAAACATTCTTATTGACTCCGCATGCTACCGTATCCTGTAGTACCAAGATTCCCATTTGAATTGCAAACACCAGCCAATGGCGAATTCATAGCATTATAAACATTTTGCCTGGATGGTACCGTCGCATTCCTTTGGCAGTATGGCGCCATTTACAACTGGCGTTTTCGCCGAAACGCAACTGGCTTCCACGGTACGCAGCCCGATGGTGCAGAACTGACTATAGTCGAGTAACCACCGTGAGGTGAGTTCGAGAATCAGCTCAGACTGCGTATGGCGACCAGTTATTAGACGGAGTGAGTGTTGCGAGAAAATTAAACAGCAGAGGCGCGCATAGCCGGTGAACTTAGTTTCATTTTGTATTTTAATTTAATTACGCATGAATTTTAATTACCACTTTTGTTAACCCGCCGTTCGCGTTATCGCCCTCCCGTGCACTTCTGTAGACTTTCGTGTATCTTCAGGAGGATACCGAGCTTTACGCGCAGCTTTTTACACGCCAGCAGACAGCTTGGCGTTCGTTGCGTAATAATAAATTTTATTTGCGTACCGTAAGGACCTGGCAACAGGATACGACACCATACTTCGGGATGATTTTCTTTCAGTAAAGCGCTACGGCTTTGTGAGATATGCGCGGCTTTTATTAGCATTACTCTGTTGCACATTTATCAGTTGGCAGTTAAATACATATGTATATATCGCTTGTAGGTGGCTTGTATAAAATTTTACTGCCAATTTGAATTCGAATTACAGATCAACCAAATACGTTTTAATAGTCGAAGCTGAGTGCAATTGCTCGGACGTTTGCATTGAAAAACTAATAAATTCATTGGACCGCTACTACATCCTGAGCAATCTGTAGCGTGTATTGCTGATCACACGGTGTGAGGCAAATTTGAGTTAAAGGATTTTGTGTATATACGCGGCCCCAAACCGTAAGGATCGCGAAGTGATTGTCGGAATTTTCGATTATCGTCCATTTGTTATGCAAAGATTATGTAAGTGAATTCGATTATCTAAAATATCTACCAAATATAAGTTTGTTCAAGAAGCTGTCATGTAAAGATTACTTTCTTCGTATAAATTTGGTGAATATATTATACTTTCTTGTACAAATTATTCAAATAAAACCTGAATTTTTTTTGAAAAACTCCAAATTATTCCTAAGAATCATTCCGGAAATCTTGCTGTTTAAAACGAAATTAAAATTACAGCAGACTTTATTTTTAATCATATGTCCTGTAGAAAGTACTTTCCCAACAATGATTAAAATCCATTTTTTGAATTAGAAAAACCTGAATTACTCCTAAAAACTCTAAATTATTCAAGTCTATTTTATAAATTATACAAGAAAAACCTGAATTACTCCGAAAAATCGAGTTAGTCCTGGAAAAACTCCGAAACCTCCTCCCTTCAAACATATTTTACAATGGTCGAGATTCCCATGAGAGCACACGAAGAGACTAAAACGCACTTCGAGGAACACCTGAATACTACCTAAAAAATCAGAATTACTCCAAAGAAAGCGCATCTTGAAAATTTCTATATTAGTACTCGATTTCCTATTGAATAGTTCCCAACACTTTTTAAGTTCCAAAAAAACTGAATCTACCCCAAAACGTAATCCATCCCAAAAATTAATATGACGCAAGCAGTGTCTAATTTCTGCTAAGATAATATTGGAGAAAACATTTCCAATTATTGAAAATGAATTTTTTGTCTCGAAAGACCTGCAATTACTCCGAAAAACTCTAATTATCCCAAACTATTATTTCTTTGAAATTATGCAGGAAAATACTCTAAAAAGAGAAAGCTTATATACAAAGTTGCCTGAATAATTTTTGGTGTCTCAATATAAATTCGGAATTAAAAAATTTAGAAAACTTAAATCAAGGGGTTTGAAAAATATTTTAGTTGAAATTATGTGTTGCCAAAAATAATTTGGCCCACATAGTTATGGGAAATATTTTCAGCAATTATTCGCACCACCTGGAAACTACGAATTACCCGGAAAAATCACAGAAAGTTTTAGGAAGCTATTATTTTAAATACCAAACATTGAAAGAAAATAATTATTAGAACTAAAACTTACTCCGAGGTGCTCCTAAAGAACCAGAAACACTCCGAAAAAAGACTCACTTTGCGAAAACATATTATTAAATAGCTACTCGACTTCATATTTTAATATTCGAATAATTTCTAAATCTGAAAACCTAATAACCCTTGAAAAATTTAGGAGCCATTCCGAAATTATTTATTTCGTAAATTGTGCAAAAATTCTGTCTTTGAATAATAACAAATTATTAAGTTTTTCTAATCACCCTTACAAACTCGAAAAAGATACTCAGAAAAACGCTATTACACATTTCCAGGGACGAAGCAAAGCAACTTACACCTCTTTCTTAGAATCTTCTCAGCCATAATCAAAGACCACGCTCCGGAAACGCATGGTACATATTGATGGCACTGGAAGTACGAATGTTGCCTGCACTCTGTGAAGTAGTTAACTGTACAATAAATACATACATGTAAGTACATACATACATATGTGTATTTCGACTGAACAGACTGGTCTTCCTTCATACCTAACAGCCTGTAGCATGATTAAACATCTTATGCAAATCTGACGGCGGATGCGCTTCTCGGTTTGGTAACTTCCCAGAAAGCGCAATACGTTGCTGCGCTTTTACTTTGGTAAATTTTAGTTACCATCATCAATTGATTTTTATCTCATATTTCTTTTGATTATGCCTTCTTTATAGCCCATTTACCACGTAAAGTTACCGATGGCGTTCCTATTTATTGGTCGTTCGGGCGTCACTCTGCCCGGCACCGTCGCCATCGTCTACCCAGCCATGTCGCCATCCTTCAACTCACCTGGCTAAAAGTGCATCGCCTGTTCGGGAAGGCGCTGGATAAGAGCTCTTTTTCACACAGCGCCATCTAGCGCTCATCCTCCGATACCGAAACTGGCCAATATGGCTTTAATGGAGAGTTTTCACTTGGTTACATAATGACATCTGTTATTTGTAGGCCCGCCAAGTCCAGATTGCATAGTCCATACGTCGTTCGCTGATGCGATACCGATTGTGACGAGTGTTCATTGGTGGTGTCTGTCGGCGATATTGACCCCGCCGACGTAAGTCCAGAGACTGATATATTTTGTATCCCTCATATATTTAAATCTCATTTTCTTGTTAATAATAGTTTTAGATTGGAGGAAGCTCTGATTCGTCGAGCGTTTATATAGGCATGGCATACCGTGGACCACATCACCTGGATTGCCATTTCTTTTCACTGAAAGGCGCTGATGATGATGTGAGTTAAACCCAAATATTTGCTCTTCAGTAGATTTTGGCTTTTCATGTTTAACTTCTTTCTGTTACTTCACAGCCGATGGTGGAAAAGCTTTGCAGTACCACCATGTTTACAATACGAGCAACTCAATTGGAATTTATGAAGACGGAGAATATGGGCTTCATTTTGGGAGCGATTGGCATTCGGTATGTTGTAAAGCAGAAGAGCATGAAAATTTAATTACCAATAGGACATCACACTCTTTCTATAAAACTATGTAATAAAGATTTTATGATCACCTTTTTCGGTAAAAGTATTATATCACATCATATACTCTTACCTGTATGATATTTGTTACGATTTTTATGGAATGTCTTTTGATTTCTGAAAACATTTAACCCTAGAAACATACAAAACACGCATATCAAATCATTCTGAGATCATACTAATCTAGTTTCTATATATTAAGACCTTACATCATATAATATAAGCATTTGCTCATTTGACAGCACTCACCTGATATATTTGGATCACTCTTGACGTTTATTTTGATTACAATTTAACTCTGATTTGGATTCATTTATATGAAAGGAAGTAATTACACATTACAAAATACCGTAAAATATCATGACTTTTTATAACGTGAAAATTTTAATAAATTTTTCCAAAGCAGTAGTTTACACATCACATGATATAAAAATATCTACATACCCTTTGTGTTTTTGATCCATCTGAATTCAGATTTATTTTGGTTACATGAAAATGGTATCTATACATCACGTGATCAAAAATATCATATGACATTTTTTTAATTTCTATGTTTTTTGTATTTAATTCAAATTTGGATTCATTTTAGTATTCACACATCTCATGACATTTTTTATATCTATAACTGTTACTCGTAGCTTAACCACCTTTAAAAAAAAAATAAAAATAATCTGAACTCAAAAATAACGTTATTGCAACTGCAAATTTAATTTTCCACTTGTATTTCGTTTTTATTTCCCCAGGTCATTTTGGCAACGTTGACTTTCTCTCACAGATTAAATCTTTAAACGCCTCAAGCTAATGGATTGATTGACGATATTTATTATCACATTGCTCAGCTTCTGTGCGATTCCTTTATGGGCATGCCCAACAAATTGAGTCGATGCCGTGATTATGCGAGTGCACCTAACCGGCTCTTCTGATATATTCCCTCGGGAGGGAAGTTTACTTCTTCTCGGCAGTGGTACATGAGATACAGGCATCTTATGCGGACGATAAACTAGCTGAACTGGATAAGGAAATTTCACTGGTTTTGTATTATTAATAATTGGCGTTGTATTCAGTGTCTTCGCTTTATTGGCGAGCTTACCTTACCATAAGTATACGCAGAAGAAAGAATAAGGTGATACACATGTAAATCCAGAGTTACATGTGTGGAACCAAAGTGTAGAATAAAAAATATAGAAGAAAAGATTGAAGAAGTGTAAAAATTAACAGGAAGCCAAGTTTAAAAAGCTTTCACCGAACATCACGAAGTATTTGATAGCTGTTTCTTAGTCAGCTTCATATGACGCTTAGCATTGTTTCTAAGCTTTGAAGGTTTGTTATATTTTGATGATTCTGCATGCATTTCGTTGGTTGGCTTTAATATTACTTAATCCTCAACTGGCTGGCACTCTTTTACAATAAAGCGAATAATTTTTAGTGGATATGAAAATTTAATAAGTCTCTGATAAGAAATAACTTCTGGTTTGTATTGCTCTGTAAATCATCAGCTCTACTACAATCTGCTAAACTTTGCATCGATATGACAAATCATGGCGGTGGTAAGCAACGAACTAATGAAGAGTGAAAATGAGTTCAGCCACATGCACAAGCAACTCCTTAATCTGCATATGTTCTCACATATTCATAGAAAAAGTAATACATAAACAGACGGAACGCTATGCGCACATCATAAGCAAATTTCTACAACACCGCTGCTGGTACGCCGGATCCTTGAGCGCTGATATGCGCGGCTTGAACCCGCTCAACCGCCGCGCATCTAGTGGTTAATATTTTACTTCTTCCGTTCAATCGGATGCAAAACGTTAAGGCGGCGGCCGGAGGCTGGAAAAACATGAATGCAATATTGTAGATCCTGCAACAACATGCGCGCTGATAAATTTCCACTGAAACGCACATGGTTATGCAGGCATATACCATAGTTGCGTGCACCAAACGGCTATAACATATGCGAGGCGAATACCCGGCCGGGGCAGTACCGGAGTTAGCGTGCGGCAATAAAAATCGAAAACTTCTGCTGGCCGCAGCAGCTTTGTGAGCGCCCGAAGCGCAAATGCACCCGGAAAACTTTGATGCATTTTTTCATTTAGATGCAGCGTGGAGCTGGAGTACGAACGATAAGTTTTCGTGCCATTCAATATTTTTTGGGGAAAAAGGTCAATACCTTTAAAATACCTATTATTAATTCTGATATTTGTGTGAGGGAGATCATATTCGCGGTCATATTAAGTTGTACACCGTAAGGTTGATCATAATTCAACATTTCAGGAAGACTCAAAATGTTCACCACGAGTAATGAGCTACTCTTGAGAAGTCATTAAATCAATACATGGGCCTGTAGGTGGCAATAGACATCACAACTCCAAAAGACCATCAATAGTTACATAAGTAGGTGAAAGGACAACAACAGTATCATGTATATGAGAATCTGAGGATGTTCATAAAACTTTTAAGAGCTAAATTTTTGTTTCCTAAAGAATTTTTTGATAAACTCAATGAAAATTTTGTAAGACAAAGCAGCTTTTACGGAAAAAATTTTACAATATTCCCCAATAATTTCCACAAAGTGTAATTTCGTTCCAAGGGAGTGACGTTGACGATTCTGAGAAAATTATACTAGGAGTGTTTTCACTCTTAATATTAAAAATGAGAGAAAAACGGTATCTGGATCATTCTAAGAAAACTTTCACAGAGAGTGATCCCACCCAATATATTAAAAATGAGTGAAAACAATATCAGGATCTTTCTAAGAACACTTTCACTGAGAGTGATCTCACCCATAATATTAAAAATGAGAGGAAAACGATAAATGGATGTATTTAGGAATACTTTCACTGAGAGTGATCCTACCCAGAATATAAAATATTAGAGAATAACTGTATCTGGATCTTGCTAGGAACATTTTTACTGAGAGTGGTGCCACCAACAATATTAAAAATTAGACAAAAACAATATCAGTATCTTTCCGGGAACATTTTCTCTGAGAGTGATCCAATCCACAATATTAAAAAAATAGAAAAACAATATCTGGATCTTTCTAAGAACGCTTTCATTGAAAGTGATCACACCCACAACATTAAAAGCGAAAGAAAAATGATATCTGGACTACCCACACTCCAACGGAATAAGAAAAAATTACTATTTACCATTTTGGCTCGCACCCGCGGTGGTCAGACATTCAGGAAGCAGAGTTCACAAAAATTGTTTTCTAATATTTATTTTTTACCTGAAATATGCCAAGTTTCTTCTGCCATGGGTTAAATGCGTATCATTCAAACCGCATAAAAAAGATCAACCCCTGTCCATCAGAAAGATTTCCTGAGCTCTCCTTAGTATACATTCTACTTTCTTAGTTTGAAGTATGTGCTCTTTTCCACTTAACAACAGATATCATCAGTCAGTTCGCTCTTTTATTACGCAAAATAAATGCCAAAACTTCAAATATTTAAATTGAAGAATAGAGAATTGAAATTTAAGCAATAATTTTACTTAATCTTTTGTCAAATTACTTTCAATATTAATAAAAAATCTTTGCAACTGAAAATACAGCAGCATATATCCTCAAAAGCATATCGTAATCTTGCGCACACACACAAACAGCCTTTGAACAACTTCCGTGTAAGGTTAACAATAAATTCAAGTATGCTCGAGAAAATAAAGTAAAAACATCCGAAATAAATACAAATCCAAACTAATCATAGGATTCAAGCAAAGGACTTCATAACGCACAACAAATCGCCAAATGGGCTTCAAACAAAATAAACAAATATTTAAGCAACGGAAGCTTTTAAATTGTTGAAAATGTAGCCATTTAAAGCCAGCCAATGCAGAAAAAGATGACAACGCCAGCGCAAACTGAGGGCTAAGAGAAATATGCGATCAGGCCTGGGTTACTGTATTATATAAAAAGAGTATTTATTTTGTAACATAATGTTGGAGAGCATGTGCGGCAGCTTGATCGGTTTGTAATAAAATAAATTTATCTCTGTAATTGCGTTGGTTCAAACTTATTAAATAAAATGTTAGCCAAATGACGAAACCAGTACCCTTAATGAAAGTTTTGTTTGTTCTTGTTTATAGAAAGCCTCAACATTTTCCTTTAACTTTGTTGAAAGAAAATACATAAAAATTCCTAATACTGTAGTAACTATGTATATAAAGTTGAAACAAGCCACGGCTCAGAGTTTTTTGAATAAAACAGATAACTTATTTCTGAAAATTCTCATAAAAATATAGCAACCACCTTTAAACTGGTTTCTTTTGATTTTGAAAAATATCTTTAAATTAATTTAATTTGAATTAATATCCTTATTTAAGCTGCTTTGCAATGAGAATTTTGCCTCGAAAAATTTTAAAATGCTAATTAATTCTTTAAACCTTATTTAATTTTAAAAATCAGATTAATTAACATTTAAACTTTATTTCTTTGAAAATATATATTTTTAAATACCTATTTGAACTGAATATACTTATTAATTATATTTATTTATTAAATTATTTTGTTTTCGAAATTTTAATTAACTCATTAACTATTTCTTAATTTTGAATAATTGTTTTTTCTAATTTTTAATTTTTATATTTTTTAAACTCTTCACCTTAATTTCCCATGGGCACCTCTTGCTGCCGTAATAATAATAAACTGCTTTTATAAGTTATTGGTTCTGCTGCACAACCAACAATACTCAAGGCTGTCTCGCGGCAATACCGGCAACGTTGGAGAAAAATACAAAGTAAAATGGAAATGAAATAGTCACAATGTTACAATAGCGCAATGCAAGAAAATGTTATTCTAGAGTTCCAATATAAATAAAGTGTAGACATCTGGCCGGAGACAGTAACGTAATACCTCCATGTAAATACCCAAACAATCGGCAACAGCAGCAAATTAAACTGTTCAGTTGGAATTATGATAATTCAGTACGATCTATACCAAAAATTGCTGATATGTTTGTTTAAAATAAATGGGGCTAGAAAGTATCATTGCATTAGCCATGGCGAAAATTCGACCAATATGTTCCGCCTGCAGCATGTGTATTTGAAATTTTTAAAAGCACTAAATAAACCAAATTGTGCAGTAAATCGTTAAAAACCGGCAAACAGCGTTAAGATCAAGCCCGCGCAAATATTTTGAAGCGCCAGCATAATCTAGTGCGCGCTATATTTTATTGAAATCATTGAAAAGTCTCAAAAGTCTGTATTTCGCGCAATAACCAGTAATTAACCAGCAATTCCGGAGGAACAAACCGCGACACCTGGCAGGAAATTGGTGTTATAATTCCAGCTTGGCGGATAAAGCCCAAACGTGGCGGTGCGTACTGAAATCATGAAAAGTTCTAAAATTGCACATCGAAATAAATCCGCATTAAACCAGCACCACGGAGGCGCGCGGCAAAAAATTAATATTTAAACAAAATCTTGATGTAACGATGGTAATGCCCCAAAGCATTTCTCAATGGCGTTATCAAAGATCAAAATTTCACATCTCTGGGATAAATCGTTAGTAAACCAGCAATACGATAATGAAATTCAAAATATTCTGATAGCACAATTCCGCAGAATTTGATACCGGCGCGCGATATGTTTATTGCACCACGAAAACGCTGAAAAACCTTGAGAGATTTCTATGTAACACATGCGACAAATACCGCATAATCGCCGCACCAGCCATTGTTAACCTGGTATATTTTATGGCGCCTAAAAGCGTGACATAGTTGGAAATTTGTTGTGCGTTAAAAAATTGATGCTCACCGTGAACGTTGAAGTAAATCAAAGGTAATGAGGATAAAGTTCATAAGAAACAAAATATTTCTTTGGTAAAATTCCGGCATGTTCCATACGCCTTAAAAGTATGTAAGTTGAAAATTTTGGGTAAAGTAAGAAATGGTTCTCAGTAAAATCGTTAGTAAACAGCAACATGATTGTCCAATAATAAATATATTCAAAAGCACAATCTGGCATAATTTAATGGCCGTTCAGCATGTGCTGTTGAAATCATTCATTTTCACATAACTTATATTTCTACAACAAACAAGTTGGTAATCCAGCAATATCAGCTTAGACTGTAACTATAAACACATCACAGATTGTAACGCGCCTGTGCATGAAGTAATATAAACCTAATTATAAATCAATTTACAACAGGATCCCTTAATAGGTACACAAATTGGCATATTTACTTTCCGGTTAAAGTGTTTTTTGCAAACTTTTGGTGTTGGTGGTCGCAGACGAAAAGTTTATCAAAAAGGAAAAGAATGAAATGTCTGATATGCAATATATTACTAAATTTCAAAAATAATTATATTCTAGACTAAATACAGCAGCTCTGATAAAAAATGGCTCACTATTAGTAAGAGTAGGTAACATTTTTTAATATTCTATTAAAAATCAACGAGATTTAAGACCTGAAAACCCCTACGAAGAACATGAAACCCCGGAAAGACGTGGAATTAGAATGCTACCAATTTATAAAATAATTATGATTTAACATCCCTTCAATTTACACATGTATCACAAATATTGCCTGAATACAACCATCCATCTACACCTACGCGCATTTGCTGATTTTCCACCTACTGCTTGCAACAAAAATTATGGCCGACTTCGCTCTTTTGCTGAACCTACCAATGCTCATTTCATTTCGCAACCAACTTTTCCAGCTTGGCAACCCCGCCCTTAGCGCTCACCGGTTTCTTTGCCACAGCCATTGCGCCAATTAAAGTAATCACCGCTTACGAACTTTTTACCGAACGTCGGGTAAACCAGCAGTAACAAAGACTCTTTTTTCTACATTTATTGCGCCATTGTGGTTTGTTGTTATTGCTGCTTTTGTCGTCATACTTTGTAATCGCTATTTTTGTCTTGTGTTGTGTTGCGATTTTTGTTTCGCTCGTTCGTTGTTCGTTGAATGCGTAAAAACTCAATCACAGTTACGTATTAATGCTTAATGCAAACCTGTTGCTAAGCACTTCTGGCCTTCATCATCATCATCAACAAAGTAATATACCTCGTAAATAGAAGCAGTAGCAATCAACAACCCGCCAAACAATAAAAACACACGAATAAATTAGCATTTCTTTCAAAAAGCAGGTATTGTTGGTATTGTTCCATTCTTATCTAGTACACATATAGTATAGCTGTATGTATATATCTGCTTTTATGGAATACATACACATACAGCAGTTTACCTCTCAAAGCACACTATCGCGGGTAGCGAAAATATTCATATACACTTCCAGCAGGCATGAAAGTTCATATATTTATTAATAGATATATATGTATATATTTGCAACAATAAAATTTAGCATAAGTTATTTCTTAAAACATATCTATGCCAAACTGAATCATTTAAAATTCACTCTGAGATGATCGGTATGGTAATGCTCGAAAAATCTCTGAAAGATGCGGCGACCGGAACATACATACTCTGTAGAACCCCCAAAAAGATCTAGTGACTGATGAGGATGGAGGTTCAATTGATTCTCAAACGACACGATGGAACAGACGGTTCGGCGAGGTAAGATGGACAGGAATGAAACTATTCCACCGGAGGCGAGACCTCGATAAGAGCAGCGCATCTGTTTCTTTTGTAGAATATGATTGAAACTTAAGAGTGCTCTGCCCAATTCATAACAAGAATCCCTACAATCTGCGTCAACTACCGTGGGATAATTCCCACATCCTGTTAAGGTTCTTAATATTCTAGATAACACAGCCTTCGAATAACCTAATGCAAGAGCTGCCTTTATGCCGCTATGTCTTAATTTGGTATCCCCAAAACTAATATTTGGCTGTGTAAACTGACGTTTGAGCAACACCAAAATCTCCATTAGCATCGGTAAGGAATCAGAGCCAACGATACCAAACGAGGCTCGGCACAAGGCTCGGTATCGCTAAATCCTTCTTCAATCTTAATTAAAAATAATTCCAACCGAAGAGCTGACCATGCAGGTACCATCTTTATAAGAGCAACGCCGCTGACGTAATGCCGAAGATATTGAAATCACTGACTCAACATGAAAACGCCAGTCTGCTTCGAGACTGGCCAAGGAAGCAAAGCAAATGGGTCTGATAGTGAGCAAGGGCAAGACGAACTATCTGCTGTCGTTGAACAGTCAATATCTGGACTTTACTCCCATATCGCTGTTGGCGCGCAATAACTTATAAGACTTAGATAATTCTGTCTATCTTGCAAACCAGCATCAACAATCCAAAAACAACGTCATCCCCGAAATCCAACCCGAATAACCCCTGCCAACAGGTGCTACTGAACTGAGTAAGCAATTGAGAAGTAAAGTCCTCTACGACGAAAATACCAAATCCTTATAAGTCACTCATCATCCCCGTCATATTATATGATGCAGAGACATGGACGATGAAACAACATCTGACTGCAGTAGACGTTATTGTTTCCTAGAGGGAAGGTTCTGCGGAAGATTGGCGACTTTTGCAGATTGGCAACAGCGAATACCGTTTCGGATGGAATTATGAGCCGTGCGAGTTATACGACGATATTGACTTCGTTCAGCGAATTAAGAGTCCGTGCATGCTTGGGCGTAGAAATGCGTCGATATATCACCTTGTATTTAAAAAAATACAGAAATAAAAAATAAAAAAAATTTCAAATATCAAAACCCATGTAACGCCTTTTGTAAAAACAGCTAAAAAAGGAAAAGATGTCATATTTATGCTTCGATTTCAGAGAAAAAGCTCGTGCAGTGCTAATTCTATATTAAATATTTCTACTCTTTCACTTTTCTTCAGCTTTAGTTGCTCATCAGCTTGCCCTGCCTGTGGCAAAGATTATGCTAAACGCTTACCTGCCACTTCCTGCCTCACATTTATCCATAGAGGAAACACGGATCAGTAATAGTGACACATGCATTTTCAGCAAGTGATCTTTGAGGTTTCTAATTTCAACAGAATCACCTGCACAGAAGCAAGTGTAAGCCAGCACTCATTTCCTCTAAACCACTTTATTAAACATATTTTTCCCCACCTGCCGGCGCACTTTTAGCCGACTGCCCTGCTCCTAACTGGCCACAAGGCTAGGGAGTTACATGGCTGTGGTCTTCTTATCTTGTTTTAGGACTTATATAGAATAGAAATACTATGAAAAGATTTGTAATATTATTGTATCAAAAAAGTCGTCACCAATAAAAGCATAAAATTATATAATAGATAGAAAATAGCAACAACTGTGGGTTAAACACAAAACAGCAACAACAATATAAATAAAGTACCATAAGAACAATTTAAACGCGATATCATTATTTCATTTGAAAACAGTCTCCCGTTTATCTAATACTGAATTAATTAGTTAACCGGGAAAGGTTATTGGCTTTTCAGGCCAGTGAACCCACAATTAATAGCTCATTGCCCAGAGGCTTGTTAAGTGCCTGGAAGCCCACACACCTCCTCGTCCCTCTCACCTCCTTACACTCTTTTCTTCCTTCGTCTCTTTGTCTGACATGAATCAAAGCATTTTTATGATTTATTTGTTTTTATTTTTATATGTATACATTGTTGTTGTTATTTATTATATCTTATTATTTGTTGTTTATTATTTCCATTTGCCTATTGTTTTCAAGTCCTATTAAATGTTTAGTCTTGACTTTATGTTTATTATGGCTATGTTTCCCACTGGCTGCGTGTTGTTCCCAACTGAGTGGTTGTGAATACCACTTATTTTAATGGTGGTCTTTGAGTTTGTGAGTTTCTCTGCTCCGCATACACTCCTATTTTTGAGTATACCTGCCGGTAAATATTGTACTACAGCACGTTGCTTACATACGCTCACAAAACATGTAATGCGACGGTCGGGCGAACTTAGTTAGGTGAAAGTAGAAGCTGAACGTAGCTAGTTGGTTCCCGGATTCTAATAAGAATATGCGAAACCCATTTGCAAGTTGTTTGGCAACAAATATGTGATTGGAAGTCCATAGAGAAGTACCAGGTTATGTTAGGTTAGGCAACAGGTCCTTTGTAATGCCAGTTGGAGGTTTATCAATAATCTGGAGTTTGAAGCTTTATAGGATATCGGATATCTAGTTCTTAAACTTCATCTAGCAATGAAACTTTTAGGATATCTTAGCCTTAGTTCTAGGTAATTCTTGGATAGCATCATAGGAGGTGCGCTAAAGCATCCAATGGTTCCCCTGCTTTTCTGGCGTTATCGCACACACCGCGGGTTAGCATGTTATGCTCATGCTTTTCAAAAACAGTACCTTTTCAACAATTTTTTCCATATAAAAAAATTCATTAAAATATTTTATTAGAATTTTTGTCACACAAACATACACTACATACAAAGAATTGGCAATTTTTGAAAAAATATTATAGTAACTGCATTTATACCGGTGACCCTGCTTAGAAAAAGGTAGAGTAAGAGACGCAAGCTTAAGAGACAACCCTTACAGGATCATTCAAAGTAATTTATTGAAGGAAAAAGCTGAAAATTGATTTGGTAGACATTTTTTCTAAAAATCCAAATTTTACATTTTTTTTCTAAATAGCTTAATTTGAAAAATTTTCTTCGTCCATGTTAAAGGATTCTCAGAATCCCAAAGGATGCGAAAAATTTTTAAAAATGCTCAACCGTTCTTCCTCTTGATATCTTGCTTAACCGACTTCAAAAACACAGTTTCTAGTAAAACGCGCTCAGTTATGGCGCAATTTGACCTAGCTAGGGGCCTCAGAGCGCACAAAGTTCTCATAAATCTCTAAACTGTTACTGTGGATTCAATCTGAAAATTTAGGTAATATTTTAGAGTGTGCTTTTGGTTCAGGTACACAATAAACAAAATTTGATTTTTGAACCCAAACCTACGTAACGAATCCGGCGAAGCACCGGCAGCGCCAGTCTAACAAAACCATCCCACAGCGTCTTTTCGCTGAGACGTGCATTTTCCATTATCTTGAGGATAATGCATGCCCTCAAAAACATATCACCTAACCCTGATCTGTTTTTGCCAACACCAACCTCATTGTTTATCGTTTTTAACGACTTGTGTATTTATCGAACTGGTTCAGTAGTCAAGCGGTTGGCAGATGCAGTAAAAAGTATTTAGCAAAATTAATTGTAAAGTAGCTACCATTTGCCAAAATGTGTACTAAAATAAAAAAAATATATATATTTCCTGTCGAACACAATAATACAAATATTAAATAAACGGACCAGCGCTATTATAATTGCCTACAACGGGACTAACCATGCCTTTTTCATAACTAAATAAATATTTCAAGAAATTTATTACTACAAGCAATTTTAATCCCTGAATTCATATACATGACTTCAAACATAACCATTTTTATTCTGCTAATACGCTCTTCAGTAAATACACTCGCTTCAACTGCAATCCGTGATCCTTTAAGTCTCATACATTCTCAAAAAAAGATCCTCACCACCTTAACTCACCTAACATATACTTGCATGCTACGCCATGTATTGGCTGCCCTTTATGCATATTAATTCTCTATATACAAACGATTGCTATCTAATGCCAAATCACTTTGATTTCCATGTATTTATGTATTTCTACATTGCCAATTTTATGAAGTACATGATGCATTTCTGAAGTGCGTATGATATAACTGTAAGCAAAGTGTAAGACGTCCATTCAGTTGAACCAATTTAATCCTTTTCACCAAGTATACGTGGCTTCACGTAGCAGCTTGCTGCCGTCCAAATCAGTTTCATCGATATTTTGAGAATCGCTTGGCAGTTTTTCTTCTCGATTTTTGAGCAAAAATGCCATGCTGAAGCCACTTTGAAAGTGGCGCGGAGGTATAAGAGCAGAAATATATATTGGAGTTTACAAGCATACTGGGTCGACGAATATGTGCATCCGTTGTAAAATGTTAGCAACAATTAACTGAAAGTACAATGTTAGATATCGGCATACTCTGCAATTATATCTGAGTAAGCAAAGCCAAACCATGAATGCCAAAATACCGTTCGCTTAAGGCGATTCAGTTTAACAATAGCAAATCATTAAGCCTACGAGTGGTAATGAAGCCTTCAAAAACGATCCAGAGATCATTGAAACATGCTCGTTCTGGACGATCTACACCGCAACTGACAAAACATACAAAAACATGAAATATTGCCGAAATTATCATGCAAGCAAAAGAGAGATGGCAAGAGAGCTCGACATTTGTAAACGGTCCGTTAGAAGCTCAACAAATCGCAATCAATCGATAAAAGCTGAATTTTTTTCAACAAAAGTATAGTAAATATAATTCCTATGAATATACTTGATTCCTAGGAACGAAATTCAATATCTGCGCTAAAGAGCATTGGTGATGATTAGATGAAGGTTGGCGATTTTGGATATGCACAATCAAGGTCAACAATCATAGGAATGAAATGGAAAAATTCGAGGCGAAATAAAAAAACCATTAAAGCCGCTCTAAAATCGCTGTGACATCAGCCTTCTTAATATTCGTGGTTTGGTGCAAATACGAATTTGTGCTGGATGGTGACGCCTAATGTATACCTCTATTTCGCCGTATTGGCGCTTGAGGAGAAACGACTATTGAAACGGACACACTGTGGATTACACGATGATAATGCACCATCGCATCAACCCAATGATTGGGACTCGAATTTATAGCCAAAAAGGCAATGAATACCAATGACAAACCTCAATCGTAATAATCCAGATTAGGCCCAGGTGATCTTTTTTGTTCCACAAATTGAAATTGCTGCTCCGTGAATCCGTTCTCAGTCGATCGGAGAGATAAAACTAAATTCGCTGAAGGAGCTGATGACTTTGCTAAAAGGTTTACAGCGTGTTTCTGAGGACTGAAACCATGGCATAAATAAAGCATCCCGGGTGAGATTACTCTTTGAATAAGAAAAAATGTTACTGATGAATAATTGTTACTTATGTTTACGTATAATGTATGGAAACGAAGGACAATGGTAAAATAAAATAGTTGAATAAAATTAATTGGCAATATTTATCTTTGATACTACCTTTCGCAAACGGTATCACCTGCGCAGCATGTACATACCTACAAGAGAAAAGAGAAAAGCATAGTTTAGAAATATTAATTAAATAGATTTCACTTCAAGAGTACACAAGGCGTAACAATTCTTAATTCTAAGTGCTAACTAGTTCTAAAGCGATTGGTTATGAAAAGTGATCGATAACTATATATTTTGCGTTTTATTTACAATATCCGGGTGCTTTTTTCTCAGAATGTAGTTATATGAATAACAAGTCTTTTGAAAAGAAATCTATTGGGTAGTCGAAAAAGTCTTTTCGTATTTTGTCAATAGATGTCGTTGCAATCGTCAGCCACATTGTATCATACCATATATTGTTGGAAAGGTGAGATTTTAAGCATCATTTAACAAAAAAAATTAATTTCGGGGAAGTTGAAAAAAAAGTTACAGCTGTTCAAAAATGAGTGAAAGTAATGAAGAAATTCGCTATGTTTTGGGACCGAATTTATAGCCAACGCTAGCCACCAATGAAATTTGTGAAGTTGACGGAGACAATGTTGAATCAGTTCGTGTAGCACAACAATGGTTCGCTCACTTCCGTTTTGGAAGTTTCTAAATTTCGATTTGCACTGATAAAAGTTTTACACTGCTGGAATAATGTCTCTAGCGGAAAAATAGCAAAACGTGGTCTACCAAAATGATACATATTTCTCTATTGATTTATTTATTAGTATAAATATAAAAAAAATGAAGTTTGTTTTGAAATACGAAAAGACTTTTTCGACTATACAATATTTTGATTTTTTTGTTTGGGTGCTTTTTTGTCAGAATGTATATACATATGTGTTTATAAGGTCTGTTGAGAAGAAAGCTATTTATGACTTTAAGTGAAGGTTTTTCATTTTTTCTCTACGGTTTGAGATTTCTTTATATTTTTTCAAGAAAAATTGGATAAAATTTTTTTTCAGCTTTGAATAATTAAAGCTGTTACCTCATGTGGTTCAAAAATATTTTATTAAACCATGATTTAATAAATATATTATTCGCCAACTCATACCGTAATACGCCCGATAGTGTGCTGGCAATGCCTGTGAAATCATTATTGCCTTTGCTCAATGTAGCGTGTAATATTTCTCTACACACACACAGAAAAACTCTTTTCAATACGAGTGCGCTCAGTAAACCATGGCATAATAAAGTTAAACTTACAAAATCGGACGAGCGATTACATGGTCGCAATGCAGCATTTGCCCTCCGTCATTGAAATAAATACCTCGCACTGATGGCTGGCATGTCATTCATACACCTGATTGGCTGTTATTTATGGATTTTGCTACATTTCTATGCTTCAAAAGCGAATTCAAAGAATCATTAGTAATTGCGAGAATTCGCTGGCATTTAAATAGAATAACTAGCAATGCTAGAGTAATGCACAGCAACAGCTTGGAGCTACGTTGAAGTTCCGCGTTGAGCACGTGTTTGTATAAAAATTAAAATTTAGCAAATTTTGCACGAAAATTTATTTACATATTGTTGTTGTGTATATTTGCCGCGTAATTGCCTACCAACAGGCGCAATACGTAATGCTTTCATTACTTCATGCAAACCACCCTCTAAAAAACGTGGTTTAATCGCTATTGTTTTCAATTCACCCGGCGCTAAAAGTGTTTGTGTAGTTGTGCCTGACAAACTATGGGTGTGGTTTGGCAGTTTGCCAAAAAAGACGGTGCCAAAAGCAATCAATAATTGTAAAGACAATAAATATATATGTACATAGCAATGTAAAGCAAGTAGGCACGCTAAAATACAAATATATAAAGGCGTGAAAAACAGCAGAATCTACTAACGTAAAAGAGGTGGTTGCGTATTTATAAAGAAAAAATTATATTAATTTAAATTATGTGTAATATTTTAACGCCAACTGAATTAAGTTTTTCGTAAAATGCATTATCTAAATATTTTGTATATGCAGGCATTTTTCGTGTTAACACCGAAGCACCGTGTCTGCGCCTAAATATACTCTTAGTTTTTATGCTCTTTTTGTAAAGTCTACTCTCTTCTGTATTGAGCAAAATTATATCTGAATAATTGCTCTATTAAAATTGTGAGTGTATATTTGCTAACTAGGAGCCTAACATGTGTCAACAGGTGGTCCCATAGGCAAATGATTTCACATATCTAAATATTTTTTTGTTATGAATAACAATTCTATTATCTTTTCTTTAAAGAAGGTTTGTTGTTTGCATATACTTTTTATTATAAAAATTACTTTGTATTACTAATAAATAGTTCAGTAGAGAAAAGCGTTAAATTTTTTGATTTTTTATTTATTTAAAAAATAATTAAAAAAAAATGATTTCTTTCAAAAATATAGTTATATCAAAAATTTTAATCAAGGAAGTTGTAAAACAAGACTAAAAACTATAATTTATAAAGTCTATTGCCTACATTTAGGGGTGAAGCACTAAAAAGCGTAAAAAAGATTCCTTTCCTACAATTATAAAGCTCTTTTAGCGGCAAGTTAATGCACATTTTCTAATGGTTTGTGTAATGATTAAACGAAACTCTGTCTTTGAACCCCACTAAGCTTTCAGTTATGTATTTCCATGTACATTAGTCTTCAAAAAAACCCTTGCACAACTTAGCGTCCAATTTGACATCTAACGGGAACTATGCTAGTAAATAAAATGCTGCCCATATAAATTGCTGCCTAAAAGTTCGTTAAATAAGCTCTTTAGAAACATTTAAGGTTATATACTCCGCTATATGGCGCAATTCGAAAGCTCCGGAGCTTTTAGTACGTAGGTACATATTTTTATACACTAACATCTTTTGTTTTCCTACCACGAAATAAATATGGGATGCTCCTCAGAAGCTTTTAGGTTTATATACTGTGCTATATGGCGCAATTCGAAAGCTTCGTAGCTTTCTGAACGAAGGTGCATAATTTTGTATGTCAACTTGGTATACCAAAATCTTTTATGTTCCACCTCGAAATAAATACAGGATAATACAATTTAGTAGGCTAAGAGCTTTTGTGCTCCCAACTCGAAATAAATATGTGAATAGCGTACACGCTTTGAAAGCTTTCTGAAAACTTATTTCACTGTTTACGTTAAATATATGTATGTATATACATATATAAATATATATTCAATAAGGAATAAAAATAAACTTGCAGCTTTTGTTTATGTGAGTATAACATACGTATATTGCATGAAAGCTTCGAAAACTTTCTAAAAACTTGTTTCACTGTATACTTTATACATAGTAGTACATACATACGTATATGTAGTATATATTCCATGCCAGTATGTTTTTCTCAAACTACTATGATGTGCGACTATGGGTAACGCTGAGCTTTCGAAGCCAGCACGACTTTTTCAGTGATTTAACGTTAGTGTGGTGGTGGTGCCGGCATATTCGCAAACCAAAACAAGTCTAGTTATGTAAAAAGTTTAGATGCCCATGTACTAAAAGAACCGATAATAGTAGTTACACAAACCTCGAATATTATAAAATAAAAACACAGTTATTTCCAAACTATGCACTGCTGTTAACGCAGCCCAACAGGCACAGAGTCAACTGATATATGTATATACTTCAAATAAGTGAATAACGTCGGTTAAGAGAAACTTTCAGAGCCACTGTACTATTTTACATACATAAAAATTCGCATGAAAATGTATATGTGTTAGTATGTATATGAATACCCCTATTAGTATACAGCCGGTTACGGCCGAAAAGATTAGAATTTATGTTGGTGACAACTGCACTCATGACCCCATAATGCTTAATATTTCAGCATTTCTGTATGTATATATGGGCAAGCATTAAGTAGGTAAGCCAATGTGTGTGTGTGTGAATGTGTTGGTGTACACTTTGCGCGATTTAACATTAATAGGCCTCGCTAATAGCGTACGAGCGGCTGGATGAAGTTTGAAATGGACATGGCTGGAACGGCTCGTTGGCCATCAACGCTCATAAAGGACATTTACTTTATGAGTTCTTAAACTGTTGGCAGGGCGAGCACGAGGCAGCTGGTTGAAATGCTGGTCGGCCGGCTGTCTGGCAGCTGATGCTTGCCGATCAGGAAGTCAACCAGCCGCATGGAGGCATGGGAAATGGCAAGCAAGATGAAGTTGAAACTGAAAGCAGAGACAACTAAATGTCATACGAATAAGGTGGTTTATGTATGCGGATATATTTGTGTGTGAGAGTGTGTTGGTATGTTTGTGCATGCATTACATGAAGTACGTGAGTAATTTAGATATGCAAATATCATTTGTGTGAATACGTCGTGGTGATAGAGTAATAAAAAGTAAAGTGTTAACGTTTTTAAAGTCGGGCATTGGAGAAATCAGTATGTTGGTTATAAACAGGGAAATAAAGTTGGCGAAGTAAAGTTTATATTTAGCTTACAATCTTTTATATTAAGAATTTGATTAATAAATTTATAATTTTCTCCTGAATATAATTTTTTCGACATAGTACGCTAACTTTTACTTTCCGCCTTTATTTTGAGAAATTTTCTTGGAAAAAACCATATTTATTTCAAAGGATCATCAGTAATATTTTTCACTATTCTGTCTCCATACACATATTCGCCTACAAAAATCAGTGCAAAAATTTCAGCGCAAAAATTTCAGTGCAATAAATCAGTGAAAATCACTACTGCTGCCACTAGGGAGATCTGTCTAAATAACAACAAATATTTTTTGGCTCACAGAAGTATTTCAATTTATGTAGAAGGCATTGTTTATGTATCTTTTTACTGCAACCAACACACATGCAAAAATAATTGCTTGTTTAACACAATCGTGCGTCTCAGCACGTTTCTTATAAGATATCCAAAATGAGTACATATGTATGTAAGCATGCGTATTCCCATGAGACCAAACACTACTAAGCAGATAAAGAAACTCTGTGTGTATGCCTATAGGTATGCCAATTCTATTTATTTTCTCAGTTTGTTATTATAACACGCCAGGCTATGAACTAACATGCCACAAAAGCAAGTTTGAAGTGAATGAGTAAATTAATATAAATAAAGCGAGCTATGGAAGAATATATCAAAAGTGTAATGGAAGGCATGTAAAGAGAGTGTTAATGCAATTTTTTTTTTATAGAGAGTTGTGAAATTATCAGGCACCAAGAAAGAACTACTACAATAAAAGTTTATTGTAGACGAAAGAACGAAACTATTCAAGCTGTGATCTCAAAGTACCCTACTAAAATGAAAATTATTCACTTTTTACTACGATTTTACTTCAAAATTGTCAAAAAATTCAAAAATGTGCTACTGATACAAAAAGAGACTTGATAATGTCTGTTTGGGCCTGTCGCAGAAGCGACGGAAACGTTGCTCTCAGCGAAGACGATGAACCCAGTGGACTTCCAAAATGGGCTGCTGAAGACATATATTAATGTATAATGGGTCGAGGCCTACTTTGAAGCAAAAAGTCAATGATTCTTATAATCAAGGAAAAATGTACAGTTTATAAAAGGTGACCGTTCTTCATGGCAACTGAGTTGAATAATTCAATAAAATTTCTCAAAAAGTATGGCTTTTGTTTAAAGCATAGCCTCCCTACACATTTGATTCTTGACTGCTATAAGAACAAAATATATTTAAAATACGTTTCTTAATATCACTGAAAATCGCCGCAGAGAAAAATTATTTCTGCTTATATACTGCTCTGCTTTCTATGTATATCTGACATCATGGTAAATATGCAATGGTTGTAAAGACATGAAAACATGGAGACCCAACCGTATTCCTGGTAACTGTGAAGCAAATGAAATAGCCAGACCAGGCACCATGTACTCTGAAAAAGAGGGAATTTATATACCTCTAGGCACTTGTAGATATTTAACCGATGAACATTTTTTAAATATATCGGAGCCTCGCTGAAGGCCAAAACCTAACATATTCAACAAACAGGCAAATATGACATGAATGGAATATGGGTCGCGTATGCCAACTAATAAAATTCAGAAAAGATATAAGAACTCTAGTCGGAATGCTAGCAGGTGACTATCTATTTGGCCGACATGTCGGCAGGCTAGGAATGACATATAATGACTATTATGACAGCGGTCAGGAGGTGGAAGAAAAATAGATTATAATCCATGTTCTATGCGAATTTAAAACTCTGTATAGGAAAAATTTGTTATTATTGTTGTAGCGGTTGAATTGTGCCGAAATGACAGTCGTTGACCAGATACATTCCGATTACGTAGACCCGACTGTCAGGAGTATGGTATACAAAAAAGATCGTACCGATCGGTTAAAGGTTTCTTAGTTTGGGAGGTTGGACAGAAAAAACTTTTTGTACTGATGAACTTCGACAGTCTGAGTGTGAACCTTTTGTCATGCTCATATGAAGCACGATGTGGATCAGAGGGGAGACAAAAGAATTGAGGCGATTCTCGTCACTGTGATTTCCGACTGACCTTCCTAAAGGCCTAAGTGCGTCGGCGGATAGCCACTATACCTACTTACCTATCTACCTATAAACTCTTTTCTCAAAAAAATTTCTTCAGACTAGTATTTTTATGCAATAAAAACTAAACGCTTTTAATCCAAAAAAAATATACCAGAATCTCTATAGGCATTAATCAGCGACAAAATGCTTACTCAAACTCACAGTCATTTCTGCTATTTGCGAAATTTATGGGCTGTTAAGCGCTAGCTGTTCAAAATTTAGTCGCAAAAAAATTGCTGACACACATACTTGACTAATTATGGGCACATAAATTATCAGCAATATATATTTTTAAGAGTGTGAACTGAAAGACACAAAGTGAAGAAACTAAATGTAATTAATTTTACTTCATTTTTACCCCCAGCAGTATATGTAAACTCAGCACAGTATTTTTTATCGCAAAAGATGTAAATCAAATGTGCAGAATTTAAAAATACAGTATACCTGTTTATATTTTAAACACCACAAAACAACATTAATCACGGTGCAAGACCGAAGATAAGCACTGGATATTTGGCGGAGTCGATTGGCGCCAAACGAATGTGAAGTTATTTACTTGAGCGGCGGAAGCAGCGGCGACTCAAATTAATGAACGCACTTAAGGCAAGCGCAGCGATAAGAAGCGCTCATATGTATGTAAATCTGTAAGTTTGTGTACCAGTGTTTACGTATGTGCCGCAAAAACCAAAGAAAAGTAAAGAAAAATTATTGAGCACGATTTTCTGACGATAAAATGCAAAGGACAATGAAGCGCTAAAGCTTGTAAGCAGCATGTAAGCAAGCAAATAAGAAAGCTGCACTTAAGTTTACACAAAAATAAATATAAAACACTGCTACCGCAGCTCATTGCAGCATTTGTTTACAAATGAGAGTTACATTAGCGTGTTACTTCGTAGGACGACACTGCGTATACGTAACAAAAATGCGGCAACTATTTGTACATAGCAAATACACATATATACCCACCAATATCAGCCAACAATCAGCGCAAGTGAGCGATTTGCAAATGTCGCACGTGACACGCCTGATGTATGTCGACGCCTTGCCGGCGACCGACGACCGACGACGTCGCCGAGGTCTTACTTGTGAGTTACTTGCTATATAAAGCTATAGCCACCTTAATGGCTGTCCGGTGTACCTTCATGCCGTCAGCCGCCGTAGTACAGCGTTAATCACCAAGCTCACACACACGCACATGCAAATACTTGTACAAATAAACACACACACATACACACTGCTATTTAAGCGAGCATTTTATTCATTGTGGCAGTGTTTGGCCTCAGCCGCTTCATTGATTTTCTACACTCACACGTTGCCGTTGTTGATTGCCATGCGCGGTGTGACGCGGCAGATAGATTGACTGATTTTTTCGACGCGCATTAATTCGTCAACTCGTTAAGGGCGGTGTGGCGCTGACTGGCTGCCTACTTGCTGAGTGTTCATGGCAAATCGACGTTGGCTGCGACAGTGCTTGCTGTTAATTAATCAGCCGCGCTGGTAGGCTGAGTGACAGGCGACTAATAAGTTGCAGGATACAAGTGACATTCAAGTCGGTTTGGTGATATATGTATGTATATGTATATGTATGTAGATTGTTATTGTTGTTGTGTGTATAAATTAATTGGCAGCTGAATATGCTTGCGGATAGGTGAGCCAACGCTGGCATACAAATGTATGGTGTATATGTACGTATGTGTGACAAGTGTCTACTGATCTTAATGGGCGAGTGTGACATGGCGTATGGGCGATCATTTGTTTTGCGGCTGGTAAACAACTAGTTTCAGTGTGAGCGACTTAATGGGGTTAATTAAGCGAACGAGTAGTCGGTTTAAGCGCAAATGGACCAAATAAATGTGATTTGAAGATGGATGACAAAATTAAAATTAAATTTAAAATTTAAACTTAAATCGAAAATTAAATAAATAAAATAAAAACTATTAAAATAAAATTCTTCCGATCTAATTAAAATTAAATTTGAAATTTAAATTTAATTAAAATCAACTAAAAAACTAAAAATCTTAATTAAAATTTAACTTAAAATTAAAGTCAAAATTACGTTTAAAATTAAAATAAAACTAATATTTAAATTAAAATGAAAACTAAAATTAAAATTATAATTAACATTAAAATTAGAATTTAGTTAATAGTGAAATAAATTGAAAAAAAAATTTTGAATTAAAAAATTAAATCAAAGGCAAAATGAAAATAAAAGTTTAAATAAATAAATTTAAAAAAATAAAATAAATTTAATTCAATGAGCTAAATTAATTTCAATTAAATGAAAGTAAACTACTTAAAATTAAATTAAACCAAATTAAATGAAACTAAATTAAATTGAATTAAATTAAATTAAACTAAATTAAATTAGACTAAATTAAAATAATTAAAATAAATTAAAGTAAATTAAGTTAAATTAAGTTAAATAAAATAAATGAAAATACATTAAATTAAGTTAAGTTAAAAGAAAATAAATTAACTAAATTAAATTAAATAAACTTAAACCAAAGGATTCTCACCTGTTTCGCATATTTAGAAACAAAAAAACATTTGTACATTTTGCCGCCCTAATCAAAGCACTAATCGCCAGACTAATCACCATCCTGTGTTAGCCAGCTGCAGCAAAATTAAGCCAAATAACTGGCTAAAGCAGCCAGCAAGCATATATCATTGCTCGCATTTTATTATTTATGAGTCATAACGAAGGGCGAACGCAGTGCCAGCGACAGTGAAGTTAACAGATTGCCTAACCATAAGTAAAATTGCGTTGACCTAAGCAAAAGTCACAGCAAAGCAAAACAAAGCAAAAGAAAATGCACAGCTGCAAATGTATAAACCAAGCCAAGTGTCGCAAGTGGATTGCTGCTAGTGAACTCGAAATTCTAGCAACAAAATAGCATTGCATTGTGCCATTTTTGCAGCAGAATTCCGAACGTAAGTTGCCATACTTCATTACACGCACACGAACACACAGCGCTATGAACTGAAACGCATATAGCAATATACACAGTGGCAATAGAAATTGTGCACGACTAAAAGTTGCAAGGGTCACATGGGAGCAGCACCGAAGTGGCCGTAGTAATCGTAAAGGAATTTCGGTTATTTGAGGAAAATATGCCCAAGTCCCAGAAGGTGACACATGCAATGTGCAATTCTATGTGTATATTTGCAGCGTTATGATTGCTAGCATTAGTATTGCCTACTTTTAAGCGCAAGTTAGGTTGCTAGCTGAAATGTTCTTGCTGTTGCTGTTTTTGCTTTGTTGTTGTGCTCGAAATTGCAACTGCCGTTTGGTTTTATTTCATTTTTAAGTTCAGTGTTTTGTTTTTGTAATTTTGCTTTCCTTACTCTTTCGAGTTTAGGCCTGTGTTGCTTTGTTACTGTTGTTGCAAGAAAATATAACGGATTTATTTTCAGCGGTTGGCAGGGAATTTGGCACAATGTTGCGCACCCAGCAGGCATGCATGTGGGGGCCATTAAATTTGCTGTGGTGGAGATGAGCAGCTGAGAAGTGACTATATGTTGCATTTGTAATTGGAATTATTGCTGAGGACAGGTGGTTAATAAATATAAAATATTGAGGAAGTGTTTAAATTATGTTAAATTTCAGGGATCTGACGTTGCTAAAAAGCTATCGTAACGACCTTAATGTCACTAATATAAAGTATTTAAAAATTTAGAATAATAATCCTAAATGTCTCAAATAGTTTCTTACTTCAATTGCCCTTTTCTTTCGCCGTCATTAGTTTTTAGGTAATAAATGCAGTCTCTAGGAATATTGGGTATAAGAAACTAACACATCTGTACACATGTGAACGGCTCATTTCTTATATCTTTTGTACGGGCGCCTGAAAGTATGCAACACACTTTGAGGTAAGATATTCTTTAACAAAATTGCCGATGTTAAAAGCTAGGAATCTAAGAGCGGTATTCCAAACCAACAACTATTTATTCTTTTTACATTTTTTCTGGTAAATACATTGCTTAGATGGACCTGAAGCGTTCTTCATTTAATATATTTTATATATAACTCTCATATACTATAAATTATCTGACATGTGAAAGCGTGTCTCCGCTTAACATTGTAAGTAACAGCAGTATGCCCATTAACTACCTCGAGCGCCTAAAAATATGCAACAATATTTGAAAACTATTTTTTTTAAATTCAAATTGCCGATATGAAGAGTTAGGAAAGCAGCAGTAGTATGTTGAACCGAAGAATATAGCATCCAAGTTTTTTTCGTGAAACGTTGTAAAGGAAAGTTATGAGCTAAGGGGTTGCTTCATCTAAAATATTTTTTCGCAACAAATGCACCTTAAAACTCATTAAAGGAGCTCGTCTTAAAAACCATTGGCGTCTTGTGGTTTAAAATTTCAACTAACTCCCTCTACGCTTTAGAGTATGCAACGATATTTGAAACATTGTTTTCTTTTATTCAAATTGCTGATATTAAAATGCAAGGAAATAAAAAATATTTCCCAATACAATTTGTTTTTTTTTTTTTGAGAAGCATGTTCTGCCGCTTTTTCAGGTTCAGGCATGAGGTGCTTCTTCATCTAAAATACGTTTTTCCCACAAATTGTCCCTAAAACAGTCAAACGAGCACGACTCAAGCACCTTCGTGCGCCTCAAAGTATGCAACACTAATTGTAAACTTGTTTTCTTAAATTTCCGTTGAAATTATTGAATGCATGGAATGAAAAAATAGTTCTCAACATATTTTTTGCGATATCTGAATGACTTGAGGTGTCTCTTCGGCCATTAAATATTTTGCCACAAATTCCCCCTAAAAATTGTTAAACACACTCAATAGAGACAAACGTAGGCTAATTTGCACTTAACATTGTAAAGAATGCCAAAATATGCATCAGCCCCACTCGAACGCCTAGAAGTATGCAACACTATTTGATACATTGTTTTCCTTAATTTGAGCAACGTATTTGGCTGGCTTAGTGCCATTGTTAAACACGAAATGCAAACAAAGCGAAATAGCTATTACAACAATAACAACAAACAAACAATAAAGTCATATACTGCATATCGAGTGCATAAAACAAATTGTCAATTCTATGTTGAATTAACTAAAAGCGAGATAGGCACACACACACACACACACAGTTAAATAACAAAATTTACTGCCCCAACTAGAGTGCGCTTATGCGAGCGATCGTGTGCCAAGTAGTGAGTAAATGAAACTTTCGTGAAACTGCTGACAACAAATGTGGTGACATTGGCGACAACAGACTTTTCGGCCAGCTACGAGCAATCTAACAACACAAAGCAATAATAATGTTGACAACAAGTTGCAACCAGTACAAATATCGTGTTGTGCAACAAGCGGTAATAATAGCTGAAATGAACTCCGAACAAAAACCAGTCAACGGACACTCATAATCACATACAGAGCAGCACGTGTGTGTGTGTATGTGTGCGTGCACAAAAGTTTTGTGATTTGTAAGCGTATTGTAGTATCTGCTGCTGCATTCCAGTTTGGGCACCCATTCGCACTCCAACTTAAGTTGCAGAAAAACAAGCAATGACTTTAATGAAAGTAAAAACTTTCAATTTACTCCTTGCACCGGCAACACTCCCTACCACTTATCGCAGCCGTTACGTTGTCACCGCATATTGTCTTAGCGGTTTGGCTGTCGGCCACGCTGTCTCGCTTTCGGCGGTTGCTCAAGTTTCATTTGATAGCTACGAATTTCTTGATTATTTTTTAGCAACTCACTTGCATTTCGCTCGTTCATTCCACAACTCCAACCAGGGAGCGCTTGTTTGTTTGTTGTGTTTGCTTGCTTGTCTGCCCCGCTCGTCAGTGCTTTGCTTGTGTCTTTGCTACTTAGTGATTTTATTATTATTATAACATGGTTTTCTCTTGTCTTACGTTGGTTTGTAGTTTGTTTTGTTTTGCTCTTAATTTTCTTACTCATCCATTGCCGCCTCTTGTTGTTTTTGCTCGGTCGTCTGCTTGTGGCTGCGAACTCTTCATCAAGCTACTTAATGTTGAAACTTTTAAATTAGCAAAAACGACGAAAAAGTCAGACGCTGGTTGACTGTGCATATTTTTGAGAAGTTTAAGCTTACAATATTTGCTGCTATTTAATATTGCGGGGGAAACAACGGCAGTCAAAAGTAAAGCATAAGCTTCGTGAACCAAGGTTTACAATTTTTGTGCCGATTATTGTATCAAATGCATATTACATGAGTTGGCTAGTCAAGCTATTTGATTCGCTTACCCCAACAGAGTGGTCGCATCCTTCTCAAAAAGTATGCTCACGGCGTCAAAAAATTTGACAGCGTTTATACTTAATATGACTTGAGCAATCTTGGAAAATTATGGACCAATAATGCCACGTGATTTATATCATATAATAATATTTGTGTCTTTTCATGTTACTTTGTAAAATTTTTTGACATTTATGGTCGAAATTGTTAGTTTGACAGATATACCTCCAGGAAATATTTTACCTTTGAAAAATTTCCAATAGCAAAATACATTTACCATTTATGATTCAGGATAATTTCAAACAATTTCTTAATCATTTGTAAAAGTTTTTTTGGGATTTGTATTATAATATTATCCAATATTTTGACAAATACCCCTCTAAGAAGTACTACAGTTTATGTCTTTTGATGTAACTTTGTCAAATTTTTTGACATTTGTGTTCAGAATCGTTAATTTGTCAAATTAATATGAAAATAAATATTTTTTGGCAAATATCCCACTAGGAAATACTATACCCTTGAAAAGTACACGTTAGTTAAAATTCTCTGTCATTTTTAAATATGTTTTTTGTAATCTTTCCTAATTTTTGACAATTTTGTTCGGAGTAAAATTAATGTTAATATAAATATTCAATATTTTGACAAATAACCCGCTAGGCTGCTGAAAAAAAATATTTAGATAAAGTTTCATAAATTTTTTTGAAGATTTAGAGTAGTTTTTAATTAACTTTTTAATAGTTAACAATTTGTCAATGTAATGTGAACATAGATAACAGACACTTTAATATATGTATAATATGGGACAGATGTCTCATTAGAAAATATTGCAGCTCAAAAGATTTTTCGTGTTTTGAAATTCAGTGTAATTTTGTGTTTTTTTTTTAATTGGTCAAGGTTTGTCATATTTACGTTGAGAATCAGCAATTTTCAAACGGGTTCCTTTAGGAAATTCTTTACCTCTATAAAATATCCCTTAGATAAAATGCCATCTTTTAAGATTCAGCGTAATTTTGTTGAAGTAATGATACGTCAAACGTAGATGTCAAACGGCTTGGCAGATATCCCTCTAAGAAATAATATACCTCTATAGAATACCCTTTAAATAAAACTCCATTTTTTAGAATTCAAGGTAAGTTTTTTCTAAATTTTCTTAATAACTTGTCAAGGTTTCTCAACTTTGCTGTAAGGATCAACATTTTTCCATGGTAATGTAACATTCATATTCAAAATTGATTTTTTTTAAGTTTCAGGGTAGTTTTTAAATAATTTTGTAACTGTTTGTCAAAGTAATATGAACATAGCTGTCTTGAAGATTATATTTCAGATATCCTATTACAAACTATAGTACCCTTAAAAATATTTAATTTTTAAAGATTCAAGGCACTTTTTTAAATCCACTGGTTTTATTAACAATTGAACATTTATAATAATGCCCGCTCGCTTTCTTTTTAAGCTGGAGAAATTGAGCCTTTAGAGGCTCTGAAGCATTTCATTCCCTATTTTATCGAATTTACTTAAACGCACATGCGATAAGTTTAGTCTGATACAGGTTGAGTACTATTAAAAATATTTTGAAGTTGTACGGACAATGTTAGTAGTTATTTTACAATGTTTAATCCGAGAGACCTCAAAAATCAATCCATGCATCTTTGAAACATTAAAAGTTCCAAAGCAGCGTAAATAGTAATCATTTAATATTTTCATACTTTTAAACTGCTTAAGACAAAGAAGTGTGTAGTGTTTTTGATAATAATTTTTTTAACATATTTTTGTAAATATTAAATAATAATTTTGGTAATATATATTTATATATATATATACTTTTTTTTATTTATACAGTAGTATTACTCATCTTTGCTACAGACCACAAAGTCTCATAAAACAAACTCCAGCAAAAATATTAAGCCACTAAATGCTCGCATTACGTACAATAATTGCTTATAAGTGGATGATATGTGAAAATCTAAATCTATGGCAAAATATGCGAGAAAGGTAGGGCAACAAAGCAGAAGAAACAGACTACAAAGGAGTGAAAATCGCATGCTTTGCGGTCGCAGCCAAATAGCTGGCACGATAACCACAGCAAAAGTGCAATAGAAGGGGAAAAAGAAAAAAATATTAATATTTGAAAAAATGTGTGAATATGTATGAATATATGAGCGCGCATTGAAGGGAACATGAATAAATGCTCAATGAGCAGACAAGCAGCGTAAATGCCAAAGCAGATGAAAAAAAAACTATATAAGAAAAATATGAAAATACATAGGCTGCGAGAAAGTGTAGTGAAGCTGCGAGAAAAAAATACATGAAATTAACAATATAAAAAACCACTTTTATCGTCACCTAAAATGCAAAACAACGTATCATCAAAATAGTTGAAATTGAGTTTTTTATTGCTGAATATGACTCTGTCATATTACAATATGTAGCATAAGTTTTTCAACTTCCGCTGTCAGATATAACCAATATATAACCAACATATAACCAATATATAACCAACATATAACCAAAATATAACCAATATATAACCAACATATAACCAAAACATAACCATTTTATAACCAAAACTCAACTTTTGTTTCAATTTGAGTCGTTTCTATTATGTCGTTTTTTCTTCGCCTGTAAACTTATGATAAGTGATGTTACGTTATTTTGCATTTACAACTCACTTTCATTCCTAGTCTTAGTCTATATAGCGAACTGGAGCATGCTCTCAGCCAAGCGTTGCACTAACCCGTCAGCCGCGCAGCTGTTGAAGGGAAAAATGGCAAGCGGCGCGCAATGAACCGCAGTGAGCACGCAAGGAAGTGCAGTGCAATGAGTAGTGTACACACTTCATATAGAATCAAAAGAATTTTTAATTGTGTATGATGTGGAAAGTAGTGTCTGGAGGCAAATAAAAATGGCAAAAAAAAAACAGGTTGGAGTAAATGTTGTAAGTGAAATTGTAAGGGGTCACATGGCATATTTATATAATTTCCCTGCCGCACATACACTTATATATAAACTAAACAAGCTAAACTCTACTCAGCAACCTGTCATAGGTTAAGCTGTGGCATGAAGTGGCACATGACGAATAACAGCAGCAAGCAAAATGAAAAATTACAAAACAGAGTTGTTGTGTTCAGACAATTTTGAGGGCATACTGTTGCATAGAGTTGAGGTGAGGACTGCTGTATGCAACAGAGCGGGCTGAGGAGCCCTTGTTTACATACAACTCAATGCAATCGCCGCCTGCTGACTGATGTGATAATGAAGTCCACAGTGAGCTGACGAGGAGTTGCATGTCGAAGACAAAACGGAAAAATTATTTTGAAAAAAAGAAAATAAATAAATTGTAGTCAACTGAGAAAGCGCAATGCAACTGAGGCCTACAGGGCAAGCATTTGAATTGCTTTCTGCTACGAATTCCCAACACAAGTCACACTTGGACCATTTATATTTACTTGCTGCTGACAAACGGGACACTGAAGCAGCTGCCAGGCAGTAGGACAGTAAGAAGCGTGATGCTGCTATTATGCTTCCTTTGCTTAGGCTTACGGCTGCAAATGAACAGCGCCAGTGAATGAAAGGAAAGAAGCTAGAAAGCAAGAATTGAGGTAAAATAAAACTGCATGGCATAAAAGCGCAGTCGAGCAGCTGACCAGCAGCAGTGTCATGCTTATATTTACACTTGAGAGATAAGGTATTTTTTTGAGGTACTGCAATAAAAAATTGTGGATTGAGCAAGGTGCTGTGGCGTTTTATGCTATTATTAGAATTTAGCTTGCTGCAAATAGTTGCTTTGGAGTTAATGTTTTCTTCTGATGAAAATTTAATTCTTATAGTATTATTATTATTATTTTTTTTAAGAAATTTAATTTTTTTGCTGTACTTTGCTAAAATGAAGCAAAAACGTGTAATTAGTTAGAGCCAAATCACAAAGGGAGCCAAGCCATTTGACAACACTAACACTAATTTTTATATTTTATTATATTAACAGACGTGTGTTTTCGATATGAAAAAAATTCCTGAGCTATATAATATAGGCTATATTCGGAAAAAAAAATCTTTATAACACTCATATTGCCTACTTTCCTTTAAAAACTATCTAATAGAGCGATTTTTAATAAAATAATTCTTGCCAAAAATCCATTAGTGGCAGAAAATTTTAAAACTGGTAAAGAGTTTTATTTATATAACAAATATTACTTGGCATAGCATGCCTTTAGGCACATATTAATGTTAAAGAAATGAATATTTTTATTAAAAAAGCGTGAGCTTTTTTCCCTGAGCAAAAAATTTACTTTATACGAAAAAGAAAATATTTTCCTAAACCCACTTTGTCTACTTTTATATAAAAATTTACCTAATCGACCGATTTTTAATAAAAATCAATCTTGACAAATATCCATTATTGGCAGAGGGCTTTAAAATTAGTACAAAGTCGTATTTAAATAGCAAAGATTAATTGACATAGCACACTTTTAGGCGCATATTAGATTAGGTTAAAGAGAATTTATAAGGGAAATGACTATGAAAAAAATTACTGATCGAACAATTGGCTATATTTGAAAAAATATATTTTCTAATACTCACAGTACCTACTTTTGTATAAAAAAAACATAATCGACCTATTGATTAGAATAGCATACTTTTAGACGTATAGTATAGCCAAACCACGTGTAAACCTACTGGACAGTCCAGTCCGAACACCTACAATTGCATCGAGGTTGTATTTGCTAAGGCCAATAGTTCCGACTACTTGATGCGGTTGACTGTGTGCTAGAAGGATATCGGAGGCGCACAAGTTTGGGTTTTTGACCAGAGCTTACTAAACTCACTGGAGATCCCAAGGTCCAACTTCAGAACGCAAGAAGGCGAATGGAAAGAAAATCGACTCGCTTCCAACCCAAAACAGAAATTTGCCTTCGCATGCACTTACCAGCTATGTCTACAGGTATAGAATGGCAATGAGTGTCATTGTTAGGGTTATTCTTCATGTATCACAGATATTAATGGGGTCCGATCTTTAACCTCAGCTGCTTAATAAGTAAGGCTGTTTTGTATGGTTTGGTATTTGGTGGAATACTTATTGAATGCAATAGAAGAGACTATCGCGGCTGATTACATAAAAACTCGACTGTGAGTGTTAAAACCGTTCTGGATCAAATGTGGCATGCATATCAGTCATCCAGTAGTCAATGGTGTCAAGTCCAACAGGCACTGGGAATAAGCCTCATACACCATTAGAATGAATACCTGCATGTAAGAACTTGGTTATAACCGCGTAAGAAGTGCGTACGCCAAAAACAAAGAAGAAGAAGAACCAAAACGCATATGTGTTCAATTTTAAACACAGAAACCTCAGGCAAACTTTCAAAAATTAAACATAAAGCAAAAATATAAAAAAAAAAAATAAAAGTTAGCCTATCTACTACATATTTAATATTAATATTTCATAGCTTAAGCCATACCAAATCATATATCGTCGAAGAAAATTTCAAAACTTAATTGTCAACTAAAAATTTTATAAATCTATTATTAGTTTTCGAACTAAAATTCTACAAAATACTAATTCAAATGCATTTTCTATGTCAAACACTACGACCAGGCACCATTATTTAACAACATTCAATTGCATAAATTTTTAAACAAAAGCAGCTAACTCAACCTCAGTAGCAACCTCAGCCCCAGCAAACGGTCACACTAATTTCTCACATCATTTCACTGTCAATAGCAAATGCACAACTGGAATTGGCTGCCTATCCCAGCAAATGACTGAGTACTTGTTTATACATACATATATATATGTATATACAAATATACAGAAGTCTATGTGTGCGCATATGTGTAGCAATAACTATTACCAAACACCCTTGAGCACTTATGCGCACACATCCACACATACGAATAAAATAATTGCTGGCCTGCCAAAAAGTCACTTATACGCCATGTGTGCCTACTTGCTGCACTCCACTGTTAGTCTCTAGCCAGTTGAGATTTTAAATTAAAAATCGATATTAATTTCATTTCATGCAACAATAGCAGCATGAACCGTACAACAATTCTATTTGATTGCATTTTCGGCATTGGTCATGAGTAAGAACGATTTTCCTGCTTTTTTTCTTGCTTTAATATCGCTTTTGTATTGCTTTTTCGATTTTTATTGACTACAACTCAACTCAAGTCGGTGTAAGGAAATGAAATTTCATTTCAATTGACAGCAAATATAAATGCTGAATGAGTGAGTAGGTAATTTTGTAGAAGAACGTATGTCTGTGGGCGCAAATGGGTGTTCGTTTGATGAAGGGGATATTTTTTTAATATAAATAGAACATGCTTGAAGCTTGAAATTGAAATATATAGTAAGGAGTGAATTATATATGATTTGTGTACTTAATTTCAATTTTTGTAGATCAACTTTAAACAAGCTCGGAAGTGATATGTAGATGACTTTGTGATGTACATATTTGTTTGATCAAGAAGCGTTGTTGTTTAATGAAGGATTAAAATTAATTCTTTAATACCTATATGCAATGGATACAATTACTGGATGAAGGAGATCGCGCGACAACAATCTACAGTGACAACATTGTAACTGTAGATCGACCAAAACTAGATGAGAACAATCTTCAGGCGGCTTAAAAACAATAAAGCTTCAAGCGCCGCTGTGTTACCATCTGAGCAGTTTAAAGTCGGGCACAAGAAGACGGAAAAGCGCATATTCCAGCTGCTTACCATGATTTTCTCGAATGAATACATGCCCAAGGATTGGAGCATATATGAGTATACTCTGGCCTTTTCGCAAGAAGTAAGATACTGCAGTCTACGCTATCGAGGGATCAGCTTCCTTAATATTGCATATGAGGTTCATTCGACAATAAAGTGTGGATGACTTAAGCCTATTGATAATAAACAAAATGGACCATATCAGTTAGGCTTTAGGCCTCGCAAATACACCATTGAGCAGTTTTTCACAATACGTCAAATACTGGAGAAGAACGTTGACAAAAAGATCAACACGCATCACCTTTTCGGCAATTTCTAAGCCGTTTTCTATAGCAAAAGTCTTAAGGTTATACAGAATGACGTTGAGAACAAGCATCAGCTCAGTTAAAACAAGGAAGGACCTCTCCGAGCCGTTCGCAGTTGAATTCTTAGAGAGAGAGAGAGATTTCCACTCGCGCATCTTCTTCAGTGCCTTGCAGGAGAACACGCCGCTCATCTATGCCTGGAGATTAAGCCCAGAATAAGTCTTACCAACAGGTGTTACTTGAAATCAGTCAACCAATTGAGAAGTAGCCAATTACGCAACATAAGCTTCTGATTATTCCAAATTAAACGACGCAGAAGCAAGAATGATGACGAACCGCGAGAAGCCGTTAACGGACCCGAATTTTTTATCCGATAGAAGACTGTGAAATCGGCAAAATTCTGCTGCATTAACAATAACCAACAGAGAAAGAAAGCACTTGAATCATTCGAGTGTTCCTCGAAATAGAAGAACACATTCGTTAATATTTAGCTAAAATAATTTTTTGGTTTTTAAATAGTTTTGTAGAGTTTCGAAGACAAATCTAATACATAGGAGGCAATGCCGCTAATAAAGTCATAAATATGAAAGAATCACCTCTAAACAGTATTTCATATATTTTCTTAATACTACTGTTATTAATATAACAATGAAAACCTATTTTCGCTGAGCTCAATAAGGTCACATGTCAATAGCAATTTGTATTTTAAGGAAGAAATATTGGTGATTTTCGCGATTTTAGTGGCGATGATGAGAGCGTTACTCTACTCAGAAAATACTCTAAAGGCTAAATGTAAGGAAATAAAATCATGAGAAAATTTGTGCATAACAAAGCATTTGAGATATTCCTTCACTTGCCCTAACTGCAAGTCTTTCCATCACAACCATGCTACTTTTTTAGGAATCCCTTAACTCACTGGCACAGCATATGGAGAGCACTGACTTTTCGCAATTTTTTTTTCAAAACAAATATGGTTTGTAAAATATTCGTTCACACAGTATATCTAGATGGCATGCACTTGAAAAATTAAGTGACTTTCTAAACTACAAAGCTTGGATCAATGTTACCCTATAAAGATATGGATGGGTTAAGAAATCTTGGGAGCTACTTTTTGTGCTAACTATCGGTCGACGATGTTGTTCCTTGACAATATTTCGAATGTTGCACGGATACAACTTTGTGCAGTGATGACCGTCATCAGAAACAGTGGTGCAGAAAGGAGAGGTAGAGTGACAGAATTTTAGTCCTGATAAGCCACAATGGTCTTTTTGGATTCAGATAGCAATTCTGCTAACCTACCCACTTTGTGGTAGCCTAGGCTTTGCCTGCAACGCTTAAGCGTAATGCCTTAACAAAAGCTGCTTCTACAATTTGATAGAGATTCTATGACGGCAACAACTGTGCTTGTGGCAGCAACTGTACACACTTTCCAGCGCCAAACCACAAGTCAGTTTTCCCCTGCGTATTAGGCAATCGACAATTTGCATGTTGACTCAAGGTTATGCACAAAAATCTGTTGCTGATCCATCAATGCGAATTGTGACTGCCACCAACACAATTGCAACGGCAACTTAAATGTGCCCCTGTTGATGATGGCGGCAAACTGCAAAGCACAGCACATTCTAGCCACGTTGAGGCACTACGGCAACAACAAACAGCAAAATTGCAAATGAAAGACTCTAAATCATCGAAACAGCAGCTTTTGTTTGATAATAGCTTTTGCAGCTGATGATGGAGCAAATATCAAAGCCGTAGCTGCAGCAATAGCTGCTTGACAGGTTGTTGGCAAAAATAATCCAAATCAGTCAACGCAGGTAAGAGTGCATAGCAGACATGCGATTACAGACGGACATTGTGGTATTAGTGGGCGTAATAATGTATGTTTTGCCAAACAACAGTGTATGCGTGTGTATGTGTGCGTGTAGGCAATATGTCACTTTTTCATTTCAATGCATAAGGCGGATAAGCAGAAAACTGCCAGCCGGGCTTGAGGTAACAATAAAGCAAATGTAATGGAAATATGCTGCGTTGAAAGTGATGATCTAGCCGAACAAAAGGATAACACACACAAACACATTTTTGCTTTATTGCTTATAAGTTGTTGCTAGTGGTGGTGGTGTCAGCAGGTGTTGACATTGACATGCCACACCACAGCATGTGTGCAGGTGTATGCACTGCGGAGCTGAGTGGCTAGCAAACTAGTTGGCACACACACAGTCATACTTACATACGCAGGCAGGAATTCAAAAACATTTATACCCCCACCAAGTAATGAAAGTGCTTGCAGTTGCAATCATATAAGCAACAATAACAACCACACGAAAAAAAAACATATAGTTTTTGTTGTACAACAACATAACAAAAGTGCAGTTGCCGAAAAGTGCAGGCTTAAAAGTGGCTGTCAGCGCTCAAGTGACGTGTGGGCAAAGAGCGCGCTTGACAAGCGCCTCTACGCCAGGCCACTCTATGCTATTGTATGTTTGCTGTCTTCTTGTCGCTGCTGTTAGTGCCGTGTCAGCTAGTGTGTTGTGCGCCTTGTGTGGCTGTATCCGAGCTGTCAGCTGTAAAAGTTCTCATTTGTCAACGCAAATGCCAACGATACTCGTTTATGTAAAAAGGTGGTCGCTTGCTCTGCTGCTCCTCTCTTTGTCGCACAAAAATTTGCTACTTTTTCGGCTTTCACATGTGTATCCAAATCTGTCTAAGCTTCACAAAAAAGGAGGGGCAAACAACGCTGCCTTAACCTCTCCATTTGTGATGTTGTCACTCGTGCTGGTGTTGTTAGGCCACTGTTAGTGACACTCATGTGCAGTTTATATTAAAATAACTACAAGGCAAGCAAATCTCACTTCAACTTTACACATAAAGACAAACATATAAACAATAATATGTGTGAGGTGTAAAAAGCGCTTTTCGTGTACTATACACATACAAATCGCATGCAAATCACACTTAGCCGGCCTCTTTAGACCTCTCTAGTGTAAATTCTTTTATTTTGCTAGTTGTTGCATGTTGTTGTGCCTAAATCCCAGCTCAACTCTTCACAAACTTTATATTTTGAGTGTAGTTTTTGTATTGTGAAAACTAACTGGCATTAAGCTGGGTAATGTTATGCAAATAGCTAAACGTTGATACCACGCTGGTGAAGGTGTTAACTGAAGGTGTTTCAATGCTTGTAGTAACTTTGTTGTTATGTGCTAACCTTGGAATATTAGAAATGCTTGAAGTGTGTGGCTTGAAAAGTGTGCGCCGTTTTGTAAGAAAAAATATACTAAAACATATTGCTGAAAGAATGTTGCGAGCAAAATGTTGCTAAGCAAAATTGAATGTACTACAAAGTTGCTTATTGAATATAAGTAAGAAAATATTATAATAATATATTAAAATAATAGCCACCTGTTGCTAAAATAATGTTGAAACCAAAATGTTGCTAAGAAAAATTTTAATATACATAGTTAAAAGAAGTATATTGATTATAAGTATGGAAATGTATAACACGCATTTTGCATCATAGCAACATGTTGCTGAAACAAAGTTGCAAGCAAAATGCTGCTAAAAAAATGAGTAGACATATTTGAAAGTTGTTTATTAATTGTAAGTAGGGAAAGCAAAATGTTGCTGAAATAATGTTGCAAGCAAAAAGTTGCTAAGAAAACTTTAATATACTACAAAGTCGCTTTTTAAATATAAGTAAGAAAATATTACTATGTAATTTTTAAATCATAGCAACATGTTGCTGGAAAATTGTTGCTAAGCAAAATTCATTACCCTTGAAAGTCATTTATTAAATACAATTAAGAAAATATTAAACACACATTTTCAAATTCAAAGCAAAAAATTTATGAACTAATGTTGCAAGCAAAATGTGGCTAATAATAATTTACTAGTATGGATAATTATTAATAAATTGTATATATAAAAATGTTTTAAACGTATATTGCTGCAAGAGCATTTTCCAGCAACACTTGCTTATAATCAGAACTCTATTTAGACTCATGTTGCTAAGTATATATTCCTTTCACAGCAGCATAATATGCATATTTGCGACATAAAAAATTATACCAATATGTTGCTGAAATAATAATATACATATTTTATGAGACTAGAAAATTGTAAATATTTCGAAAACATAAAAATATTTTTTACATAAATTTAAATAATATTACCAGCCAGCAACATAAGCATAAATAAGCTTTTTTTGACACATGTTATTATATGGACACACCATTTTAATGCGCAACATAAAATTTTCAATATAAGAAAAAATCATAGCAACATGTTGCTGAAATAATGTTGCAAAAAAAATGTTGCTGTACATAACATAATATAGCAGGCTAGAAAACTTATATCAAATTTAAGATATAAAAATATTTTATTTGTGTAAATTATATTACTAGAAGAGTATGTTGCCAGCAACGTATGCTTATAAACAAACTTTCTTATATGTATTATTTTGATTTTACAACAGTATTATTTTGATTTTACAAAACAAACGTATAGCAACATGTTGCTAAATTAATATTGCTAATCAAAATGTTGCTAAACAAATTAACAATGCTCCAAAAACACGCAAACTTAGAAAATATTATCACAACTAGGTTTCAAAGCGCCTATGTTGCTGCAACATGTGGCTAAAATAATGTTGCTAAGCAAATTAAACAAGCTCCAAAAACGAAAAAAAATTTTGAAAAAATATCACAAATAAGGTTTCCAAGCGCCTATGTTGCGGCAACATTCCCTAATAAATATTAGAAAATGTAAAAAGATGTTGCTAAGATCTATTTATTCAGAAAATTTGGTTTAATTGAACTGATATCTAATATTTTTTTGGCACAATTTTAGCAGCTCTATTCGAAGTGACTAACTTTCCACTTAATAATAGAACTATAACATTTCATTCCACTCATTTTGGTTATTTCGCTGTGTAGTTTACTAACCGTTTCAAATTATACTGCGAAAATTTCATAACGATATAAAAATTTAAAACATTAAATTCTCTCGCATTGCCACCAAATAAATATTTCCATTCAATTGGCAACAAAAATGTGCGAATTTCTAATGAAAACTACTGATTTGCTTTGTTATGCATGAGTGAGTGTGCTGCAGCTGCTGTATGTGTGTTAGTTACACAATGCAGCGCACACTCTCACACACACACAAACAACGACTGCGCTTTGTTACCGCTGCCCGTTGGCTATTTCAACAATGGGAGCCGCTGTAAGCCAATAACGGCATGTGAAAGCTGCTATGAAATGTGTTTAGCCAACGGAAATGGCAATTGTTTTGGCAAACTCTTTTTTATTTCGCTTTCAATTTGCGCATTGCCTTTTTTGTTGCATTCTAAATTCTGGTTTTGCATTTATTTGCGCTGTTAATTTTTTGTTTATTGATACAACACGCTTTTATTTCGAATTTTGTGCAAATTCTTTATCTCTCCGTTTTTCGGCAGTCACATGCTGCAAGCGCTATCATTGGACGCTTTACGCGCTTTAGTTGCGCATTTTTAAGTTACAGCTCACTTGTCAATACCTACTTGTTCATACATAAATATTTCTATACACATACATACATATGTATGTCTACTTGTATTTGCTTTGCTGTGAATTCTTTATTTGCTTCCTAATTTTTTCTATTTTCAGCCATTGCATTTTAGATTCGTTAGTGTAGACTCAGGCGTTTTGCAAAAATTTTTCGCTGCGCTCCTGCAAATAAATGAAATGGGCCTATAAAAATGCTCGACTCCCGTAAAAGAATATAAGTGACCTTATCCTTTTAGCAGTGAAATTGTATGCAATTGATTAAAAAGCATATAGCTAGGCGCAATTGTTTTCGGTTGCCAAACCAAAAGGCATTTAAAATGCATGCAGCTCTGGGGCAGGCGTGAGAGTATAGCAAGTGTATTGTTACTCCGTTATTTTGGTTAAAAGGCCTCAAAGGCATTTGGGAGTTGGGAATTTAAAAAAAAAAAACCAAATACTGTTATTCTTTTAGGTTTTACGATTAATCAACTAATGCCTTATTGAGAATTTGGCTAGCTCAGCAAACTTCTATTTTACTTTTCGACGAATTGGATATTATTTGTAGGCCTTACACTAAACAAATCGAAAATATATCCCGAATAACTTTATTTCTCAAAAACATACCACAAATAGTCTTTATTTCTCATATCTTTTTCTTCACAATAGCGATCTCTTTAAGCTCACTTACTATGTAAATTTAAGCGCTCTCCTGTCTCGCTTTGAATCAAACGACTAGTCACGGGAGTTTTAGCAAACATCTTTATACTGATCATGTTAGGAATAATTTGGCCCCAAAAATTCAAATTTTTCTCCTAATATTTTTTAACAGTCTACTCTCATAAGCTTTAATTCTAACAATGACCTCAATTTACCTAACCCAGAGAGAACCAGGTAAGTTAAAGTTAGGTGAGTTTTACTGAATATCATTAAACGTTTTTCTAAGGTCAACTCTTGCGCTCTCTATACTTTTTGCACTCCCTCCTATTTCACCCTTTCCCTCTATAATTGTCTACCTATCGCTTTCTCTCTCTGTGCATTCTCTTACTCTCTTACCAGTCCACTCTCACTTGCTCTCTTTACATTTTGTTGTACTCTCGCCTATGTCACCCTCTATAATTGTTTATCAACCAGTTTCTTTCCCGGTGCATTCTCTTCCCCGTTTGTGAGTTCTCTCTTTCTTGCTCTCTCTAAATTGTTTGTATTTTCTCATAAATCTGCTTTCCCCTTATAGTCGAATACTTCTGGATGCCTTTCTTGGTACTCTCTTTTCCAATAATCTTGGTACTCCTCTCTATCTTTCTATCTTTTAATTTTTCTGTCTTTCTACTACTACTGAAGAGCCTGGAGTCTTCAATATTCTCCCCATCTCTTTCTAACGCACTCCTTGGCTATCTTTTTTCTCTTCTAGTCCTCTATTGACATCCGTCTCCCTTCCGTTCTTCTCCTCTGTCGCTAATCCTCTCTATCCATCTATCTAACTTCCTCTTTCTCTCTTGCCGCCCACTGTTCTTCTCTCTTTTTCTTTTTCTTTCTCTCTTTTTCTTTCTCTCTTTTTCTTTTTGCTCGCCTACTCTTCTCTTATCACCCGTCTCTCCTCTGTCGCCTGCTAACCTTATCTATCCATTTATCTAACTTTCTCTTTCTTTCGTGCGGCCCATGTCTCATATTACTCTGTTCATATATTTATAACACCACTCTCTCTTTTTTCTTTCCTCTCTCTTGTAAACAACGTACTAAAATATATATATATCTCTTATTAAACCTCCTTGTCTCTTTTTTCTCTCCTCTCTCTCTCTCTCTTGTACACAATGTACTATAATATATTATAACTGCGAAAATGATCTTATTCTAGGAAAATGAAACTCTCCCTTACTTCTTCAAGGTTCCTGTCATGGCCTGGAGGCACTATAGACATTGGGACTTCGTAATCCTCTGTTATTTTTTACAAGATTTTTTTTTTTTATAGTCTAAGTTGCATACTCCTTTCTCTCATTGTACACTTAATTAGCGCACTGCACTAGCCACTAACCTATACAAGTAACATTACCGCTATTAAAATAACTGTAATATTAGCGAGCATTAAAGACAAAAACCACTTTTATGAAAGAAAAAGAAAATGAAAAACATCGCCCACTCATTAAAGTAAATAACAAACGAAATTAGACAGAAAAGCAAATACGCAACCGGCATGCAACAAAAGCAAAAACACACAAAATTTTAACCAAACAAACTGAAAACAAAAGACAGCAAAAACCGAACTTAATGAAACAAATCTGCTGAGAGCTGTATAAAAGCCGACTAAATGAGTGAAAACAGGCCGAAGTTTGGCAGTGAGAGTTACGAAAACGCAAAACTTTCTAACTGCCACATTGCAATACTCACTCACCAACTGCTGGCGCTGCCACAATTACTGACGACCGGCGGGTTAACCAAAAATAACTACAAACAATGGAGGGGCGGGGGAATGTGTGCGCCGCGCTAGTTGAATTCAAAGTCAACCGCAACGCTGATGATTATGATGATGAAAATGAAAATGATGAATGTAAGCAGTGAGTGCGGCCTGAAGACTCTCGCGTTGCTTAGAAATGAAATGAAGTGAGGTCAGCAAAGCAGAGCGGCCACCACTACACGCCGTGCTTTAATAAGAAAAGCGGCACTGTTTATTCGCCAAAGCAACTGGGAGCAATTTTTTGCGTCAAACTGCATGCGGACAAATTGAAGCAACGAAAAAAAAACTGTAAATGAAAACTTAAGTATGCTGTAAGTACTGACGAAGCTTTAGTTGTGCCTTGACGGGGTATAAACTTTTACGCGCCCACAAAGCGACCGCAGCTGTGAGCACTTCGCCAGCCTAAGTAGCCACCAAGGATACGCTTTATAGGCGCAATAGTCGCGCGGCTCATAAAGACGGCCAAAATACATAAAACTTGCGCAAACAGCTAGTATTGTGAAGATAGTATATGAGAATGTGTGTAGTAGTCGTTTAAAAAATAAATGAGTCTGTGGTTCAGCATTCGCTGGCAAATGGTCAGCGTAAATTTTATTGCAACATTTTAGGTTTTACTTAGTTAAAGTGGAAAATTGAGCAAATGGCTGGAAAATGTTGGAAAATATGTACGTGAAATATATAGTGTCTTAGAATGATAGAAGTAAAGCTCTTGTTTAAGTCTTCAGAGAAGAAGAATTCACTATTAATTTAAGTACTTCATACTGTGCTATACTCCTAGATGGTTAATGCACCTACTCTTTCCCCAGTTTCCTAGGAAATGAAATCCAAAAGTAAGTAACGACCTTGAGTCGATCTGGAACTCGCTTATTTTCTAATCCTTAAGAAATATTATTAAAGAATTTTATTTAATTAAACTAATGAAAGCAATTCTTAACTAGTTTATCAAAAACAAGCCTAAAGCTTGTAAAATTTTGTGAGTATGAAGGCTAAGTCAAGTTAAGTAGCCAAGAATTAATGATTTGGCACCCAGGGGTTTATACTGTGAAGCTCTAATTAACTCTTTATCTTATAGAAAGTCGACAAAAATTGGTGGATTACTTTTTTGGGGATATTTGTAGCAGAGCCGAGTCGGTTTAGCAATGTTTATCTGCCCTCAGTTTTAGAGATATCGATCTTAATTTTACCTACGTCTTTTCTCCTTCAAAGAACTGTTTATTTACAGCAACGGCGATATTGGAGCATTGTATCAAATAGCTGTCATACAAACTGCAAGATCGAAATCAAGTTTTTGTATGGAAAATTGGATCACTATATTATAAGCTGGCATACAAACACAACGATCGGAATCAAATGCTTACATGGAAAACTGCTTCATTTGAGGAGGTGTTTTTACGAAATTCGACGAGGATTATTGCTTAAGCCAATAATGAAATATCCGAAGAAACTTTTCAGATCGGTTTAATATGGCACATATCTGTCATACAAAATGAACAATCAACGAATCAAGTTCTTGTAAGGAACCGTTTGTATTTGTGAAGTGTATTATATCTTCGGTGCAACCGATGTTAAATTTTTTTTTCTATTTTATCTATACTTTGAAAAGTTGATTGTTCCAACACAGATTTTAAACAATAGTTCATTCAATTATAACAATGAAAAGCAATTCTCAAATGGTTTACCATAGACAAACAATAAGGTGAGTAGGAAAGCTGATAACTAAGAAGGATTAATGACCTTAATTTTTTATCTGAATCGATACGAATTCGTTGATTATTCTTTTGAAGGCAATTGGAAGGAACTTCAGCGAAAGCGAGGTTTCAGTGAAGACTTTTTTTACGCTGCTGTCTGAAGTGACCTTTTTTTTAATGAAATAAGGCTTACTTTTCGAATTTAAAAATATAATCCAGGCAATAATTATATTATTATTATGATTTTATGCAAAACTAGTATTTTTGACTCCTTAGCCTAAACGAAACGCAAGTATTTGGGTACTAAGGCATCAGTGATGATTATGGGAACTAAAAAAATCCTATAATGTTGACATTGCTACTAAAAAATGAATAAAATTTGGCGAAACGTTCGTCATGTCTGCATTAGTTATGAAGCATAGACTCCCAACTCTCCCTTTCAATGGTCCGAACATATTTTGGAAGGCATTTTCGGCTGGCGTAACTAAATAATATGTTCCTTTGAAGAAAGATAATATAGAAGGAGGGAATATGGAGCTTCCCAACTAAATATTATCGAAAATATAAGCGACAGCTCAGAGTATTATTTATTTTTTAACCTTTTTCATATACCATTTCTACAGCAGAGTCTCTTGTAAATCCTGGAAGCACGGTATTCCGGCTCAAGCACTTCTTATAAAGACAGATTATCAGAATAATTATTGGAATAATTTTATTTTTTAAGCATTTTTTCTTTAAAGTGGGATTATTTTGAAGACGGTAACAAAGAATAACATTAATATAAGTTAAGATACTAACTTTTGGGTTGTATTTATATGACCATACTTCTCCGTAGGCCTTCTTAGTTGAGAGTCTTGATCTCAGCTTTTAATCAATACATTGGAAAATGTGTAGTTTAACATTTTACTTTGCTTAAAAAAGCCGAAATTATTTTCAATAAAAACTGAATTTGCAAAATTTCCACAATTACAGTTATTTCATCAATAACTAATTGCTGCTGAAATTCGCCTAAAGCCGAAAAATTTCAATTTGTGCTCACAAATTATTTTTCCAATTTAAATTAAAATCACTAACAAGCAATCGCGTATATATATAAACACTAATATTTATAAATAAACAGTGAACAGCAAACACTGAAAAAAATTAAAAAATCGCCAAATTTGGCTAAAGAATTTCCATAAAAAATTTGCATTTATTTTTTTACGAAATCATCAAACCGTGGGGCTCGGCACTCGCAATTGGCATTTGGCAGTTGAAAATCACAAAATCCCCCGGCTGGCGTTAAATGAAAATTAAGCGCAACAACAAAAGCAAAACAAATAATAAAAATATAAAAGCATGCGCATAGGCGCATACACAGCAACACTAGCACACATACTTCTATCTAACGGCAGTAGTATCTGTGTGTGCTCTCATATCTATGTACGCTCGCTGGGCGCATAAAGCCGCCCAAACTTTTTGGCAAATTTATTTGCAAATTAATATTTTTTAGCCAACTAACCAGGCGAGGGAAACAATAGAAATAACAACAATAACAAAAGTAAAATCAACTAACTGCCGCACAGCAACAACACTAAGGCTCCCTAATACGCTTTATTCAATTTTATTTTATTGCGACCAACAATGCGCCTAGCAAGGCCGGCTAAACTTGACCAACTGGCTGGCCGACTGGCCGGCTGGACGGCAGGCAAATGTTCACATGAAAGGGCAGCCAAATGGTAGGCAAGTGCACACTTATATTTTTATATAGTCGTAATTACAAAAAGTACAAAACAACGCTTTTGTATTAGAAAAAACCAAGCAGACGCGCAGTGGTGACGCCTGGGCGGCTACCCTGTCTGTCTGGCAGTTAGAAAAGTAAATTGTTAAAAAACAATAGCAAATGGCGGAAGAGCCCAACGCATGGCGAGACTTTTCAAAAAGTCACACAGTGATTCACTCAAGTGACTGTTTACCAGGTTATCATATGTATGCATACATATACATATATATCGGTTACAAACAATTTTATTTATTCGCGGGATTTCCCAATATTAGCAAGGATTTGGGAACTCGGTAGCTGTTGCTGTGCTGTTTATGTAGTGTCTGAACCCTTGCTTTGTAACAATTTTCGTGCTTAATGCTCAGGTGATTTAATAATAAATTTGAAATAGTAGCGACTTCATTAAGAACTTAAAAGAGTCATTCAGCTTCAGAGTTACTCCAACTTTTTTAAGATGACATTTTTTATATACATATAGTCCCAACATTTTCCCCTTAATTTTTATATGTTGCATTAAATATAATTTTACTGCTAGTATATATTTCCACGTCCTCAGGCCCAAGAGAAAATCTAACTGGAACAATTCAACTCAATGGAACTGAAATAAGGATACAAATGCCTCTGTCGAACTTAGATTTATTTATATTCAAAAATAACTGGTGATCCAAGTAGAGGTATTTTTTTTTTCAATGGCCTTTTTTTGGTCTTTCATCATGGAAAGACTTACGCCTGAACAACGTCTACAAATTCCACAACTTCATTATGAAAATCCACGTTCTGTTAAAAATGTGTTTCGCGCACTTCACTCAACTAACGGTCAACATAATCGGCCTACTGAGCGTTCCATTCGCAACACCATCCCCATATGGGCATCCGAAATTCATTATTGGATAATATTCGACCGAATCGATCACGTCCAGCAGGCAAACAAATATAGCAGCCATCGTAGAGAGTGTACTCGAAGACCGAAGAGAGTCGATTCGGCGCCTTTCGCAACCACTCGGACTGACATATGGAACGACTGGGCGCATTTTACCTCAAAATCACTTAAGATCGTACAAAATGCAGCTTGTGCAAGAACTGAAGCCGCTCAACCTTCCCAAGCGACATCGCTTTACTCTATAAGTTCTCGAAAAAGTTCCAAGATCCGACATTCGAGCCAAATTTTGAAAACAATCGAAATTGCCGCATGTGGCACAAAGAGCAATCTGAAGACATTTAAGAGCTACAATTTCATCCAGAAAAAAAAACAGCTTGGTGTGATTTGTAAGCCGATGGAATTATCGGCCAATTTTTCTTCAAAAATGACGCCGGTGAGAACGTAACCGTCAATGGCCACCATTATCCCGCTATGAAAACCGACTATTTCATGCCTAAAATTGAAGCTCGTGATCTCGGCGACATTTGGTTTCAAGAAGACGGCGTCATTTCTTAGATATCACAAAAATCAATGGATTTATTAAGAGAAAACTTCGGAGAGCAGATAATTTCACATTATGCGCTGATCGATTGGCCACCAGGATCGTATGATATCACACCGTTAGACATTTTCCTGTGGGGATATGTAACGTGTAAAGTCTATGCGGACAATCCCGCTTCGATTCAGGCTTTGCTCGAAATGCTTGAACGTATCATCAAACCACTGCTACCGACCGCCCCATTTGAAAAAAATAGTCTCAAAAAAATAATTGCCAAAGAAGCACGTTTTACTACTTGATAATTGTTTAACAAATGAAAACATAACCTTAAACTTATAGAAATATAGCAACTATTTTATAATATGCTCTTGCTCACCCTCGCTTCTAAAAACCAAGTGCGTAAAAACATATCCCTTCAGTTGTGATATTTCAACCAATTCCAGTTATCTATCTTGTATAATCCAATATAAGTTGTTTTTGTTGTTGTTTTGCCTCTTTGTGGCTGATCATCAATCTGTCTATTTTGTGTGCTCCACTGGTCTGTTTGCCAATCTCTAGCCTAGGTATTTACGCAAGCACAACCACAGGCCCGCTGATACAGAACCATGCTTATTGTTGTACACACACACACACGCTCAGTCAAGTATGTATGCGCTTTGGGTTCTATCACTTTGGCTGTGGTCCAAGTATTGTGAATTTGATTGATTTATTGCGATTAGCGGCAAATGGTGGGTGTGTCATGTCGCCAAGCCGCCAAGCGCGCACAACAAACGACTGTCATTGCAGTGGCGCGTAACGTAAATAAGCGATTTTTTTCAAGCAAGGTTCTAGGTACATATGTATGTATGAGTGATTGTGTATTCTCTCTCATGTTTAGCATTGGTATGCCCTGAATGAGAGGGAATAAGTTTACCACGAATTTTGTAATAACCAAGTGGAAACTTTGGAGACCACTATAACAAGCTGAGTTGATATAACCATATTCGCCCTTAAGTTTGTCCGTCTGTCTATTTCTCTGTTTGTCTTTCCATTTGAATATACGCGTATTAGTCCTACAGTTTTTAAGATTTCAATCTGAAATTTGACATAAGTCCTTTACTCTTCAAGAGGCTACTCATTTGTAACTGCCGATTTCAGATCACTATAATACATATCTGTCAAAGAAACTGATAGATCGAAATCAAGCACTTGTATGGGAAACTTTTTCATTTGCCGAGATATATTCATGAGTTTTGAGATGGTTTATTTCTACAAGCAAGAAATAAATCTCGGAAGAAATTGTTCAGATCAGATAACTGTAGCATATAGCTGCCATAGAAACTGAACGCTCAAAATCAAGTGCTTGTATGGAAAACATTTTCATTTGACGAGATACCCTCATGAGTTTTTACATGGGTTCTTCCTTGAAGCAATGGTGTAATATCGGGAGAAATCGTTCACATAGGATCACTATAGCATTTAGCTGCCATACAAACTGAGCGATCGGATTCAAGTGTTTGTATGGCAAACATTTTCAATTGAGGAGATAGCTTCACAAAATTCGGTACGGATTACTATATAAGGCAGTGATGTAATCTCACCAGAAATTGTTTAGATCGGACAACTATAGCATATAGCTGCCATACAAACTGAACGACCGGAATCAAGTGCTTGTATGGAAAAGTTTTTACTTTTATGAGATATCTTTATGATTTTTGGTATGAAATGTTTCCTAAAAGAACACTACAATTTCCGAACAAATTGCTTAGATCGGATCACTATAACATATGGTTGTCATATAAACTGACCAATCAAAATTAAAGCAATGTATGGAAAACTTTTTTGTTTGGCAAGGTATCTTCACAAAATTTGGCTTGGATTATTTCCATAAACATCGCTGCAATCTCCGAAGAAATTGTTTAGATCGGTTCATTATAACATATAGCTGCCATACAAACTGACACATGAAAATCAAAATAAAGATAATTTTACAACCTTTTATGCTATAAGAAATGCATTTGTGAAGGGTATTAACACTACTACGCAACCGAAATTAATTTTTTCTTGTTTTTGCATTTGCTGTACAGAATCAGTGATTCAATCTAAGCTACTAGGGCGCCTGTAGTTTTATATGTTCAGTGTTCAGTGGGTTTCGAGAGAGTACAAATTTATATACAGCATTATTGTTCTCACTGCAAATGTTTATTCAGCCTATGTGAGCACTGTGAAGAGATAATAAATATTTTTAAAATTTATAAATATTTTTTTTTGCAATTTCGGCTCATGATTTAATTAAAAATTTTAAATTTTCAACTTTGCAACATGTCGTTTATGATTATTATTTTTATTATTTTATTTTTGATTTCCCCACTCTTAGCCACTTTTTTTTAAATAAACTCGAAAAATAATCTTTCTCCCTTAAAACCAAAGCGCCTCCTAACCACATAAGCTTCCACTCGCATATCTGCAGCCGCTTAACCTCAGCTAACCTCATAGAAATGCGATTAATTAATAACTTATTGGCATGTGCACAAATAATAAGTGAAATACAAACACAGATTTACTGCAACTCCCCATGTAACGGGCATTAGCATTTCAGGCGCAACGATTTGCCACTCAACACACGCACACAGACGCACAAACAGGCGAGAGCGCGCGCTAATGACAGCTGCCACAATGTTAATGCAAATTATGTAGATATGCAACAGATGAAAAAACGAACTAATACATATACACACACCCATACGGTCATACGTGTGCAACAGACATGCCAGGGAGCGGCGCCATTGAATAACCGCAAAAGTATTTTAACGAAATCAATACAATTTGCAAGCAGACGATGGCGCTAATGCCTGCTGTTGTTATTACTGTTATTTGTGTTGTTTTTGTTGCTGCTGTTTGGGTGCTGTTGCTGTTGTTGTTATGGCTGATAATCATAACCAACTTCATATGCGCATAATGATCTCACTAGTGGCATAATATGATGATGCCTTGCTGTTGGCCAAACTCAATGGCACATACTACACATTGTTGTTGTTGTTGTTATTATTATCATTATTGTTGTTTTGTGCATTGCATCTGCTGTGACAGTTACTCGTATTGCTATAATTACATCGTAACGCACGCTTAATTGAATCAAATTGTACTAGCGAATACAAAATCAGGCATAAGCACACATACACACACACTTGTGTACGTACATGTGCCGTCCAATCGCTCGGCATACCTTGCGTACACTCGTGTATGCATTGGCGCACATTTAGTTGGCGTTGGCGATATTATGCTAATGCATTATCTGCTCAACTTGGCCAACGGTTTGCATCGTTGAGTGGCAGTTGGCATTACGAATGCGCCTATATTGGATGCTTGGGGATTTCACGTACGTTCAACAGAGCAACACATGACCACTGACGCAGCGATTATAGGCAGTGAGTCGTTTTGCTGTCGCTAAGTCAAATTTATGTGCGTTACTGGAGAACTTGAGACTGCTAAACTTAAATTGGATAAAAAATAATTAGAATATTTCTAAGACAAAGCAATTACGTTTGGTTTTGAAAAACAGAGTTGCCAACTATATGAAAAAATTAAGGTATACAATATATGTGTTTTAAACACAACTATATTAAATTTTAGTACAAGTAGCTCAATAATAAAAAAAATCAGTATAAGACAAAGTGATTACATATTTACGTTTCGGAAACAGAGTTGCCAACTTTATAAAAAAATTAAGATATTCAGATTGAACACCTTATTATATTTTAATGCCAACGCTTAACTGGGGTAAGTGAAAATATTTTGGGCTTGGAGTTAAGCATTCAGGGTTGCCACACGCAGAAAAAACTAAAAAAATATAAATATGTAGGTATGTATGTATGTACATATAAAAAAAAGTCAAACTTATCAGATATGTTATATTAATAAAAAAAATGCTTACAAATGCTTTTATACTATATCCGTATTAAAAAGTGTTACCACCTTTTTATAAAACAAAACTTTTATTATAAAATATTTGGCATTAAACACGAAATGATATTTTAATGAAAGTAACTAAACGAGGTTACTAAAAAATATTAGCTGTAAATTTAGGGCTGCCAACCATAAAACAATTTTAATTTGCAAATTATTTGAATTCAATTACGTGAATAATGATTATAATATTATATTATGAAGTTATATGTAAAAAACAAAAGCTGAAAACATAGTTAATTTTCAAAAAAAAAATTTACCAAAGAGAGTTGCCGATTTGTTAAAAAACAAAACTATTATTTTAAAGTATACTATACAACGTTAAACACTATAAGATATTATGATAAAAGTAGACAAAAGGGGTTAAGTAAAATTTTTTAACAATTTATAATTATTTTTTTTTTTTTAAGTCTGTGGCAGCACATGGATAATTCTTAAAAAAATTTTTTGAATAACTTTAAGTTACTTAAAAATCTGATTCAGAAGCAGAAATTGGAAATAAAATATACGAAATATATTACATTAATTATTTACTCAACAAAGTTGCCACTTTTTTATAAAATGTTTTAAAAAACTACAACTTATATAAAAACTTGTATTCAAAAGTAAAAATTGGAAATTAAATATACCAAAAATATTTTTTACATTGTATATTTACTAAGTTTTTATATTGTTTTCTTTGTATGCAAGCAAATGTTAGTTATTTTTAAATTAAGTTATTATATTGAGTAAGCTATCTAACGAAACTTTTATGTATTACAAAATGTGGAAAATGTTGCCACCTTTCAAAATTTTTTTGTTATATTCATAAATTAATAATATTAATTTATTATATTTAGTAAGCTACATATCTAACGAAGCTTTCAACAAATTTGTATTACGAAATTCGGAAAATGTTGCCACCTTTTCACAATTTATTTTTACAATATTAAGACATTTTATATCTTAGATTTTACAAGAGATTATGAGAAAATCAAAAGGACAACTTTAATATTTTTTTGATGCAGAGTTACCATATTATAAGTATTTCTGTAAAAAACCTAATCTTGCCTAAAAAGTTGTAATTAAAAAAGAAAAGATCTAATTTAGTTTATTAAAAAAATTTTTTCGACTTCAAATATTATTGCATAAAGTTGCCAGTTTTTTAAAAATCCTACTAATTTATTTAGCATCATTTTTATTGCATAAAATTTTTAAGTCACCTTACAAATATCTTTATATATTTTCAAAAAGTTTGCCACTTAAAAAAAAGACAATTTTACAAAGTATTATTGGAAGTTCAATGACACCTCTTTTCAGAAATTTTTATTTTACAATTATGAATTACCTATTTTGGAAAATTTTACCACCTTTTTATAAAAAAAAAACTTGCTTATGAGCCATTTTACAACATATCAATAAAATTTCAGTGACACCACTTTTGAGAAAATTGTTTACAATTATTATTTACGTATTTTGGAAAATGTTGCCACCTTTTCAGAAAAAAAATTGTTGGGTTCCCAACGTGGCTTAAAAAAATGTATATAGTATAACGCGAGTGTGAGTAAAACGTTAATTTACTATACCCTAATCTTAGTAAAAATAAAATCGTCTTACAAGCGTTGCTTAACAGTCAACTAAACATTACAAAGTTACATTAAACAAGAAACACACTATGAGCCTCAAAGTAAGCTGCGCTAATAACTGCAACACTGTATAAACAGCACCAATGCGTATACATTTACCAAGTTGCGGCTACAAGTAACTGAAAATCGAAGTTATTTGCATTTTCGCACATACTAATGTGCAACATTTCGTACGTGTGTGTGTGTCTTCGATAGCTGCTATTTGCATAAAATCCACATTAAGGTTATATAATTAGAGACACCTTTTCACTTTCGCTGCCACATGTGCCACAAAGCTTGTCATACGCCTGCATTTACATGCAAGTGCTAACCAGCATACACACACATACGAGTATATAGCAAACGCATACCGTTGCATGCATAAATAAATCTTGCTGCTACCACATATTTCACTCTAAGCAAATATTTCCGCCGCAAACTAGCAAACCACAAGTACAAGTGTAAGCGCTGCAGCAACAGCAGCCGGCATATTTGCGATTGCATTTACTTACTTCTGCATGACAGGGCGTATGAGTAACATTTAATTAAAGTTTATTTGCAATAGTAAAGTGCAGACACACACACAGCGACACATATGCACACACACACATGTCGATGAGCATGCAAATACACAGGGGAATCAAGCGCACAAAATGTGAAAGGGTTGCCACACACGCGGCGGTGGTGAGTTCAAGGACTGGGAACCGCTTGGAGTGTTGAGTAATTTATAGGCGTTGCGCTGCTTGCGGGGTCTAGGTGGTCGCTTTAATGCTGCTGCCTACTTGAGAATGTAATTAAGCCGCTGCAGCCACTTGCTTTGATGCAAGTTTCTTAAGTTTTTTGTATACGAGTTTATTTTTTATTTTAGTTGCTGGGAGTGGTGCTTATTGTGTAACTTTTTGTTTCACTTAAGTAGAAAAAAACTTAATTTTAAGTACCGTTTGGTGGAAATAATTAATGCTGAGTCCAAATAGCTAGCGGTCTATTACAAATATGCAATTATAGATTTTTGATTTTTTTGTTTCGTGTTTGAAATGTTAAGCTTGATTTGTTGCGTGGTTTCGTTGGATAAAAAACGAAACAGTGGGCACTTAAGTGTGCTTATGGCCGATAACTGTATGAGCTTAATGCTTTGGGCGTCTAGAGACTTGCACATATGGTATATTGCCAAGCAAGTACATTTTGTTTATGCTATCTGGCTTTTGCTTCATACATACTTGAAAGTCATATAAGAATCGTTCGGGTCTAAATATAAGGTAAAATAAATCCTGTTCTGGCTTCGAATATGAGTAATGTATCAAAATGTGTAATAGTATGAAAATTTTGTTGAATGTGAGCTGAAATATGTATAATTTTTTCAATTTTTGATTTTCCTCTTCATAAAAAAATGAGCTTTCAGTGCTCTTAAGATATCTTGCGCGGGACTCAATAATATTTAAATCCAACCAAGACAGTACGAAAATACAATGTGGAATCATACATTTGTTTCTGAAACCTTCTGAAGCCTTGTTAATGCCCAATACAGTTATCCGGAATAATCTTTTCCACGCTTTAAGGATTAATATCTACTTGTAAGTCTTAAAAATCTAACCAAGATAATACAAAAATATAGTGTGTGATCTTGAATTTGTTTCTCAAGCCGTTTTCATGAACAATACAATAATCTGGAATGACCTTTTACCTTTCTCATACTTTAGGTGTTAATATGTATCCCTTTGTGAATTTCAAAAAATTTTACAATATTTTGCACATCTATGGAATATATAAAAAAAATTCAAATTGAGTTTTTTATTGCTTACGATTTACTAGATCAGATTGCATAAATGTATGTATTTATCATAAAATATTGACCTTGATATAACCAATATATAACCAACATATAACCAACATATAACCAGTATATAACTAATATATAACTATTTTATAACCAAAAGTCAAAATTTGTTTCAATATGAGTGATTGCTAATCTATCGTTTTCACTTCGCCTGTACTCTTATGAAAAGTGATTTTACGTTATTTTGCATTTAAGGTGACGATATAGACTTGAACTTACTCTCCGAAAATTCTAGCCTCATACGCCAAATAGTTTCTAAGACATGAGCGTATTTGTAAGTATTTTTTAAAATAGTCTAACCAGCACCCAAAGCTCTAAAAACGTTTCTCCAGAAGTTCTGTTTTTAGTTTAGGTGAAAAAAATTCTGCGAAATGGGTCCAGCCATTGACTTGACGTTTGCACTATTTTCTGAAAAGACTTGTCGGGTAAAGATTTTAATTAGAATAATAACTGAAAAAAAAAATCTAAGGCCACTGTGAGTTATATTTTTTTTACAAAAACTACTTATTTTTAGAAACTGCCATATAAATACAAATTTTGACTTAGACCTCCGATCGTTGTCTGCATTTGTGAAGTATGATCATATATTTTTTATTGATATTTGGAGAGCAGTAGCATCTTCTCACGACCAGACATATTTACTCTGAGGTCTAAGAGGAGCTACAGGAATAAGGAAAACACCGAAAAACAAATTTTCACGAAAATTTCTATGCGTTCAAGTGAATACAAAATTATTCAAAATTAATTGCCGCTTATTGAAATATCTTCTGTAAGTGCACACTTTCTTAAATTTATTGCAAAAAATGTCTCTGAAAGCAAAATATATAAAAACACTTAAGTTGAAAGTCGATATAACCTTCTAAATTCCTGAAGAAACCAGCTTCGACTACAACTTTATTTAAAACCAGTGATGTATCTTTAATTTAGGAGAATTTTAAGCAGTGAAATCTCGCATGGCCTGACACCTTTCGCCGAAAGCCTAAAAGGAGCTACGGGAGCAAGAAAAGCTCCGACAGTCACATTTTTGCAGATTCAGGAGGACCTTTAAGTTCAAGGAAATCCAACATTATTTAAAATTAATCGCCGATTATTAAAAGATTTTCTGTAAATGCAAGATGCAAGTGGATATAACCTTCTAAATGCCTGAAGAAACCAGTTTCGACTCTAACTTTATTCGCAACCACTGCTATATCAGTTAGCCAAAATTGAATATTCTCCCACAGAATTACAAAACTACAAAACAAGGTCATTCTTGAATCATATTTATAACTAAACGAAGAATTTTGTACGATTTTTCATTCAAACTTTAACGCCAGAGCATTTTACAAGAGACACAATGCTGCCGCGCAGTCAAATTCATCTAACTTCACTTTACTTGCCACAAATACATGCTTGTGCAGCACACAACCATTTCCGTGTGACTTGCATGTATGATATGAAAACGCAAACGCATTGTCAGCGGCAGATTAGCATTGTTTTAGAGCGAGCCCTTTTTATTGCTGTTTGCCATTTCCGTCTGCCGAGGCCTCCAAAAGCAATCCAACGCACTTTCGTGCCAGCACTGCCAGTGTCATTGTGTCATTGCTGCAGCTGCAAAGCCAACAACAAGTTGTAGCGCCTAGTTCTTATTATGATTGTTGTTGCTTTTGCCAACACTGCACTTGATGAGTGCGCGCTATGGCACTATGACTGTTGTGTATTTTGACTTTTGCGCACAGTCACTTATCATACATACTATTTTCATTGCTGCCGCCGCCGCCATTTTAGGTGCACTCGATTTCCCATATTTTCCTTACAACTGTGCTTTTGTTGCTGCTGTTTTTTCGCACTGCTATTGCTTTATCCTTGCTGTGCGCTTGAGTGCCTTATAACTGTCAGCGGCAGCATTGCACCTATCAGCAGCCTTTTAATTTATTTTTTAATGTGTGATGTATATATGTATGTGTGTTTGTGTGCGGCTGTACGTGCGTGATGACTTCATACAAAACATGCATATCAGCTGTCATTAGCAGGCTTTCAGCCAGGCAAGCGCAGACTCCACACCGTCGAGATAATATAAGCGCGCAGGCATGCTTATCACAGTAATTGGCGATTGTGGTGTATTTTAGTGTTGACTGCAGCTTGTAAGGTAGTGTGTATTATAAAGAGGAGTTTAGGTTCAAATTGGGACTTGCAAACTCAAATATAAAATATAATGGTACATAATGTGGAAGTAACTTGGTATTGTGATGTAAATATATAACTTTATTTATCTACATTTAATGGCTTTTATCATCGCCGCTGACCCAAATGATTATCGTTTCATCCATAACTACAGATATTGAAGATATTGAACTACAGGAATTTAGAAGGTTATATCGATGTGCATTTAAAAAGGCTTCCTTGGTCACAGAGCCATTCTAACTTTCGAAAATCCAATTTTCTATCTTTAAAAAAAATATATATAAAATATTAAGTAGTGAAACTTGCAATTTTGGGCTACTGAAGTCTTAGATACTATCGGAACCTCCATATTACACTCGGACTAGACTTTCTATTTGTATAACATATACGCCAACAAATCCCTAAACTTATGAGAAATCGATCTGAAATTTTACACACTTCTGTCTCTCTCTCTATCGGCTCATTAAAACAATAGCTGTCATACAAACTGAACGATCAAAATCAGATACTTGTAGGGAAAACTTGTATAGTTGGAAAGATGTCCTCTCCAAACTCGAAAAAATTTATTGCTTAGAGCTATGGTACAATCTGTGAAAAAAAACATCCAGATCGCATCACTACAGCATATGACTGCCCTACAAACTGAACGATCAATATCAGATACTTGTAGGGAAAACTTGTATAGTTGGGAAGATATCTTCTCGAAATTATACGTGGATTATTCCTAAAAGAAATCATGCAATCTCTGAAGGAAACGTTCAGATTAGACCACTATAGCATATAGCTGCCATACGAGCTGAACAATCAAAATCGTGTCCTTGTATGGACAACTTTTTTATTTGACAAGATATCCTCTCGAAATTTCACATAATTTATTATCCAAGACTATGTTATAATATGTGAAGAAAACGTTCAGATCAGATTCGGATTCAGTTCATTTTAGCACATAGCTGCCATACGAACTGAACGATCAATAGCATGTTCTTGTAAAAAAAACTCTTTTATATGACGAGATACTACCTTCGTCAAATTTAAGATGGTTTATTATCCAAGACTAAGGTATGATCTATGAAGAAAACTTTCAGATCGGAACACTATAGCATATAGCCGGCCTACAAACTTGCCCAAGAAAATATAAAAAATATAAAGTTCCTTTTACACACTGTTATGCTATAAAAACTAAACCTGTGAGACGCACTATAGCTTAGTTTCCCCCAAAGTTCAATTTTTTCTTGTTTTCGCTACATTTTTCATACGAAATTCTTTAAAGCACATCGTTACACATATTTATAGCGCTTAGCTTGATTATCGTTATTATTTATGGCACACTTAAGTCAAGCGCTTTGCCAGCTTATTAGCTATGCTGGCATATTTTAAAGCGCCGCATGAACGCATGCAATACTATGCTCAACTACCGCACCCAGAAATATAGCAGCGTTTCATTCACACACAGTATCTGTGCCGCACGCAGCACAGCAGCCAAGCTGCAGCCACAAAAACACACTTAAACAAGTTATAAAACTATAATTTTGTTGCTGTTATTGTTAGTTGTAGCTACAAGTTGCTTTGGCCATATCGGCATAACAGCAACAACAACGGCAATGCTTACAATGATAAAAGACTACAAAACAGCCGCCAAGTGGCATGCAACAATATTTCATTTATTTGCGTGCATCAGCAACAATTGTTGGCAATCTAGGCGAAAATGAAACATTCTAATGCCATTGGCGATTCCTCATTTGCCACAAAAATAATATGCATTCACGCACTCATACACATACATATATACGGATGATTGTGTGCTGCTGCAAATCTGCACGCGCCGCCTTGGCGCTTGTCCAAAGGAAATTAATAAGCACCATGCACCACGAAACTGAGTGCGCCTGTTGCCAGCAGACACGCCTCTTGCACAACTTCAGCGCAAATTTCTACTAAAACACACATCCGCAGGCGTAGTGTTTCTTATGCGGGTTATGCGCCATACTTTTGTTAGCACTATGTTGCAAGCAGCAAGTACTGCCACCGCAGCTGTCCACCACGCGCCGCCATTTCTGCCAAGCAACCGCAGCGTAGCCTACTTTCAGGCTGCAATTTTGCTATTTTCTTGGTTATTATGTATTATCTTTGGCGTTTATTGTTGTTGTCTTGCCAAATATTAAAATGCGCGGCGCTTCATTCATATTCCACGACATTTGGCCATTTCTCAATATCGCCTTGACGCTAGCATAACCAGGCCAATACTGATGCATGTGCGTGCTCGGCTTTGCTTTATGGCCGCAAACATGCCCCCAGCGCTTGCTTATTGCTGTCGGCCTTTCATTGTTGAGCACATTTTTGTTGCTGCTGCATACTCAAACTTTACTTTATATTCGATTTTATTTTGCTGCTGTTTGTCATGCGCATATTACTGTCATATTCTCTTGGCTGCGGTGCCTGCAACGTGCGCTGGCCCTTAATACCCGCCGCTTTTTGTTTATTTCTCCTCACTGTATATTTCTTTGTGCCGCGCTTTGCTGCACTATGTTGCACTGCCTCTAATCGTCGAATTTCGTTGCGGTCATTGCGTTTTTGGTCATTAAGATTCATATCGTCTATTTGTCATTTATGATGTTTGTCAATGCTTTTTCGCCATTTTTCTTATGCCTCTGCTACGCTGCCAATGTGTTTTTATTATTTTTGCAATTTTGTTTGCTGATTGCCTGCACTCGACTTGAATCTGGGTTAAGTGATTTGGCATTCAATCAAGTGTGGTTTTTGTGCTAAGGCTAAGTTATGCGACGCTTGGCGGCAATTAAAGTAGTGCTGAATGCACGAAGCACATTTTCATTGTGTAAAATTCAAGCAGCAAGCGGCAGTTGAGATTTGCTAGGTTGTAAGTAATACTTTCTTAGAAAATGTGTATATTAGGTAAAACTTAGAGGAATTTTTCGGAATTTGCTATGAGTTAGTGGTAAACTGACTAAGGTAGAGTGGTTTGAGCTAAATTAAGTTTATAAAATTAAGTTAATTTAAGTGAAAATTAAGACAAAAATGATTTATATGTTAAGTTCAGTTAACCTAAATTAAGTTAAATTAAGTTATGTTATGCTCAGTTAAGTTAAGTTAAAATTAAGCCAAGGTAAATTACGTTAAGTTATGTTACGTTATGTTATGTTATGTTATGTTATGTTATGTTATGTTATGTTATGTTAAGTTACGTTACGTTACGTTAAGTTAAGTTAAGTTAAGTTACGCTAAATTAAGTAAAGTTAAGACAAGTTAAGACAAGCTAAGTCAAGTTAGGTTATGTTAATATAAGTTAAGTTAAGTAAAGTTAAGTTAAGCTTAGTTAAGTTTTTAAATATAAATAAACTAAGTTTCTCTAGGTTAAGTTAAGATAATTGCAAAAAATACATAATATATTCTTAGTTGACTTAACATAACGTAAGTCAGTACAGCTTTTGTATGAATATGATAAATTCAAAGGATCTAAAACAGATAATCATATTTTCACAGTAACCCAAAGGAAGATTTTCAAAACACTGAACGTTTACTTCAATCAATTTGCACTATGTTAATATATGAGACCTAGGGGCTTTTCAGGTTTAACTTTTCAGAAAAGGTTAATGTGATACGTTTGATCCGAACACTCCAAAAAAAATAAAACTTAAATCAAGTTTATTTGAAATTCCGGATTTTTTTCTATGAATTTAAACCAAACTACGTAAGCTCGATACCTCGATAGATGCCAAACAGAAAGAAAAAAGCTTTTCTCCCATATTTTTGCAGCCACCCGCTTAAATGACTTCTCTTTCAGTAACACTTTGTTTTCGCAGCGCTTTAATACATAATTTAATGTCCGCTTATGTGATTATTGCAAAGTGCTCAGCGCAGGAAGAGCTTTCAGCACCACTACAAGAATTATCACCGGGAAAAGTTAAACAGCGCCGCACTTTCTTAATGCCGGCAGTAACTTTCGGCCAACATAAGCGCCAGTCCACCTTTTAACGAACTTTGCGACAGTGCCTTACATGCGCGATGCAGCTACCAGCGATTACCTCATTACAACGCCGTGCACATTTCGGTGAGAAGCCAATAATTTATAGGCGCATTTTGTGCGAAAATTGTCACCAACTTTTGCCAAGCGCCACCTGATCAAAGCGGCGAAAAGAAGCAGCACACTTACAAGCATGGCGTTGGTTGTCCGCATGCGTGTGAGTACTTACTTAGCTGTAATGCAGCTTATAATGGCGCCTCCCTGCTGGTAACTGCTTTGATTTTATCACTTTAGTTGGCAAGTTTGTAATGCGTAAATTTATTTTGGAGCAACTTGCGAAATCTCTGCTTGTAAATTGTGCAAACTTTTTGCCAGCAGCGCCAAGTGGTAACATTAAGGAAATTCGAGTTTGCGGTATTGCGTTTCTAAAGGTGTCTTAGCTGGCTTACGAACATTTGAAGCACTCATTTTCCAACTCATATGTGTTCATCGTAATGCTATATGCGGTAGTCGCTTGAAACACTTTGCAGTTACTTTGCTGCTCCTTAAGCAACAAAGATTAAAGGAAGCTTAATTTAAGTCTTCTAGTAATATGCTTAATATTTTGGCTAAGAATTTTTCGATACGAAAAAAGCGTATAGTATTACGGACAATCTGAACCCGAAAAAACTTCTACAGTTCAACATACTTATGGGGATTGAAAGGTCGATACTGAGCAAACAAAAATTAACCTATTGACAAAAAATGGTAAGCGATTTCTTAAAGTAAAGTAAACTTTTTCTTAAGGAAAAGTTATCAAGTAAGTTAAGGTCACAGATTAATTTAATTTAAGTTAAGGAAAGTTAAGGTTACTTTGAAGTTATTAACTTAGGTTAAGTTAAGTTAAGTTATGTTAAGTTAAATTAAGTTGTATTTTTGTATATATTTTTTTCAGCGTAAACTATGTTACGTTATGTGTGTTAAGTTAAGTTAAGTCCAGTGAAGTTAAGTTAAGTTAAGCCAAAAAAACAGTGGACGGGATTTGGAATTTCACACTTCACTGATTGATGGTATATTTGCATCACAGTGTGATACAGTAAAATATGTTACAATATGTATGTTAAGTTAAGTTAAGTTAAGTTAAGTTAAGTTAAGTTAGTTTAAGTTAGGTTAAGTTAAGTCAAGTTAAGTCATGTTAAGTTAATTTAAGTTAAGTCAAGTTAAGTCATGTTAAGTTAATTTAAGTTAAGTCAAGTTAAGTTAAATTAAGTTAAGTTATGTTAAGTTAAGTTAAGGTAAGGTAAGTTAGCATTTCAGATTTCACTGACTACGAGCCCAAGAAATATAATCCGTATACACTACTTAGTCGTTTGGATAGCAATGGCTAGGACTACCAGCAACTTCGCTTTATTGTCTTTAAAAAATAGTGATAATACTATATATTTTCCCCTTCTAAAACAGAAAGTAAGAGATATGTTTTCCTTTCATGGTTTCATCGTTACTATTTGTCACACATGACATTTGACATGTAAAATAACAGCCAATTTGTAAACAGCTAACTGACCACCAAAGGAAGTTTATTTTCCAGCGATAAGTTTCCGAAAACGATTTGTTCTAACCAAGCTTGACGCGAAGGTGTACGCCTACAAGTTAGTTGCCAGCAAGAAACTCAAGTACACGCGTACATACGTATTACTAGACACAACTACACACTCAATTAGATAGTTATTTGTAGCATTTATAACCCCATGATTATCAAAAAAGCAGACACGCCCACTTATTTGTCTACAAATGTTTGAGAGCAACGTAGTTTAGTAGGGTCATTGTAATTTAAGTGTAGTCAAAGCGTTAGTAATAAAAATTTTTGAAGAACGTTATGTTGTTGTCAGCACTGCTGTATATTTCTTTAAAAAAATTTTAATTCTTTCCTAAATTTTTTCTTAAATACGAAGTTTTCTTTCTTACATACGAAGATTTGCACACTGCAACTGCTGCTCTCCTACCAAGTGTTTGACTACTTCAAGTACAACAAGCTGAAAATTTATTGCTTCGTTTTCGTCAAAAAAGTACTCTCTGGCGTTTTCTTTTGCCAGCTTCTCTAGCGTCTTCTACTCGTTGCGTATGCAACTTCTCTTACTTCTCTTCTTCTTCTCGTACTTCATCTGCCACTTGTGCTTCCTTCGCTGCATGCTGTTTGCTTTCTGGTCGGATATTTGCACGCCTTCAAGTGTCATTTCGAGTGGTACATGGCATTTTCGGTTAGCAGTTGACGCACAGCCCACCACAAATGCACAAACAAGTGCCAGCACAAGTGGCAAGCAACAGCAATAACAATGCAACAAGCAGCGTAATATGAAAAACACGCACACATGTGTGCATACGTGAGCACATACATACAAATTTATGCACTCGCCGACAACTGCTACACACTATTATTTATTTGCCTGTCCGTCAAGCATTGCTTATTTCCATTGTTTATTTATTGCTTCTGCTTTTTGCTGCTTGGCATGGCTTTTGTTTTCCAATTTCGTTGCTTAAAACACACATTTTTTATCATGCTCTCCACCCACTTCACTTATTGTCTTACCCTCTCTCTCTTACTTTTGTTTAAGTTACTTGACTGTCGTATGCAAACTTGCCGGATATTGCGTTGCTTCGGTCACACTTGGCGTATGAGTAACCAAATTGCCAATGGCTCGTAGGCTGTCGCCCGCTTAGCCCATAAGTACGCAAACTTGTAGTTTTACTAAGACTTTGCCTTAAGTGCAAGCACTTGATATTAGATTTGCTGTTAGTTTTTGTTGTTTTTTTTGTTATTTTGTTGATTTTTCTTTAATATTTTTTCGGTGCTCTTAAGTCAGCCAAGGAAAGTTTGAACAACGCTTGAAATGTCATGTGTCTCTTTGGTTTATCGCAAATATTTGTTTGTGTAAATTTTTACCTAGCTGCTTGTATTCAAATATTTTCTATTCGCCTAAGTGTATTTACTCTGTAGGATAACAATCTTTGCGTGCATCAAATAATCTGAAAAGTTACTGGCGATTTTTTACCTTGTTTATTTGACTTCTTGTTTTGGTATGTGTGTTTGTTTGACTTACCTGAAAGTAGAGAAAAAGTGAATAAAATATTGTTCAGTACATATTTGGTTTAAGCTAATTTAAGTTTATAAAGTTAAGTTGCGTAAAAATTAAATCAAGTAAAAACACCGTATGTTATGTTAAGTTAAGTTACGTTACGTTAGACTTTTTGAAAGTTATCACACTTCACTGATTGATAACATATTTTCATCTCAGTGTCACACAGTTAAGTTAAGTTAAGCTGAGTTAAGTTAAGATAAGTTAAGTATTAAGTTAAGTCTGGTATTTTTTAGTTAAAGGCTATGTTAACTTAAGTTTATTAAAATATCTTGAGTTATGTGAAAATATGTTTGGAAAGTTGTATTTTTTAGTCGTAAATTATGTTACGTAGTGTATGTTAAGTTAAGTTAATTTACTTTAAGTGAAATTAAGTTAAGATAAGTTAAGTTAAGTTAAGTTAAGTTAAGTTAAGTTAAGTTAAGTTAAGTTAAGTTAAGTTAAGTTAAGTTAAGTTAAGTTAAGTTAAGTTAAGTTAAGTTAAGCTAAGTAAAGCTGAGTTAAGTTAAGTTAACTTAAATTTATAAATATAATTAAGCTGGGGTTTGCTAGGCAAAGTTATGATAATTGAAAAAAATTTAAACATAATATATTCATAGTTGACTTAACTCAACTAAATAAAGCATTTGTATAAATATGCTTACTTCAAAGGTTCTAAAGAGGGTATCCATGTTTTCACAGAAACCGATAAGAAGATTTTGTGAGTGTTAGTTAAATAAATGTAATTGTTTTCTCAAAATGGCTAACGGGCTAATATCGCAACCGCCCCCGTCCCGTTAAAACCCTGGCAGGACTCAAAGCACATTACCCCCAACACTCTAGTCACTCTTCCCTCTCCTCCTCGTCGTTAAGTTGGCGAGGTATGTAGGTATAATTTGAGACGATTCCTTCGCTGCGCTGGGCGGCTCTGAACGTGTGGCCACATAATGGTGCACGTCAACTCCGCCTTAGCCTCGTTACTAAGACAATTTTGGGACCATTAAAGGCGACTACCTTTCCGGAGAACGGATAACGGCTTTGAGTGGGGATCCTATTTGCATGGATAATAAAAAGACAAACGTTGACGAAAAGGTGACGAAGTGAGGTGAATGGAGTTCGAAACCGACGTTTGTAGTCTTCATACGCGAAGGAGTCGCCAGCACTAGCAAAGCAATCTCTGCTAGACTCATAAAAGGACGTAATCGAAACTTAACCGAAGGTCAAGCGACAGAGGAACCCTGGATAAAGACTGCGAATGAGGGCTTCGCCAACTAAAAATGAAATCGCTAAAACGCTGATTCAATAGAGCTAGGCGTGTTCGAACGCGGCAAAGAGGTGGTGCCATCTCCCATTAGGGGTATAAGAGGTTGGCGGTGGCTATCTCCTCAGTCTTCCTAAAGGTAGTCAGTGCAAACCCTGGGCCATACCCAATGAATGAGAGTGCCGGATGCCACCATGGGCTTCATAAACCCCGCGCTGATTCTGCTTAATTGCAAGCCTGTCGGTCCTTTCAGCAAAATCAAGGGAGATATAAGTTATGGGCTCGAAAAGGTAGATTTTTTATAATGTTTCTTTGACTTATCTTAGTTGACTGTAAGCAGTGCTTTTTTAATGAAATAAAATTATTTAAATAGCGAAAATGATTTTCAGGTTCTCTACATAGGTAGTATGCCCAATTTGACCCGGTAGACAGATTTTCAGACCATAATTAACATTTTTCAAAAAATTTTAAATACATTTACTTTCTAGAATAACTAGTTTCACTAATGTAAATTTCAAACACTTCAAATGAATAACAGAACGCTGCTTAAATTCTTTAAATTCAAAGCACAAACTCACTCCATCCAAAGCCACGATAAAGCCCTGGGAGTACGAAAGTCAATAAACAGAAGTAATTTGGCAGTGAAACATGATACAATTTCAATACCATTACTCACACATATACAAACTCAAAACCCTAACCTTGCAATAATATAAACTAAATTGTGGCGAACAACAAACCAAACTTAACCACTACAACAACAGGCCGCACATTTTTACACACTCCCTCTAGCACACACTTACTGACTAAATTGCCACTCATTTGATAGCCAACACGCATTTTCAAAACTAACACACAAACAGCGTATCGACTGACGCCGGCGGATTGCGTGAAATGATTTATTGCCGCATAAGCAATTGGTGTGAATACAAATTTCCATGCCAAGTTGTGTGTGCAATGTGCAGAGGATGAACAGGCAATCGGCAATAAGTGTAGATAGCTGCTTGTTGTGGAGAGTTGATTGAACTTGGCAGCTAAAAATTGCGTATGCGCCTGAAAGTATGCAGGTAAAGGTTGAGTGGCGAAATTTGTTAGCGTCAACATGCCGTGCGCTTTTGGCATGCTACATGTTTTCTAAATTGTGGCCTCACACACACCCCACCGCAATCATTTTCTTGCACTTCCTCCCGCCTCCGCACTTTTATGCTTTCGCGGACCAACTAAGCAAGTGTTTCCTTGCGACTTGCCGCTACACGTCGTCCGCCGCAACTGCTTAGAAATGCAATTCAGCGCGTATTTCACGGATATGTGTAATTAATCAAAAGTCGAAACTTTCGCGGAACACGCTTTCTCATGGCATGTACACACACCGACACACTTTGAGTTGGCAAATGAGTATATTGTTCTTTATTTAATTGCACTGATACGCGCCACTAGCGGTGAAACTCTGGTGTGTGGCCAAACTTTAAAATTAGCGCGCGAAAAATCCGCATTGATTGCGTGTGTGTGTGTGGGCGTCTGTGCTGGGTAGTTAGCGTCGCACGCATTCGGCGCAAAAACGCACGTTCGCTCGCCGTTCGCAACTAGTTTCTAGTTTGTTCGAATTTCGTGCTGCTAACTGTGCTTTGCGGTGTAGTTAGTAGTGTCCTTTATCGATTTTTACAACTACTGTTTCGCTTTTAGTAAGAGCGTTTGTAGCGCAATTAGTGTACAACGTGGCGTATGCGTAACTTTTTGTGGGTTGGAAAAAACCAAGTTTGCGAAGACCCTTATCTAGCATTTTTCAGCTTATTGATGCCACAAATGCATGTGTATTTATATAAAGTGAGGCTTGTGTGTGTTTTAAATGCAAAACGTAAAAAGAGTAATGACACTACTGGTATGAAGAGATCTAAGTAGTAGTGGAAACTAGCGCCAATATTAAGAAATATAAAAATTATTGTGATTTGAGTATTGAAATGTTGAAAAATATTTCAAATTTATATATTTAAAGATTTACGAAAATGAAGCACCTATGGAAATAAAAAAAAATATTAAAAATGTTTTTAGAATCATTCAAAATTTAACCTCAGTTGGAATGTTAACTAGTGGTGCTTATAGCAAAAAATTTAAAAAATACACCTAAAAACCACAATAAAAAAAAAAATTATATAAAATATTCAAAACAAGAGCTTGAATAATAATTATAATAATGTACGCATTTTTAAAGAAATGTCTTACAAAAGCGCTTTCTATAATAAAATTTTGTACCAGATATGGGCTTAATCAAATTAAGCTAAACCCAACTCCAACCTTTAGTGAAGATTTTTACTTGAACTTGTTAGTGAAAACGCCGAAAATTAAAAATTAATTGCATAGCTTTAGGCGCATAAATCAAAACCATCAGCGAAGCATGATTTCAGTCTTCCATGGGAGCTTTACGTTGCAAATAATGAAGAGTTAATACAATACTTTCCTTGAAGTTATTACAAAAACGTCAAAGATAAAAAAAATTGCATACATGCTTAAATCAAAGCAATTAGTTAAATATGATTTCAGCTTTTTATGAGAGCTTTAAGAGATAATTTGCATTGATTTAAGAGCCTAAGTAAAATCAGTTAAACCTGAATTCAACATTTACAGGAAAACTTTAATTGTGTTTGTTAAAGAAAACGGCACAAATAGTGAATCATTGCATACATTCAGGGGCACAAGAAAATCAACTTGAGCTTTCCTTCAAATCGCATGACTAACCTGCAGCAAATATAAATAAAATTATAAATTTAGTTATTCGTGACCACTAAAAATAAAGGAAATATTATTAAATTCAAGAAATACTTTAAATTGAGACAGGTATTTCCAAAAATGGTACTACAATTCACAGTACTATTTTCTACGTCAAAATTATACCAACAGCTTGGCGTGCTAACACAGTATTTAGAAAAATTGCTAATTTTAGTAACTGAGAAACGAATACAATTAATATTGAATATAATGAAATGCAAACGAAAAACAAAAAAATCTCAAAATAAAGCAGCTTTTAAACAAATAGTGCAGTACTGCGCTTAAATACAAAGCCGTAGAACAAACAGCCCGCAAACTGCACGCAGCTGAGATTACATGTGCAAGCCGCACATATGTATTTGCCGACGAAAAATAAATTATATAAAATGAAATAAATAAAGCGGTAATTGTTCATTTTCCGTGTGTGACTTTACAATTTTATTGCCTACTTCCAGGCGGTCGCACGCACAATTGAAAACTACTTTTTCAACTCATCAAACAATAACATTGGGGCAATTTAAGCGAAAAATAAATTTACCAAGGCGTTGTGCAAAAATTCACCAATATTGCGTAATCGAATGCATGTTGCATATTTATTTATAAATAAACGGCACACACATTTGCACGTGCCTGTACTTAATACGCTTGCATATGCGTACTTGCTTTGCAAGTGTTTGCTTTTGCGTGCCTATTTGACGGCATGGCAATGGCGTTGGCGCCGGCGGCGAGTAGGCGCGAACAATATCTGCATTTTTAATAAATTCAATAAAATATTTCATTATAATGAATTTTTAATTTCGATTGCGCGCATACATTTTTATATAGCAGCGCACAAAAATAACCCCTTATATTAATGCATTCATATGAAACCCTCACGCCAGACGCTGTTTTCATTCGCTTTTTATTTTATTTATTTATTTTTTTTTACGTTGCTCATATGTGTGTGTGTCGTTATTTTATGAGAATTGTGAAAAAGTGCCATAACATGCATATCGCTGATTAATAATGCTTTAAAAGTCGCAAATGGCGTAAGAAAAAATATTATTATTAAGCGCAAAATGAAAAAGTTGACATTCAACCGGCAAGTTGAAGTATTTATCGTGCGATTGCAGTGCAATTAATTATTAAAATGCAAATGTTTTCCTTTTTTATTGCTTACGCCGTAGGGATTAACGGAGCATAAATAAATTTTATAAGTGGCAAGTATTACAGTTTGGTTTTATTTTTTTTTATTTTCATTTTTTATTTTCCTTTTTGGTTATTATCAGGAAATATTGTAGATTTGCATTGAGTTAAAAGTGGACTGCGTTTATTTCTTTGGAATATTTCAAAAATATTTTAACATATCACATTATTTATATGGAAAATATATGGCATTGATTGAGCTTCGACTCATTGTTCATAGCATGGTAGTCCTATGCTGCAATGATAGGTTACTCATACGCCACCTTATACCATTCCCTGCCTTACTAAATTCAAATTATCACTCATACGCCATGCAGAATTTAAAATTTATAATTATTGGTAATCCGACAAAATTTCAGTGTCGCTTAAATTTTATACACATTTTTCAAGTTTTGGAAACAATATAAAAATCCTTAGTATTTAAGACTATTGACTTAATTTTAATGATAAACCCTTTCTGAGTGATAAGATCTTTACAGATTAAGGCATAAATTAAAAAAATCATAATGATGGGTTCAAAAAATCAATTACTTTTATTATATACATACAAATAAAGGCGCTAGAATACTGACCCTCTACCCTCTCATTACATTGGGTCACTCATACGCCATGAGCAACTAGAAATTTATATGCATAGGTGGGATATTATAGCAAAACTACTGGCACTTTTCAATTGTACAAATATATTTCTGATGTTTTGAGGCTGTATCCAGACCTTTTAGTAGGGTAACGGCATTTCCTTGAGCCTGGTCACCTACTGATACACCTAACCAACGTGAACATGTCACTCATGGTATATGAAATTATTAAAACCTGCTTTTCAAGCCCTGTAAATCTTCAAAAATTGCCATACATTGCAAAAGAATGGTACTGACAGATAAAATTTCTTCCGAACCCAACTGAAAACCCGCCGAATAGTAACCAGAGACCCATTTTAGCCCGCAGTTGTTAAGCTATTGATCTGAAATTTTGCACATGCACTCTTCTTATCAATACTTTGCTCATTTGTCGGAACCACCGATATCAGACTACTATAGCATATAGCTGTCATATTAGCTTAACGAATCGAATCAAGATATTTTCATAAAATTTGGTGTGTACTATTATCTAAGCTAAAGATACAATCTCCGAAAATCCGAAAAATCGGATCAGTACAGTTAATAGCTGCCATACAAACCGAACGATCGGCATCAAGTGCTTGCACAGAAAACTTTTCCAATTGACGAAGTATCCTCACAAAATTTGGCGTAGTTTAATTTTCATAGCATAGCTACAATATTCCAAGAAATTATTGAGATCGCAGAGCTATAGCTTACAGCTGCAATCTAAACTGACTGTAGGGAATCAAGACCAATGTCTCTTTATACTTCTTTATGCAATAGAAAGTATAGCTGTGAAGAATATTATTGCTTTGATGCAGCCAATGTAACCGTGTTTTCTTGTTTGCCATAAAATTCAACATTTAAGAATTTCTGTGCTTAAGCTCATAAAACAATTATGCACTGCTCACTTGTATTCCACGCTTTCTCAGCTATAAAAACAGCAATTTTCCACAATAAACCCACCGGTAAATGCTTAAGAGGTGCAACTTCAAGCCATTAGCTGCGCAAAGTGTGGAAAATTTGTTTATGCCCACATTTAGGCATTGTAAAATAATTGGAAACACATTAGAAGACGCTAAAGCCATAAGCAGCAGTAATAGCACAAGGCACGAGAGCAGCTAGCAGCTATTATTCAATTATTGTATATGCACGAATATACAAAAAAATAAAATACAAACTTTCCAGTGCGTTACCAAGTAAGCGCCGGCAACCGACAACAGAGTTGTAAGCTCAATTGGGCACACCACAGCCACTCGAGCAACTTCAATGAAACACAAAATTTTGGTCAGTTGCAAAGTTGAGTTGAACTTATTTTGCATTTGCGTGACTAGTTCGGGGCAACTTAGGCGTATGTCGGTGCAGGCGGACTGTGTGGCTAAATCGACATCAACAGTTACGTCACGATATGCTAACGCGTGGTCACACTATGCATTTTAATTTATAGTGCGTGTCTCATTTGCTGCACTAGACTGTATACGTCGGGCAAGTGTGACGTCCAACGCCGGCATTATTATATGACTTTTGCATTTTCCAACTTTTTTCGGGGTTACTCATACGCCCTGTGTGGCGAACAGTGGTAAGCACAATTAAATGAGTTGATATTTTTAAAACAAAACACGCTGCTGTTGTCCATTTTGTACGTATTTAATTTGAGCGCCTTTTGTAAAAATTTATTTCCTCTTCATGCCAAAATCGCTTTTGAGCACGTACGCTGTAATTAGAAAATTACGAAATATGTGCGCTCAAGAGTTGGTAGGACGAACATGAATTTAAAATATATTTTTTTTCCTACAGTGTTGTCAACTATTGTAAGTTATTTGTGCTGCTAAAAGCAGGAATTTCTATGATTAAGCCGTAGAACGTGTGCGTTTGCCACGAAAGAGATGTGCAGAGGAGTATGCTTAAGCATATAGTATGTGGGTTTTTTAGTACAAAAAACGTGCTGTCGATTGCGAAGTCTTCGTAGAATTTAAACTGCATACAAATCTCCACGATTTCGACAAGATCTAGTGGGCATGTGAGGATAATGTCAACATGTGTGATCACTGCGCAGGGGTCGGCGCTAGTTTAAAGTTACTCATACGCCATGGCTAATGTTATTATAAAATGTTACGTATACGCCGTGTAGTCTAGCTCAAATTTGAGTACTACGATATGAGTATGAGTATGAATATGAATAAAAATGCAAATATGAATATTAATAGTAGGCCTGGATTATAAATATTGAGTTGTACATGACGTATGAGTGATAATTTAAATTTAATATCGTCGTTCATGGCGTATGAGTAACGCTGGATTAAAGGTTTCGAATTCAGCATGACGTATAAGCAATAATTTTAATTTAGTAGGGATGTACATGGCGTATGAGTAACCTTACATTGCAGTGGACTACCATTGTTCAATGAACAATGTATCGAAGCACTAGTGAATGGATCGGATGCACATGGCGTATGAGTCCTAATTTTCATTTAGTAAAGCTCTACATAGCGTATGAGTAACTATGCATAAGAATATGAATATGAATATATGCATATACATATGTACATAAGTATGTGTAAGACTATAAATATGAGAATGAGTAGGAATATGAAGAAGAATGTAAATATAAATTTTACCGTTATTATTATTAATAAAAAAATTCTCCTAACAAAATAATTTATTACAGTATCTGTTCAATCAAGTTTAGCAATGAAATGTGATTCTTATATTGTAATTATTAAAATTTTCTCAAACAAATTCTCAAATGTCGCAAACTTAAAAAAAAACAAAATTCTTTTAATATTATCCACAAAAATCATTACCAACTAAACTATACTTTTTGCACCATTTTCCCAAACCAAGCCCATACTGCAGCAACAACAACAACTACCCTTCACGTAAAAACTAACTCCCACGACAGTTGTTGCGCAAATCAAATTCAATTGAATTGAAATAAATTTAGTTTTAGTGATGCAGCAACAGTGGCGCCGGCATAACTTTACACCCCAGCGCAACTGTGTATGCGTATCAATGAGCTGACATGTAACTGTACACATGTGCATATTACACACACACACAAACAACTACTCACAGCGTGAGCTTATCGGAGTTGCACGCTTGTATCGCCGTGCACATTTCCGGTTGCTGAATTTTTCGTACAAAATTACACGCTTCGCATATCAAATAGTGGCGAAAAAAGCCAGCGCAGTTGTCGCTCAGCTTTTTGCTTGTTGTCAGCTGTGCATTTCGCAAACGCAACTAGCTTGTGTCATTACTGTTGCAGCTGCAGCTAGAGCATGTAGATTGCAGCTGCTCGGTTACCACTGCAGCTGGCACATCTTATCAGAATTCAAATGCTGCACAACTTACTTTGCTTTGCTTAGCATTTTTTTATTTAAGATTTTTTCTACGTGTTTAGTTTTTTACGTGAAATCTTTGAAATTTAGTTTTGTACGCAACTTTTTTGCAGATATATATACAGCTGGCTCTCTTTTTCTTTGACTTCGAATTTGATTCCCATTTAAAATACGCATTTTTTTAATCGAAATAACTTCAGTAAATTTATTATTTCTAAACTGCGCCCAAATGTAGGCAATAAAATTATTATTTTTAGAATTTTTATTTTTATAGCGGCTTATAAAAAGTGATTTACAGCAGAAAAATCAAAAATAAAAAGTTATTCATCAAAATTTTTAATTTTTCCAAAACTGCTGCAAATATTTAATGCTTTCTTCAGCACAGGTCTAACTTGAATTGTGAAGCAAATATATTCTACAAAGCAATGCATATTCCATTCTCTCTTATATAAATATTGAGTTGGCACGTGCGAATGTCTGCATGTGTGGACGTTTCGACTACGCTCGAATCGTGCTGTGCTCTCGTCTTGTGCATGACTCATACGTAGATCCCAAAAGCTACCAGAATATGCAGCAAATGTGGAAAAGTCAAAGGTGGCTGAATTGAGCTGTGCTATATGCCAAAAAATAATAATAATAATATTCAAAATCGAAATTCAAACATAACTGCGCATTAAAGGCGCACAGTTCAGGTGCTTGGAGTAAGGAATTGTAACTGTCTTTCTCAATTCAAGTACGTGACTCCCACACAAGTTTTCTTTGCGGAAATTATTCGCTTAAATATTAGAGGAAGGCAAAATTTGGAAAACCGTTGGGTTTTTTTGCTGTTTACTTCTTAGAGTTTGAAGGTAGAAAAATTTAACAAATACAAATAATGACGCAAAAATTAACGAATTTTAGAATGTTACACATACGCCATGTAGCGTTTCATAATGCATATTAATTGATTAGAATTAGTAAGTGGGGTTATTTGTAAAGTCAGAATATAGTTGAATTTTGAGAAAATTTTACTACAGCAACGGTGTTGCCACCATTTTTCAAATTTAAACAGATTGTTTACAAGTCGAAAATGGCATTTATTTTAATGCAGAAAGCGAGCAATCTAGATAAGTGCGAGATTTCTACGAATGTTAAGTAATCTGGTAATTTTAAACAGAAGAAAATCATTTTGCACATGGTTCAACAGAAAATGTTACTTATACGTTATGACAATTTCATTGAACACCCATATTAATAGTTTAGTATGAGGAAATTGGAAGAATTGTGAGTAAAAGTGCCACAAATTTCCAAAATTAAAAATATATCATTTACTTAAGACGAAAATCCCATTAAATTTAGTGCAAAAAACGAGCAGTTTAGACAAGTACAAGACGTCTACTGAAATAAAGCTATCTAGCATTTATTTCTTTTTCTATTTTTTATTTAGTTTTTAAATTTTACCCTTTTTAATATTTCTTTTAATATATTGTTTTTTTAAACCTTTTTTTTCTCATAGTATTTTTTTAAATTTATATTTTGTTTTATGAAATTTATTCAACTTGGCTATAATCGCGAAAGCGATATCTACGGCAGCAAAGAAATAAAGTATTTATTTTTAAGTTTAATTTTACAGTAAACGAAAACAATCTTCAGGTATATTCTAGTCCGAAAAGGGTATTCTAGTCCGATTTTTCTTTCATTTACAAAGTTTAACTATTCAAAAAGATTTTTCGAAATTCAAATTACTTTCGGCGTTATAGCTATTATATCGGAAACATATGTAGGTATAAGCGCTTTTTTTTCCTTACTGTCTTTTTCAAAACACGCTAATTATTTCTCATGATCTACTTGGCCGAATTACCTGAAGATTTTGAGAGTATCCATATCCTACAAATTCAATTTTTTACTATTTTTAAAAAATTTTAATAGTAAAAAAGTGAAACCAAAATTGTTTTTGTTTTTTTTTTGATCAGGTAGTCGCCATTTCGTGCAAATTGGTTCCGGATACAGAATTATTATTCAAGGTTAATAATTTTTTTTGTGGCTTCGGATCGCTAGGAGGATTTACATTTTTTTTGATTTTTCCATGTATTTCTATAAAGTTAATAAATAACTAATAAAAATATGAATTCCCTTTTCTGAAACTTCAAAAATTACTTAAAATTCATGAATCTAGACTAGAATACCCCCGTAATTTTCTATTTAAATCAACAAAAAATGTTACTCATACGCCATGTACGACGAGATCACACAGAACAAAGGTTGCGTATACACCCTGTTGACCTTTATGACTGAAAAGAAGAGGTAACTCATACGCCATGTACCATGAAAGACGACAAAACATAGGTTGCGCATACGCCTTGTCGACCTTTGCGCAATTATATTTTATATTTAAAGCTTTAGTAGCTATTTATCTAAATTACAGCCGTCTATCGATACATAGTCACATACACACATATACAATTCCATATGAACACACATACTGCTGTATTACAACACATAAATATTACATTATGTTGTATATAGCACATGCTCATATAACTAAAAACATTTATTTCATTACTTCATTGTCCGCTCTATATGTAGCAATGTGTTATTGTTGCTAGACGCGACAGTTGCTTTTGCGGTTTCATTTTTAATTTTGTTATTTGTGCGTGAAGAAATGTTTTTACCCACTTGCGGTTGGCTTTGTTTGCATTATTTGGTAATTATTTTCATTTTCATTGCCGCTTTTTTTATGCCTTTCCTGTAGTTTAATTTTACACAGTGCTTAATAATGCAATTAATTGCAAATGACATTTTTTATTGCGCCACAAACACAAAAGCACAAAGCTGCAAGGCTTGAAGGCGAAATTGCGCGCATTTCCACACACATACAAATATATATTTTTATGCATAAATATGTAATTACTTATATATGAATGTAACATATATGATTATAAGTGCATGCAACGCACTGCATAATTTGCTCATTTGTTTTTGTGAAGTTCAAAAGCACACCGCAATTGACCTCTTTTCATACTTGTATGCGCAGTTCAGACGTCAACTGCTATAACAACAGTAATATAATGCAACAAAGGCAATCACAGCCCATTTGCTGATAATTGCAGACATTTGCACGTCACAGCCACCAAATGTTGTGTCAATTAAAGTTGTTGTTGTCTTGTTGTTGAAAGCTATTTTTATTTTTATTATTTATAATTTAATTAAATATTATTGGTAATGCATTTTTTGAATTCCTTTTACTTTTGTTTATGTGTGTATGTGCGCTGATGTATATAGCTTGCTGCAACATTATTAATACATGCGGTTTTGAGGTCGCATTTAATTAAAGAAAATATTTTTAAAAAATTTACAAATACTGTTAAGGTAACCGCAAATACTGTTAAAGTAACCGATGAGTTTTTGGGTTTGAATAAAAAACGATTGAGTGTTTAACCAAAGCTCATACTACCCAGAACAGTCTTAATTTTCAAGAAGCTTGTAATACCCAGAAGTAAACGTCGAAGACTCTGTGCAGCCCTCTGCGTATAGGCGCACTATGTCCTTAGTTTATAAGATAACGATCTGACACTTTGCTAGCAGCCGTTTCTGCACAAGATGCTGCTTCCCTCAGTAGAATCGCTGTTGTCGAACTACTGTGGCACATAGCGGCCATACAAGCTGGCCAATCAAAATCAATTTTATGTATGGCAAACTTTTTTATTTGAGGAGATATTTTCACAAAAATTTGCACAGGTTATTGACATAAGCAGTGCTATAATCCGCGACTATATTTTTTAGATTGATCTACTATAACTTATAGCTGTCACACAAACCGACCTATTAAAATCAAGTTCTCATACGGAAAAGTTTTTTATTTGATGAGTTATTTGTACGAAATTTTACATGGAGTATTGTCCAAAGCAACTTTATAATCTACTTAGAAATTGTTCAGATCGTATCACTATAGCATATAGCTGCCTTATAAATTGGCTGTGCAAAATTAATTCCTTGTATAGAAAACCTTTTCGTTTGATGAGATAACCTGACGAATTTTGGTATAATTTATTGTCAGGGCATTGCTATAAGCTCCGAAGAAATTATTTAGGTCGCTCTAATATAGCTTATAGCACCGATACAAATCGGTCAATCAAAATGAAATTCTTATATGGAAAACTTTTTCATTTGTCAAGATAACTGCACGAAATTTGATATTATTATCAATAGCAGAGCTGCAACACCGATATATATTGCTTAGATGGGACTATTATAACATACAACTGTCATACAAACTAAACGTTCAAAATCATGATAGAAATCTTTTTATGCAGCTTTGTGCTTTAAGAAATGTAGCTGTGAAGGGTATATAGCATCGGTGTTGTAAAATTTAAGGTTTTTTTGTTTTTTTTACTAACTTTTTAAATTGTTCTTAATCTAACTTTATTTATGTTTCGCTTGTTTCCAAACTAATTCAAGTTCATCTCGATATATTGGGTAGTCGAAAAAGTCTTTTCGTATTTTGTCAATAGACGTAGTTGCAATCGTATACCTCCAGTGCTACCAAATAACACTGTGTCATACCATATAGTGCTGGAAAGGTGATATATCAAGCTTCATTTAGCCAAAAAAAATTAGATTCGGTGAAGTTGAAAAAAAAATGTTAAAATTTGTTTAGAAATACGAAAAGTCTTTTTCGACTACCCAATTTAAAATATTTAGTACAGCAGAAGAACGGATTTTAAACTTCAATCAAAGTCAGCTGGTCTTTCAGCTTTTCAGTTAATGCACACATACATTCTAATCTAATTACAGTTAAGAACACACTAGCGATTTGAAAAATTGTGACAAAGTCAGGCATTTTGGCCTTAACTCGTTACTGTTATAAAAATATGTGTAATCACGTACTAATTTTAACCAAAGTGCGATTACCAAGCAATACGTGACAATTATACCAGAGCAACACTGACTAACTGTATAATTGCGCTTGACTATTAACTTTTAATTGTGCACACTGTTGGTCCAAGCAGTTCTTAATACAGCAGAGACACAAAGGATATAAAAAATGTATATAATATATGAATAAAGCACACACCAATACCAACAGCTTAAGTTAATATAAAATTTTTTGCTGCTAATTACACATTTTGGTCAAGGTGTTGACTTGAAATTAAAATGAATTGACAATTCCGCACGCGTTTTGCAATTTCCAGCCACAGCAAGCAGCACCAAATAGCGGGACTAGGGAAAATTGGCACTAAGCAATGTGCTAACACACAAATGTAAATATAAGTGTAAGTGTATGTGTATTTGGAAACTAAAATTAGCTGCGGCACGACAACCAACTCGCATTGAGTGCATAAAAAAGTTTGCTGGCAAACTTTCGCTCACAGCAAACGAGCTAGCGGACGCTGATACTGACCACGTTCAAGCATTTGGCGCTGCTGTTGCATAGAAACGTCGTTGGTTGCTTGCATTCAAGTAGTTAGCCGCTAAATTCTGTGCAAAGCAGAAGAAAAGTCTGCCAATCAAGTTTAGCTACTTTAGGTAGACAAATGCACACATATACATATAGAGAGGGTCTGTGTATGCGCCTGCTAGTGCGCGCGTTAATGAGCTTAATTACCTTCAAATCGTGTTTACGTGGCGTTGCGGAAATCACGTGCCATAACAGGTTGCCAACATACAGTGAAGCAGTTAGTCAGTCAAGCAGAAAGCAGAGCGAAATAAAATTATTGCTTGCAGCAGCTTAAAAAGGCCGGTAAGTATGCAGTAACCAGAGCGACGAAAATGTGTGTGCTTGCTAAGAAAATAGTCCGTTTGCCACTGGTCTAGAATAAAATGGAATTTGTATAAATAGAGAGAATCTCAAAAAATGTTTCAGCAATGTCAAAAGTTATCGCAGTAGGTGAGGGCTAAGTCAAGTAGCCCAGTGCAAGTCAAGCCCTTATATGGGGGAAAAGTACACCATGGCGGATGAGTAATTTTATTTAGTAATTCGAAAAAAGCTTGGAGTCACTCAGCTGCTAGTGAAGTGCAAGTAAAAAAACGTCTTATATACCAAATATCACAAAAGTACACCATGACGGCTGAGTAATTTTATTTACTCAAGTTTAATTAGCCGCTGAGTGGATTGCTGGCGGCGCTTAGAAATAGTACTAGAGGAGAGATGATAAATAGCATTAAGTATAAAGAATTAGTTGATACAGTTGACTTCCTGGCACGGCTACACTTGATTTGTAGAAAAATTTAGCATACGTTAAGGCGTAGCATACGTAAAAGAGCTCACTTGCCTTAAAATAATAGTGTTAAGTCGTGCTTCACGTTTACAATGAAGCACTTATATTGCAAATATTTTATATTTAAAGGGTTACATACATACGTCCAGCAGCACCAAAAATGCGCTAAAAGAAAAACTGTTTTCAGAAGGGATAACAATAGAAATAAATATAAAGAAATTTTGTACAATGTTTATTGGTGCTTAAAGTTTATAAAAAAAATTATGTTTGTAAAATTTTTTAATAAAAATATCGAAAATCCGGAATTGGAATTGCTATTAACGGACCACTATAACATAAAGGTGTCATGCAACCACAAAGATTAATAATCAAGGTCTTATAGAGAAAACTTTTTTGTTTGATGAGATACCGTCACGAAATTTGGCAGGTCTGCTTGCCAAAAACAATAGTGTTGTATCCGATATAGCATATACATAGCTGCCATACAAACTGACTGAGTAAAATCAAGTTCTTGTAAGCAATATTTTGTATTGGTGAAGGAGATTATAGTTTTGCTGCAACTGAATTTAACGTGTTTTAATTTTTTACTTTTCCCATGTTATAAATATATGTTTTTTGATCTTCTACATTATTTTTTTCATAACCAAAACAAATGAACGTACAACTTTGAAAAAAGAATATTGCAGTACAAAATTAAGCACTCTACAAAAAAGGCTTTAAAAATATTTCTTAAATTCTTTTTTTAATTACATTCATGCATACTCCTAACATATTCTATGTTGCTCATACGACATGGTGTCCCAAATTTGCTGCCAATAGTATATAATTTTGTGTTGCTCATACGACACGGTGCACGGTTCAAAAATTTATTAACAATTGTAAACAATTTTAAAGGGTTATCGAAAAAATATCGATTATTTAAGGTGATGTATTATTTATCGAGGTAAACCTGTGCCAGTTTTTGAAAGAAATACATTTCTTTTTTCCTTCAAATATATGGTTTTGAGCTTAAAAATAATATTTTTTCATTTAAAAAAACACGTTTGAGGTTCAACACGATTTCTGCATATAATTTATATAACTGAACTGTATACACTTTCAAACATTTTTCACTACAGCGACATCTGTTGAACATTCTCATAAGGCTTATACGACTTAAGACTGCAACTACTATCCTCTCACTTAAGTTCTTACACGGCAATAAATGTTTGATCAACACCATTTCAATCGCATGCATATACTAACATGAATTCTCGATACAAAACCTATTGCTGCTAATTCTGTATTCTGCATTCGAATGCCAGTTTGCGGGGCTTTGAACGCGAGAAATGTGCGAGAAATGTTTTTAAACCAGTGTGAGCGGATATTTATGTATGCGAGTAAATCCAGAGAATTTCCGAAGTGTGGAAATAATTCACGCAGAGCTCAGCTGACACGCTGGCAGCTGTTGCATCAAAAAGTAGACACGCAAGCGGCAAGAGCGCACAACAACAACACACCCAACAGCGCTAAAGCGGGTGAGGGGTGCGAAAATTTAGACTGAGAAGGGAAAGGACAGAAGTGCATACAAGATTTAGTGCACTCAGCATGGAAGTTGTGGTGGGGGCATGCAAGCAATAAACTAAAATAAAATGTACAACCAGAAAGCATGTGCAGCGCAATACGAATACGAACAGAAACAGAAAGTTGGTGTGAAGAGCAGTACGTATGCGAGCAAAGACAGAAAGTTGGTTTGCGGTGGCGCCAACGCCTTGCTGTAGGCCAAGCTGCATGTGAGCTGCAACAAATGCCAAGCAAAAAGTAGGCGAGCTGGAGACTGAGATGCGAATAGGTGCAAGACAAGTAAATGCTAACAATAATACCAGCAACAACAACTGCATGTGGCACTGCAACACATGCAACACGCGATTTGTAGGCTGCCAACTGTGTGTGTGTGTCTGTGGTGCTTAGAATTTTTCCGATAACATACATATCAGCTAGTTGCTGCTCATTTTTCTTATTGTTGTTGTTGCTATGCACATGTGATCATCTATTTGCTGGCTACAAATCACGTTGTTTTTAACTGCCTGCGCCCACATGCATAAACAATGTGCCACTGTTTGCATATATACGCATGGCTGTGTGTGTGAGCTCAGCAGCTCCAGTTCCCTTTTTCAGCCGTAAGCATTTTACGTGATTTGCACATAATTCAACGTGTTGCCCGCTGCGCTCACGATCTGCCACATCAAACAAATGTTGCAGCTGCAAAGACGTTGTGGCAGCGTAGATAAAAATCTTACAAAAACAACTAAAGTAAATCGTTGCTAGTATATGTGTATGTGGCGTATGTGGAACATGTTGTTGCTGTTGTTGGCTGTGTAGGCGTTAAAAATTTAGTTGCTTCATTATATGTATTCAGCGCAACAGTGCTTTTGCTTTATGTCATTTATTTGTGTTGCATATTTTGTTGCATGCAATCAGGTGTGCACGTCAACGTGGCGAAGGCGAACTTTTTCAAAGTGTTTGCCATTTTTCAGCGCGAGACAAGCGCGTCTCTTTCATTTTGTTGCACTTGCACAACTTTCCACGTTTGCTTCCAGCATTTTACATTTTATTTGTTGCATTTAATGGACGCTATTTTATTGCCACTTCTTGTTTTGTTTTCGTTATTGCACATTGTTGCAAGTTTACGCTATTTGATTTGACACGATTTCGTTCTAGAATATTGCAGTTAGTTTTTGTCTTTGGCATTACTTTATGTTTGTTCAAGGCTGAAATTTAATGGCACATTTTTCTCTGGAAGCTGATATACATATTTAAGTTATCAGGCAGCAATGCTGCTATAAGCAAAAAATTTAAAGTAGGGTGAATAGTGAAGTTCCATTTTTTGTATACAAATTATATCTCTATTTAATGCAAATGAAGAATTGTCCATACAAGGTACTTGTATGACAGTTGTAGCTTACATTGAGGCTCATTTACATATGTACATATATAATGAAGGGTTTCTGTAGCACACTAAAACGAATCAGCTCATTTTACCGCCTATTAGTATAACTTAATATCCACTTAATATACCAAGTGCCAAGTTTTATGCACAAAAATAGAAAATATAGATTAGAAAGTTCAAGGAAAAAAATGCCGATAAGATGTTTTGTCACTACTAAAAAATTAAAAATGCACGAAATGTCATTTCTGTGTTTTAGATGACTTTCGGAGTATCTCCGAAAATTTTCGAAAAACTTCAAATTATTGCTAAAAAGCGCAAAATCTATACAAACACATACAAGTAAGCCCAGATTGCATAATGTAATTTCGAGCTTATTGTAACTCCAAATTATATATAATTGTGGAAGAAAATAATTTGTCTAAAGCAAAATACCAGCTTAGTTTATTTTATGTATTTTACTGATTTTAGGAGTAACTCCGAAAAACTCCGAATCACTCCTAAAGTAACTATTTAAACACAGATGCTTCTTAGATTTAAATTAGGAATTACTGCATCTACCAAATACTTTAAAACCACAAAGATAGTATAGATTTCGTGAGAAAATCATGTGTATAATTGAAAATATTTCGCAAGTAGTATATTTAACATACATAAACTTTTAACGACTGTAAACACAATATTAATATAGCGATATGTAATGAATTCAAAAGAGATTCTGCTTTGCAACCTCTCGAAATTCTGGCGAGTGCCTTTACACAGAGCGTACTAGGAGTTTACTAATCATAATTTTTCAGAGTTTTTCGTTCACGTAGTCTTCTGGCAACACGTTGAGATTACCAAACTACCATCTACTTGACTACCGAACCAGTTCAGGAAATATGCAAGTCGTTAAAAATGATACAGAACGGAATTTTCGAAAGATCTGACTAACGAATCAGGGTGAGATGGAATGCTTTAGAGGCACTACTAACGAGCATTATAAAAACGCTAAAGCTCGTCCTATATATACATATGTTCGTCCTTATTTAGAACTCTGTTTAGATATCTAGGAGCTTAGAGGTTGACTGGAGCAGGTGAGTATGCACCTATCACCTTGCTTTCTATTAATTCACCTATTTCAGAGAACTGTAACAATATAATCGAATACGGTAAAGCTGGTTAACCACGGCAGGCAGTATCAGGGTTCGAAAAGTATTCGTAACTGCAAAGATATCATTAAAAAATCGTATTCAGCTTGAAGTTCGTTTAATTTAATTGCGATTGCGAAAAAATTAAAATTCGGCTACTAAGTTCATATCTTTTTATTTTTTTAAATATAGTATGGAGACTAAAATGATAAAAATATAGCGAAAATATTAAGAGGTATCCATAATATGCTCTTCCTAGCATTTAAAATTCACACCTAAAATTGCCTTGACCTAGTACCTATTTCTACAAGTATTTAATAATAAAAACCAATTGTACATAACAATTCCGTCAACGAACTGCGTATACCCATCATTCTCACTGTTAATTTTTAGGTTGGAATTAAAGTAATAGTACACTAACGCCCGTGCGCATATTTATTACCACTTAAATGTATCATTATCGGAGCGCGTAACGCCCACCAAAATTGAGCGCATTTGCATAAATTACGATAATTGAAAAGTGGCAAGAAAATACTGTTAACATAGCGCCGAAAATGTGTGTTGCAGCCTGGGATCATTGCTGGAAACATGTGTGAGCATATATGCTTAGAAAAGAGGCTTAAAGGCCCTGTAGGAACTATTTAATATTTTTAGCTGGGTATAGTCATAAAAGAAACAAAGGGTTAAGGGAGCTCCAGAAAATGTTTAAAATGTTTATTTGAGGAAAATTGTATAATATAAGAAAAAAGTAATAAAGACCCTGTAGGAAATTTTTTGGGAAAGAAAGAAATTGAAAAAACAAAGGCTTGATGGCCCTACTAAAAATTTTGGAAATGGTTATTTGAAGATAATTCAATAATAATAGAAAAAAAATTTTTTTTTTTGAAAATTTGGTTGAGGAAGAGATTACAATGATTAAAAATGAAAATTACATATATTATTATTTTTATATAGTTAAAGTGAAAAAAACTAGTTATTTATATATTAAATATTTTTAAAATTTTAAAAGCCCTATAGGAAACTTGTGATATTTTTGGTTGAAGAAAAGATCATAATTATTGATAGTGGAAATTATATTTTTTTGCATACAATTTAAAAATTTATTAAAAATTATAGTTTAAAATTTTTTTTTTTATAAATTAATTTTTATTATTACATTTTTCTCCAATATGTTTATGTATTGAAATATTTGTTACTACTATATAATTAAATTCCGCAGAAATTTAATTTTAGAACTTTGAGGTTTTTCCTACAGAGTCTTTAGAATTGTATGCACATCCTTGTATCACTGAACATTCGTCGAAATCTATTACTGAAGGCTTGCAATGCAGTTCCATCAATGTACTTAGCACGCCCACAGCAGCAAAAATTCACGCAATTACGATCACACACGCATACAAACATATAAATGAGCATTAGCCTACACAGTGACACACACTTGGCTTAAATCGACAAAACTATTGCATTCGCGCTAAGTGCAATTTGCATAATGATCAAGCGTTAGTTTTACTCAAAATATAAACTCTTTATGTATAGTATATTGCACACGTACTGTACATACATAGACTTGTGTAAATGCAAGGGAAATTTTTGTTAGGTTTGAGCCTTCGAACGCGCATACAAATTGAGGCTTCCAGCTTTTCTGCCCAAAATTTACTAAACCGCTTATATATTACCATACATGTATATAAATGTATATACATATGTTCCACATATTTGAATAGTTTACTAAGTCTTTGCGTTAGTAATCACCTTAGAATTTTCCCATTTGGCAATTGCCGCTTTGTGGCCATTTTCAGGAGGTTTTGCTATAAAATTCCGCGAATTTATAGGCTTTGTGGGCTTTGTAGGCAACACTAATATGGGTTGAAGCAATTTTGCTCTTAGGCACACTTCCATATACATATGTATATCAAAGTTAAATTCAATGAATGCCCAAATATGTTAAACATATTAGCCTGAAATACTAAGAATGTATAATAAGGTTTAAGTCAGGTTTTGGTACTTTTTTGGGTGATTTTTAGGTTATGTGGAAGTTGTTGACTCCTCGTATTAGCTGTGAGTAGATGGAGTCTATAGGAAGTACTTAAGGATCTTTAGGCTTGAGGCCTACAATACCACCGTCTTGCAATTATAGCCATGCTTTCTAGATTTAATTAGGCAGGCAAGGACGAAAGAAGTGAATAAAAGAGAAACTGACAAGTCTCAGCAATGAACAAATTCAGGGAACTCCTTCTAGTAAAATGTACTTTTTCACCATCTGCGATCTTCCGTAGTAAACGTTTTCGTCAACGAAGTTAAGAAACTTTAATGCAAATGCTTAAGGGGCTATACCAGTGGGACACTTCAAAAAAAAAAAATGTTTATTTGTTTTTTCGATAGCTTATATTTCCGTATACATCCTGTGAAATCGGGAAGGTCATATCTTGATTTCAAAATTGCTGGCGTCATAACTCAACGAGAAATTGACCGATCAACTTCAAATTAAAACTGAGTATTTTTGCAAAATACATTTACTATACAATGACCTACAATCTCTTTGATTGGTTGAAAATTGTCAATTTGTCATTAAAAAACGACCATTTTTACCTAAAAAAACGATTTTTGTTTAAGTTATGCCACTTTTTTAATTACTAATATTTTTCGAAGATCGTAGGTCATTGTATTGAAAATATCTTTAAGTTTAATAAACTTTTCAATTTTTTTGTTTCAGCAACTCATTCAGCCGGAATCATGCCAGCAGTTGGGGCACTTTTTTTTGGCACCTCCGAAGACAGCTCATAACACCGTTGTTTTTAAAAATTTTTGTAAAAAAAAAATTTTTAAATATAGTTGAAAATATACCTTATTATGTTCAAAGAAGTTCGAAATATTCAATCGCGTATTTTCTCTTATAAAAATTCACAAAAATCGCCTAATTTTTCATGCGTCGCACTGGTATAACCCCTTAAGAAGAGCTTGTCGAAGCTTTACTCGAGCTTGTTGGAACTTTTTATACCCTGAACAGGATATATGTATGCAGGGTGCCACGAAGTTTGTAACACCCAGAAGGAAACGTCGAAGACACTACATAGTACATATATGTAGAAATGATCAACGTGATAAACTGAGTCGACTTAACCAAGTCCGTCTGTCTACCCGTCTGTTCGCCTGTCCATCTGTTGTCTGTCTGCATATAGTCGAGCTAGTCCTTCAGTTTTTGAGATAACAATCTGAAATTTTTCTCACCTTTTTTTCTGAATAAAAAGCCGCTCTTTTGATGAAACCGTCGCAATCGGACTACTATGTATAGCATATAGCTGCCATACAAACTGAACAATCGGAATAAAGTGTTTGTGAGGAAGAATCTTTCAGTTAAAGAGATATCTTCACAATATTTGAAAAAAATTTTCAGATCGGACAACTATAGCATATAGCTGTCACACAAACTGAAAAATTAAAATTATGTTGTTGTATGAAAAACTTTTTGATTTGAAGAGATATCTTCACGAAATTTGGTAAGGATTATTGGTTTACACAGCAATGTAATATGCGAGGAAATTATTCAGATCAGACGGCTATAATATATAGCTCTCATATAAACTGACCGATCGAACTTAAGTTCTTGTATGGAATACTTTCTTAGTTGAAAAGGTAAGCTCCACGAAATTTTCCAAAGACTATTATTTAATGCATAGCTACAATCTCCGATGAAATTGTTTAGATTGGATAACTATAATATATAGCTGCCATATAAACTCAAGTATCGAAATGAAGAGAAAAAATTTTTTTACCACTTTATGCTATTAAACATGCACCTTTGAAGGCTATTATGGCTTCGGCTCAGCCGAAGTTAACGTGTTTTACTTGTTTTCATTAAAGTATTTACAGCGGACTCGGTTCTTAACCGCAGCCACAATTTTTGGCACCCCACCTTTGCAGTTGTTATAGATAACTGACAGGTTAACCGGTTAATAACCAATATATGTGACAAAAGAGTTGCTTTCAAAGCAACTATATTTTATTTATTTACCTAAGACTAAATTATAATGCAGCAAGAATCAAGAAATGGTTATTTAAGAACTGCTTATGTGTCTACAACATAAATCCTTCCCCTACATAGCACCTTATCTTCATTTTTAAAATATATAAGCAAGTAACCTACCTTCAGCTCTGCTTCACTTTCCCGCTCCCCTGATATCTCTGCCATTTTGTCAATGTTGCTCGCATTTGACGACTTTATCGGCGCATTTGCGTCAACGCCAACGGCAGCCGGTGCCGTCGACGTTGAGTTTACTGATTGTTAGCAAAGCTTAACAATGGATTTTTGAAATGATGACGTTGTTTTAGTTGTTGTTGTTGTTGTTGTTAGCGCATTATCATTATTACCGGGGCTGGCGGTAGCCGCCGTCGCGGACACTTCACGATTACTACAAGCACGATTACGACTAGCTACACGACTACCACCGAAACAGTTCGCAAGGCGCGACATTAAATTTATGGGCAACAAGAGTTTGTGTTGTTGCAAACTTTGTTGTTGTTGGTATTTAAGTTTAATTTGTTGTTGTTGTTGCTGTATGTATTGCTGTTGATGTTGTTGTTGTTGCTGCTGCAGTCGTGCTTGTTGACGCTGTCTTATAAATTGTCGCATTTGCTGCAATTGCAGCACGTGCAACAACGTTGTCTGCGGTTGCGTGGCACCAAGCTGCAACGCTGTGAATTGCTGTTGTTGTTGCTGGTGCTGCTGCTGCTGCTGCTGCAGGCGCGCCATATTCAAGTCATAAGGCTGTAGACGTCTGCTATGACCGGCACTGAGGCTGTTGTTGTTGTTGGTGTTCATGCTTAAGCTGTAGCTTTGACCACTGCAGTGTTTGCTGCTACTGCTGCTGTTGTTGTTGTTGTTGTTGTTTCTATGGCCACTCGCAACTAATGGCCTCGTCGTTGCGGCTATCTGCAATGAAATGTTTAATGCGTGGAAAGGAGCTAAATAAATATGTTTGCAAGCTCATTTGCGTGTCTGTTTATACAGTTGTTTGGTTTGGTTGTTTGCTTGTAGCGCAACAACAACTTATGCAGTGCTGGTTGGTTATGAGAAAAAGTAACACACAACAACAAATGCGGCAAGTTTGACTCATTTCCAGGCAGCGCTGAGCGACAGCGCTTGCTTTGCCGTATTTTATCTGAACAGCAATACAACATTGAGAAACAACATCAAGAAATTGAAATAAACACATAGATATCAATACATACATACACATTTAGATATATTTAATTGTACAACAGTATAATGACATTTAAGTTGAGTAAATTAAAACACCGCTAATTTCTTTGAATTTTTTTTGCGCAAGTTGACAAAAATATAACAACAACGAGAGTTTTGAAAAATAATACAACATTTTTGTATAACTTACTTACATATATTTTTTATATTTGCTTTATTTATTATAAAATATTTTTACAATTTTTTTAACATTTCTCATAGTTATATGCTTAACAACAACAACATTCAACACCAACAACATCAATGACATTAAATATTAGCAACAACATTAAGTAATTTTTGTTTTATTTTTATTATTTTATGTAAACATCAACAACAACAACAACATCAAGATTTCAACCTCCTGTTAGAGAAGAGTATAGTTTAGACTACCTGCTTTTGGCTTAGTAACCGGCTGGTAGTTAGCTGCTCTGCTGCTGCTTGCAGTATTCTCCTTTATTTTTTATGCCTTTAGAGATTTTTATTACTTACAATACAGTATTGCTTGTACTTAAAACATTTATGATTTATACTTATACTCGAATTGTATACATATATTTTGTTTTTTATAAAAATACAAAGAAATTTCTTAACAAACCCCCCACTTAACACATATACATACATATATAGTTATAAATATTCAAACAACATCAAGAGAAGATTACAATATGATTTAAGTTTTCCACTTACCTTTCTTTATTAATATATGTATCTTTTTTATGAAAAGTTGTAGACAAAATAATATACATATATATATACATGTATTTGGTAGTCGAAAAAGTCATTATAAATATATAAAAATATGTTGAAGTTTGATTGGAAATACGAAGAGACTTTCTCGACTACCCAATATATAGGTAAATTACATATTTTTTGTATAAACATGCATGTCTAAATAAAGAATTGCATTAACAATCTTAAAATAATAACTCGATCATTGGTGGAAATCAGAAAAATATTTACTATATTAAAAAAATAGCATTCAGTAATTAATCTAGTTTTCAACAATTAATTTTTTGTACACAAAATGATTTGTAATTGAAAATTATAAAGAATCTTGTTTTGCATTAAAAATAGTGGCCTGTTTCAAAAGTTCAAATTTCAAGAAAATGTTTAGAAACTGAAACCTGTTTCAAAGTTCAAATTTCAAGAAAATGTTTAGAAACTGAAACCTATTTGAGAAGTTCATATTTGTAAGAAACTCTTACAGATTGTTACTTGTTTCAGAAGTTCATAATTCTAGCAAATGTTTGGGGATTAATGTCAGTTTCAGAATTTCATATTATCTGTTTTAAAACAAAATATTAAAAACTTGCCATCTTTTGCCAAAGTTCATACAACAAAATTTTTAAATTTTATATTACCAATCCGCGTTTCCACAAGTTCATATTTATAGCAAATATTTAAAATGTTTAGAAGTCGCTATTTGTTTCAGAAGTTAATATATACTTAAAGGAAAATAAGCGCCTAAAAGTATACCTTCAATAATATTGTCAGAGCTGCCATTTTTCTGAAGTCAAATGGCTATCGTTTTTCACAGCAATGGTGTCAATATTTGTTTAGTTAATGCTATTTACTATAATACTACTTAAATGTCGTTAGTTTAGTTTGGTTTTACATAAATTTCGTTAGTTTATCATTATAGCAAAATGCAATGGCGAGTGAATTTCTCATAAGAAAAAATCTAACTCCTGAAACTATACTTCTCAATAATAAGTTGTTTCAAAAGTTCATTAGCTATATGTTCGAGTTGACATAAGGAGGATTTGGTATAAGGATGCTCTTGATTTTAAACAAAAATTGAACTTCGATTAACGTTTGCTCAATGAACCATACATATACAGAGCTATGAAGTACTAACTTCACAGGTTGCTCAAAACAATAAATATTATGTTGGCTGGGTAGGTAAGCGATCTGACTGTGTTGTGATACACATATAGAGTCGGACAATTTAACACAAAAAATGTCTGAAACAACTGAAGAACTCAGGAAGTCAGTAAATCAGGCAAATAAATTTAAGTATTTGAAGACTTAGGTTATTTTTATATTTTTTTATATTCATGACATTTTTATATTTAGTATTTTAAATATTTTTCTTACATATTTTTATTTATTATTATATTTTTTTTTTTTTCATTTATCGTTTAAAGTCATGAAACGCTGGCTAGATCAATAACCACACTAACAGTTTAAATACATACATATATGCATGCAAAGATTCAACAAAATCAAATGAAAAAAGGCAGGCTTTATATGAAAATAATATTAAAATATTAACGAATGATTTATAACATCCAAAACTGCTGACAAAAAGTTTATATGGCTAGAATGAAGCTATAAAACTTAAAAACAACACAATCTAACATTATATAAATACACTGAGTTAAAGAAGAAAAAGAACTATTTTTAAATCTCTGTGAGTACTTCTAACCTAAAATAAAATATATGTTGTCTACCTGAAGATGCTTCAAAACGAAAGGTGTCGTTTAGGAAAAAACTAAAATTGTATTAAAGGTAAAAAAGCAAAAGCAATTTTGTATATTTGGTATGAAACTACAACACTAAATAAGACATTTGAAAAGTTTAAAAAAACTAGATATCAAGATTATTTGAACAATTTTTTAACGCTATGTGAGTACCTTTTACCTGAAATAAGACAGACCTTGCCCACCTTTAGGCGTTTCAAAACTAAATATGTTATTTCGGTAAAAATTAAATTAAATCTGAAAAGTAAAAAAGAAATATTATGTTTTGGAAAAGTGAAAAACAAAGACTACTATGAGTGTATTTTAGCTAAAATAAAGTAAGAAAAAATAAATGTGTCAGTATGTTTAACTTTGAATAAAAAATACATTGCCTACCTTTAAGCGCTTTAAGACAAAATATATAATTTTGGAAATTAAATTCGAATTTAAAAAACGAAAAAAAATAGAGACAGAAATATTTGTTAGTGTAGACACAAACAAAAATCTATGATTCTAGGAAGTTATGACATAAATCGAGTTGAGGAAAAGAATAGCTGCTAAACACGTCTAAGGCATATGCTTTGACAAAAAGAATTGTATTTGAACTATTGTATGTGTATACACTAAATTATGTATATATAGTTAAAACCCCAAAGTGAAATTTTTTAAGGCATAAATCAGCTTACAATTTACAGCAAACTGTTTTTCTAATGCAAGGAAACTGCTTTTCGCTATACTTGCAGAAATCACGGACAGAAATTTTTGGTTTATACATCCATGCCATACACGAATCAATTAATATATATTAGGCTAAAAAGAATTTATTATATTATTTATTGAGTCATACACAATATAGTGTTTATTTGCATTTATCTTTATTTGCTTAACCACATTTTGTTCTAAATAGCACACTTAGTAAATTAGACAAGTATTTCAACAACACATTTCAATGCAAATGAAGCTGTGCGCTCAACTGCATGCCTATATGCCGTTAGCACAAAATTATGTTGATGCGCATTCAATTACATTAGAGAAAGGTAATTTATTTCGGAAACATTTCGAATACATTTCATAATTGCACGCAAGCACGTTTCACAAACAATTCCAGCACACACAAACCGCCGTGTTTATGTGTGTGTGTGTCAGAGGGAGAGCACAAATTTGCAATTATTCAAATGTCTGCATATTCATAAGCTGACATTAAAAATTCAACATTTTCACTTATGTGGTGAAGCACTTAAAGTGATGAATTCCCCTCGGTGCGCACTGTGCTCAAATAATTTCACGCACAACACAATTCAATGCCGCTCAAAGCAGCCTGGCGAGCTCATGAGCTGCTCAATATGCAAAAGCCGGCAGGCGAGCTGCTAGGCAGGCAGTCAGCAGTCGAAAACAATTTACAGCTCAGCGCCTGCAGCAACAATTTTTGCTCCCAATGGTATTTCCGAACTCAAGGACATCAATCAATTAAGATACGCTGTGCGTAGAGCAGGTGTTGCGAAGGAACTGCGCAAGTGCGAGTAGCAGAGTTCCGTGTATTTGTGTGCGTGAGTGGCTTGCGATGGTTATTTGTGTTAAGATTACTCATTTGTGAGCATTTAAATATAAGTAATTGTTGTTGTAAGCACTTTCATATGCACACTGTGATAAAAGCCATAAAAATTTCAACAGGCATAAATGTGCATATTTACTGCTGTAAATATATATTCATATGCATACAAACGCTTGAGCTGTTGATAGCTGTCAAAGCAAGGTTTCGTGCGTATTCAGCACGAGTTATAGAGTTATACAGCGCGTATGAGCAACCAACCCATTTTGTACGACACAGGTAGTAGAGATAGGCAAGGCGTATGAGTAACCAGCTCAAGGTATTGGAAGTGCTGGATGGCGTATGAGTAGCCAGCTGAATACTGTGTTACTGCTACATGGCGTATGAGTAACCAGCTGAAGGTGGTGGAAGTGCTGCGTGGCGTATGAGTAATCTGCCGTACCAATGAGTGCCGTGCGCATGTGCGTTGCGTATAGCGCGTCAATTTTAATTTATTACCTTTATTGGCAATAATATTTATGACACACACGTAAAAGTAATATTTATCAATTTTTTTTCCCAATTTCCTGTCATATGAAATATGTCAATGCAAAGGTTTTTTTGTTAGGCAAAATATTAACAGCAAATTCTGCAAAAATTACACACAAGCGTCGGCGGAAACTTTTTAAATTATTGCATAAAATTGTGCAATAAAATTCACATAAATATATTTAATGTAATAAATTAAAATTACAGTGCTACAAAAAAACAAACAAAATAAAAATTGTAACTAAAACAAAAAATGGAAGGCTTTTAGCAACGCTTATTTCGCTTACAACATATGCGTCGCACTTGAACAACAAACGCCAGCAGTAAAGTGGCAGAAAAAATATTGCATAGCAATCGACATCCGGTTTGGCAAACAATCGTTTCCTGACCGGGGTGCAAAGCGTTTTTTATGCTTATGCAAAAATTTGCGAAGCGTATTGGCTCAAATAACAACGCAAATGCTTTGCCGAATTGGCGGCGGATGCTACTGCCAATAATGTGTAAAAACGCTTGACACCAAAGGCTGTAGGAAAATAATCGAAAAGTGTTGCTTCCGCGGCACAACGCAGGCGGCGGAAATATGTTTGAATTATGAAGTGCCGACGCCGAAAAGTGTATTTATAAAAAAATGCATTTTTTAGCAATGGGTAAGTGAAATTATTGTTGCATACTTTTAGGGAGTATTAAAATATTGTTGGTTAAGGTGAGAAAAATATTAAATTAAGGCTATATGTCATTCTTGTCAATTTTTTTTAAGGTTTTCGTGGAAAAATGTTAGCACTCGTTGTTGAGTAAAGGACTTTTCATGTGGTTTACTATTATTTTCCAACATACAATTTTCTACATTGCATTGGCGTAAAACAAGGTTACTCATTCATGCTTATTTTTCCATTAACTGAGACTTTGACTTCGTCTCTGCTAAAGTATCACTCTTTTAGAGCGTATAATTTTCAAGAAAAGTATTTATGTATGTACATTTAAAGAAATTCTAAGCTTTTATAACCTTCTCTTATATCAGTGTTCCAGCAATTTAAAAACAACTATTCCTATGAAAAACACACCATATATCAACAAAAAATAAACCAGAAATAAAACCCAATCAGTCATATTTATAAAATCATACACGGCTGACTGCGCTTCAACAAAAATATCCTGCTTCTGACATCGTAGTCGCAGATTCAACACAGAAAATATATTAATATTCAATAAGTAACTAAAAGAAACAACACAAAATTCCAGCGAAATTTTTGCAAATGGCGCGATAGCAACAGCTGCCGGAACTCGAGGCGCCACACTTGAAATCGACGCGGTTATGCCACGCATGCTGTAGTACTGCCGGTCAGTGAGTTGGCCATTTGATGCGTTCATCTTTTTTTAACTTTTTTAGCTTTGAAAATATATTTTTTCATTGCGCTTGCAAAGTCCCCCATTTGCAATAATAAAAATTTGTGGCGCACGAATTTATTTTGCAATACTTCAAATTTTCTTTGTATGCATATTAGTGTTTTTTCAACTTAGCCCCTGTTTTGCCGAAAAAGTCAGCTATATGCCGCAAAAAATGTTTTGATGCTACCAGCTTCGCTAGATTTCCTTTTCTAAAAGCAAATATAGTAAACAAAAAATTGTTGCATTGTCTCGCTGCAGCCACAATATGGAAATTGAAATATGCAAAAATTTTTATGCATTTTATTTGATTGCTTTTGCTGACCGCTGAGTTCGGTTAACCACTAAATATATATCTATATGTAAATAACTGCATGTTCCTACAACTATTCCACTCATATGTACTAAAAATAACTATTTTGTTGCAGCTGCAAGCTTTCGCATATAATATGAGTAGATGCATACAAACACGTATACAACTGCTGTTGGTTGATTCGGAAATATTCATAGCTTTTGCAGCCAAATTGCTGAGTTTATATTAATTTTTCAAATTGCCTATAAGCCTTTGTTATGTGTGGGAAATGTTTTTATTTTTCCAAAGGATTTGCAGCTTGTTGCAATTTTATTTGAATGAGGAATAATGGAGCTAATTTTAAATTAGTCCATTTTATTATTTTTGTTTGCATTCTTTTGCACTGAAAAAAGAAAAAACATTAACATCGGGCACAACAAAGCTGTGACACTCTGCACAGCTACGTTTCTCTTAGCATTAAAAGCGATAAAATAAACTTAATCTTGATTTTGAACGATCAGTTTGTATGGCAGATATATATGCTATAGTGGTCTGATCTGAACGATTTTCTACAGAGATTATACCATAGTATAGGATAATAAATCATGTAAAATTTCGTAAAAATATATTGTCAAACAGAAAATTTTCCCTACAAGCACATGATTTTAATTTCCCAGCTTGTATGGCAGCTATATGCTATAGTGTTCTCATCTCGACGATTTCGACAAATAAGCAGCATCTTGGTGAGAAAATAAACTGTGCGAAATATCAGTTTATGTAATATCTCAAAAACTGTGACACTTTGTGCAGGGTATAAAAAGTAATGAAATGTTAGTATTTCGTCTTTATATGGTTCTTATTGTATATAAACCTTTTCCATGGTCTCACAGCGCATATTTAAAAGAGATAGGCGGCCTTATTTCTCGAACTAATATCCAAATAAAGCCATTTTGCTTATCGACATATGCGATTCTCTTGTTATATCTCTTGAAAACGAATAAAAGAGAATAGCCAATATAAAGACTCTACTTGAAAATTAGTATCAAAATAAGCCTAAGACCAGAATAAAAGTAAATTAGGCTAAGTTTTTTCATACTTGTCAAGCTTTTATATAGTTTAAGATACCTTTTTCCCTTCCCCTTTCATGCAGTAAGAGCAACCAGTATCACCGTCAGTGTGCATTTGCTGAAAGTGATTTCGAAGTTTGGAACAGTAACCGACATTTTACATCCAAATAACAGCTTACTAAAGCTTGACAAGGAAAATTCGAATCCATTTTTTTAACCATGAGATTAAAGTTTCAACATCTATTCTTTTAGTTGTTGACTGGCCCAAAACTTTAAGCCGATGCAAGATTCCATTACCAGGTACATATATTGGTATCTTCGAAAGCATATTTTTTCGGAGGTGTTGTTCACCTTTAAGTTATATGCTCTAGTACGAGTAGAAATACATAATATGTGGTTTATATTCAGGAAGCTTTAAGAAAAAACTATAAGTAGGTTGTTATAAAATGGTTTAATGAAAAATCAAATGAAGCCAGCCCTTTTATCTTTTAAGATTCCTTTTTCCTTCCTGCACACGTAATCACAGTCAGTGTCTTCTTTTTGAAGATAATTCCGGGAATTGGCCCTATAAGCGGATCGAAAAAGGTTTAGCTTTTTGTACTCCGATACTAAAGAGTAACTTAAATCGATAAAAATATCGAACAGAAATTATGTCTAAAATTTTGTATAACTACTAAATTTCGTGTGCGGAATCATTGCAAATGTTAGAAAATGCCTTCAAGAGGAGAAAAGTTCTGAACAACCTTCGACCTCTACAACTGATGAAAATATTAAGAAGATATTGTGCCAGAAAATCGACAGGCAAGTGTAAAAGCGATGGCAAGAGAGCTCTCCTGAACCCGTTTGAATTATTTTTTGAATATTTTGAGCTTTAAGGCGAAGAGAAACGTCTATAAAATTTTCTAATAAAAAAATTAATAGCTGCCTGATCTTCTCGAATTTGTGATGACGAGAAAACTAAGGCTTAGATCGACTTAAAATCTGGATTTTTCGACAGTGAGGCCGCAGAGTCTGTTAAAATCTGCGTCAAACGTAGGTATCCTAAACTATGACTACTTCTCTTGGACTTAGCAAGTGCACATCATCTGGTTTCTGTCCAAACTGGTCTATACGTGGCTTATTGGCCTTCCAGATTAACTTAACCTAAGCTAATTTGAAATATTTGAAATCAGACTTAACAACATAAGTCGACAATTGATTTGAACTAAATAAAATGTCTTGATAAAGTTTGTGAATTTTCTATTACAACACCTATTACATATATGTAGCGTACAATATTCAGGTTCCGCTCTCAGATATAACCAATATATAACCAATATATAACCAACGTATAACCAACATATAACCAATATATAACCATTTAATAACCAAAACTCAACTTTTGTTCCAATATGAGTTGTTTCTATTATATCCCTTTTTCTTCGCCTGAAAACATGAAAATGGTATTACGTTATTTTGCATTTTAGGTGACGATATGTATATTATCAAATCACGTGGTTTTATGTAGATGCTGAAATCGCTTACTTTTATACACCGCTTTCAAAACATGCCACCAATATTCAGCATTTTTACAATACCCAAGATTAACAGTAAACTTCATAGACTTTATAGGCAACAATAAATGAGATAACTACACGAGAGTATGCGATTTAAAACTCTAAACCACAGCAATCAAACAAATAATACGAGCGTGGCAAGAGAAAAACGGCCGACGTCGACCGAGCAGCTGCGGTTTGCAGACAGTTACGGCAGATAGATATGCCAGATATGCAACGGCAACTGCTTACTTAAAAGCATGAAACATACATAAACAGATACACACATACTTATACACCCGCAAACACTTACACACATATATATACATATATGTACAGCCATACATGCAGCACGAACGGCCAGCATATTTATTGTACCTCTTACAAGCGGCGTTGCTTTTATTTACTACCTTTAATGGCGATTAAAGCGCATAAAAACGTATGTCAGTGCGCCGGTGAGGAATGACGGCGGTTAAACGCGCAAATTTATAAAGCTTGCAAGAAGCGCTAAAAAATAGCTGATGGTCGCTGTGGATGACGGTTGGCTGGATGCAGTTGGCAGCAAGAAATTAACTACTTAAAAGCAAGGAAATCCATTTTATTGCCGCCAATAGTAATGCCAGTAAAAACAACAACAACAACAACAGCAGCAATTAAGGAACAGCTGCGAAGCACAGAGGCTTCTGAGGCGAAAAAATTGCAAAAAAAATATATAAATTTTAAACGAAACTGCCGGAATGCGCCTCAAAAATTTACAGTCGCGTATAAAACCGAAACTAAAAAAAAAATCCAAAAAAAGAAGAAACATTTTCAAGTAAAGACATGTGCTGTAAATAAAGCGGAGTTCAAGGCTGCAGTGGGGTGGCGCAGCAAGCCGCAGGCAGCACTTCCTATGTATTTTTTTTATTTGCCTAGCAACAACAACAACTCAGCCAATTTGCACTTTTTTCGAAGCATGTGGTAAATCGTTATTTTTATTGGCTTGCTTACGTTGTTGTTGTTGTTGCTGTGTTGTTGTATTATTTTTTCTTGTTTTTGTGTTGTTGCTGGCTACAGCTGTCACTGTCAGCTGGCATTAATCACGAGCAGACGCCACGCGATTTACCTGCGAAAATCGTGTACTTTTACAAAAACAAAAAAGCAGCGGAAGAAAAAAAACATACAAAAAAGCGACGTAAAGCTCAAAAGCAAAAATGCAACGCTGCGCTTCTTGCTGCGCCTACTTACATTAACATTTGTTTAATTCGCACACACGCACGCATGCGTTCCAGAGCCTGTGCGTTTAACTCTTGCTGTGGCAGCGGAATAAAGCGCCGTTACGCCAACTTAATGCAACGCGCATACTACCGTTATCTATGTGCAGAACGCTCAGCCGCATTTTGAGTTTAATTGCACAAAATAAGCATAGAGAGAGGAACGGCAAGCTTAAATATAAAAAGCGGCAAGTCTTTGCAAGCATCTTCATACACATAAACACACACATGCACGCACGTGTCATTGTCTATGTGTAAGTGCAGTGCCTGTTATGCACTTGGGAGCCATTTCGCTAACATTACTTTCCTTTTCGTGGCCTACAACGCGCGTGTGCTTACAGCTCTCGGTGTATATGTGTGTGCGTGTGCGATGTGCTGGCCCCGCAGCTTGAAATAAAGTACCAAGCATGCTGTGTGGGATAACCGCATGGACCACATACCACAATCGCATAGTGTACGACACTCTCACAAGGACATTCAGAAGTAGTCATTAAAAAATTCGCGTTTTGAGGCCGGCAAAGAGACATCATATGAAAATTGGTTGCAACACAAGACAGCCAGTGGGAAAAAGAAGAGGAGGCATGTGGCTTTAAAAAAATTCCACAAGGTATATTTGCCAGGCTTAACAGAAAAAGTTAAGTTAAGTTAAGTTAAGTTAAGTTAAGTTAAGTTAAGTTAAGTTAAGTTAAGTTAAGTTAAGTTAAGTTAAGTTAAGTTAAGTTAAGTTAAGTTAAGTTAAGTCAAGTTAAGTTAAGTCAAGTTAAGTTAAGTTAAGTCAAGTTAAGTTAAGTTAGGTAAAATTAAATTAAGTTTAGTTAAGTTATGTTAAATTAAATTAAGTTTAGTAAATTTAAGTAAAATTAAGTTAAATTAGGTAAAATTAAGTTAAAGAAAGTTAAGTTAAAGTTTACAATAATCAGTTTTTACTGAAAGACGTTTGTTTAAGTTAAGTTAAGTTATGTTACTATATGCTAAGTTAAGTTGTACTAAGTAAGGTGATGTCTAATTAAGCTAATTTAACTGAACATGTCAGTTTAAACAAAGTTGAGTTATGTAAAATTGTGTTATGCTATGTTATGTTATGTTATATTATGTTATGTCATACTTGTGTTATGACTAACAATCAAGAAGCATCTTGGAATTAGCTTTTTGATTTGGTATTTTTTCACAGCGAATCTACGCCAACCCCATTCTCTTTAACGACTCCTTAAAATATTCCCTTGAGGGTCACTCAAATCACTCCACTAGTAGCTACAATTAAAGAAGACTAACCCAAAAGTACGAGAAAGAGAGAGAGAGGCGTCAAACAAACCGAAATATCCATAAATTTACAAAGGATTTTAATTACACATGAATTCGTTTTGGGTTGTGGATTTCGGTTTCGGCGCGCTCGTTGGCAATGCACTTTACTCTACGCCTTTTGCATATGCACAACTTCTTCAGAACATTTTGGGTTGCGCGCTTTGCATACTTTGCGGCGCACATGACAGACACATGCACACTACCACATTTATATTTATATGTGTGGCACAGGCAGTTGCCGGCGAGCATCTCACTGCGCATTTTAGCTGCGCGCCTAGCACTTGAGTTTTATGTTTACTGTATGTTCACTCCTTTTTGCATTTCTGTCTCATTGCGCCTTAATATTCTGCAGCTGCATTGCATGCTTTGTGGCGCGCGCGCTTTTACCCTTTCGCTGTTACACAGCAATAAATGTGTTCTTTATACTTGCATATAGATATGTATATGTCTGTGCATGACGTTGTGTATTTTTCTTTCTTTATTGGTTCTTTAAGTTATTGTGCTTACTTGGCTCGTTTCGTTTGTGTGCGCTGGTTAAATGCAAATTTTTTGTGATTTTTGCGAGCACTTTCCGCTCTCGTTTCACATTGTTTTATATCTCCCGCTGAGTTACTTTATTACAAGTGCACTTACCCAGTAACTCAACTTCATACAGAATTAATTTAATTGCCTTATAGATACCTTAATCGAAGTGTGCTTATAGATTTACTTTGAGCTTTTTGGTTTCCGTATTCAAAGTAAGTTATCTCAAGACTTCTTTATAACTATAAAATGCTGTTAATATTTTCTATTACATTGCTGAATGTATACCCAAGAGGTGCTCTCATCATCTTGGATGCAAGATTTGTCAACTTCCATTACGGAATAGGCAGGTTGAGAAAATTCTAAGAGCAGCTAGGCTTATTGGTACAGAACATCTGATTTCATGTTCACAGCTTTCGCTGAATTTATATTCTATACATCTTTCCTCCAAAATACATGATCAGCTTGATGGTCAGTTTTTGATCCAGCTTCGATGCAACCGAAGATAATGATTTTTTATTTTATTTTAATTCCGATTAAAAATAGTACTAAAAAAGTATTTGAAAATCTATAGCGTAGTCTACCCTTCCTTTATCAAATTTTTCAATCCCTTTTAATTTAAGCTTTTATGTTTCCATTACGGGCTTTTTACAGCTTTCTCTTCATTCACTCATAATTTCTTTGTTTTTCCATTTCCCAAAGGGGACGCGGATTTATTAACAATAACTATCCGTTGGTAGAAATAAAGCTTCTTCAGTTGTCTGTTATGCTGCCGCATAAAAAAAATTTCATTTAATCGGTTTATCGACTTACTTTTGTTGTGCTTAATTTTCAGCGGATTTCGCTTAGCTGTTTACTTAAAAATTGATTGGTAGGAGGAGTGAAATAAACGATTTCATGAAGTGTTTTTTTTTTTCTTCTACATTAATTCATATATAATTTGGGGACTTCAAAATATGAACCAGCCAAAAAGGTATCAAATTTGGGTAGCTTTCTTAACTTAAAGATCGCTTAAAAGCTTACGAAAGCATGAATGTACAAAATATACACACAGATGGCGCTGTGAACCGAAAAAAATTTAATTAAAAATAGAATGGAGGTTATTGTGCCTCAGAATGTAAATGGCAGCCAGGGAAAATATATTCAATTATATTTGCTTTACGCATAAAGTTATGAAATTGGCTTACAATGCTTTGAATAGTTTAAATATTACCTGAACAGAAGCATGGCAATGAACACCAAAACCTGATGGAGCTACATGGGTGCAAAACTGCAAAAAATCGGAAATACACAAAATTCTTATTGGCATTTGATAGAAAAGGCTGTAGAAACATGATCGGAATACTAACTGGTCAATATCCGATGGTGACACGAGCCAGAAGAAAAGGGCTGAAGGCTGAAATAGAAAACACTGCAGGAAATGTCTAGAGCAAGGCATCATGGAAACAATGAAGCAACTCTTCTCCACTTGTCCTGCATTGGCAAGACTACGCTGTAAGCATCTGGGGTCCCCACGGTATGACACACTGGGGGAGGTATTGATAAGGAGGCCACAGAGTCTGTTAAAAATCATGTCAAGCGCAGGCAACCTAAAAAAATACTGCTTCTCAAGGACCTAGTAACTGAACTCCAGCTGATATCGCAAAGAACCAAAACTGGACTATGCGTAGCTTATTGGCCTACGAAATAAACCTTTCTTAGCCTAAATTTTACCATATAGCGAAATCTCTAACACAAGTAATGAAGAAAATTAGTTTCACTTTAAATATAGGAAGCTCACTTCCTCTTGGCGAAGCTCCCCATTGCAGTACAATCTCAATATCTTGCCACTTTATCACTTTAAATGAAATTCTAATAAATCATATCTCAAAGCGCACGCATACACCTACATACATATACATATTTACTATCAAAAATATCTCATATCTTTTCACGTTCAACGCGCCAGCGGAGACATAAATTATTTGCTACAAAGCCGAAATATATTATAAAATAGTTTTGCTTGCGTTAGCTAAAAATATGCCTAAAATTCCCGTGAACCTCATAAGAGCGCTTAACCGCCTATTGGGCGTATAACTAAGTGCGCTTGCATGGTGCGCGGCCTAGTTGCGGTGGGTGTAGTGTCCAAACTAGCAAAATCAGCAGAAATTTTTAACCGCAGTCGGCAATTAATCAAGCCGCCGCATAAGCGTACACAGGCGAAGGAAAGGAAAGGAATAAAAGCATAACGACGCATACAAGGGAAGCGCGCACAATGACGTAGAGGCCAAAGAGAATCACATGCTTGACACACACACACACACATATGTATATATATTGAAGGCGCAGCAAAGACAGGCAAGCAAGCTACGGAAAAATGCGCACTATGCTGCCGACGATGGCATTTTTTCCTAGCAACATTTCGGCTGCTTTCATTTTTCGAATTTCGTGCTTTTTTCCTGACCAAATCGCTGTCTACTGACAGGCATTTTAACTGCTTTGAATACGCCGCCAACGCTGCCGACCAAGCGCAGACCTCTAACTGGCTAACCAACTAGGCCGGCAGACAGCGCCCAATGGCTTGCCTTTGCGGCCTGGCTGTATCAAAAAAAGCAAAAAGGTAGAGCAAACCTGTGTGAAACTAAGGAATGCTTGTGGCTGCAACACAAGCTGTCTAAGCGCCGCTGGTCAACAACTCTATTGCCCTGCGTCTTGTTGTAGATTTTCTGTTTTCTTTTTTCACTTTTTTTAAGTGTCATATTTTGCAAATTTTTTGCCTAGCATCTAACCCAGCTCGTTGCGCCACTCAACTGCATAGCGGCGAAAATTTGTATGCGCACAACAATTTTGCGCTTTTTTCATGCTTATCAGCCTTTGTGTATGCTTTATCTTTTTGTGCAGCGCTTAGCGCTTTTGCCTTTCTCTGATTGGTTTATCAGTTTTTTTTATTATCTCAGCTGTTTTATGTCTCTGTTGTGGCTAAGTTATTAACCAAGGCAATTGACACGGTGGAAAATCAGCGCATATGGGTGTGGTCGGCCTAAAGGTATGCTAGAAAATTTTACGTTTTTTCTCAATTTTTCTTAAAGTTCGAACTAATGAAAACACGTATCTTGAGCATAATTTGCTAGTGTTTGCTTTAGTTTTTTATACAAAAATTTTATTTCTTATTAAAAAACTACATTATTGAAGCTCCTAAAAATATGCACCTTTTTTTACTCCATTGAAAACTGAAAGTAGATAACTTTTTTGGTATTTTTTAGATCTAGAAGAACGGTATTTTATCGAATGATACCTACAAATATGTTATTGGTACATTTTTGAAACTCCTAAAAGTATGCAACTCTTTCTAACTCCTATGAAAACCGAAGGTAAGGAATTTTTTGGTATTTTTTGGGTTATTATACACTTCTAGAATTACGCTAATTTACCGAATGGTAGCTAGAAATATCTTTTGGTACATTTTTTTTTAATTCTAAAAGATACAACTTTTTACGACAATGAAAAGCGGACAAGTTTTGGTATATTTTAGACTCTTATATACTTCTAGAATCAGGCTGTTTTTCGGATTGGTGGCTACAGATATGTTATTGGGAGCTCTTAAAAGTATGAAACTTTTTTTATCAAAAGAAAAGAATTTTTTGGTATTTTTTAGGTTATCATATACTTCTAGAACGACGCTATTTTACCAAAAGGTGCTTGAAATTATGCTAGGTTTGACTTTAAGCGGATTTTGGTAAAATAGTTCAGAAATTTTTTTCTGTTATTTTTTAAGAGATCTGCTTGACGCTCAAAACTTAAGCTTCTATCATAGAATAAGTATTTTACTAACATTATAAAATTCATAATTGTGCGAACCGAAGATTATAGAGTTATATGTGATAATCCATATATTCAAATATTTCAAAAAAATTTTAATTTATGTCCAATATAAGTCTAAAAGCACAAATTCAAAAAAAATATTTTAAATGAATACATTTTCATTTAAGTTATGCATTTTTCGAGACCACTGAAAATATTAGATTTCTTTAGCGCAACCCAAAAGCATACGAAGAAGGCACAACAAACGAATTGCTTATGCGGAAATGCAATATTCAACTGACAATGCCTAACCCACATTCCATTTCGTTGCACAAACACACACACACGCAAGCCTGTTTGCATGTGTGAGTATGCGCGCAAGTTTTTTCTTAATATTTTCCGATTTTACATAAATGTTGCATACTTTCAGGCATGAATTTTCATTTCATGCATAAAACCAGCAAAGAAATTGCGCTTCAACAAACTTTGAAATAACTACAATAACTAAAATTGCATAATCACTGGTGAGGCAAACAATAAAGATTCGAATTGAAAGCGCAGCAGTAGTAGAGGCAGCTTGCAGCAAGCAGCAAAAGTATCGGCAATTGTTGTAGTAGTCGGGGGAGCGGCAGCATTGAAAGGAAGGAAATGAAGAAGTGCGGCTAGTTTTGCGAAAACTTTATGCAAATATAATCTAGCATTTTGAACTTCCGCCGCCTATGGTATATATGTACATACTATATATAATATATATTATTGTAATGCAAGCACTTTTGAGTAGCAATGCGCAGTTACATAGGTAGTATAGTTATATGAAAATTTATTATATTATATTTTATTTTGATTTATTTGGATTTATTTTATTTATAGTAGAAGTGCCAACCCCAACAGCTCGCCATGCGCAGGAATTTTGGAATTTTATTGAGAAAAAAGTTTCAACCTCAAAGCAGAGCAGTAAAGGCAGCGAATACATGATGATTTTGATCATTGGAGGGAGACACGAGCGATTAATCTTTATGCTTATAAAATCGACATTCATTATTATTTTACTTTTGGAAATGAGTAACTTACAATTCCAGTTTTTACTCGACTTTTCTGGAGAAAAATTATACATAACTCAAAGTAGAGCAGTGAAGAGACTGAAAAAAGGCGGTTTCTGCGCATTGAATGGCAACACAAGCGCTTAGTTTTTATTGTTTTATTATCATTATTATTTATTATTTTGTTTTTTAAAAGGATTATTTCAAAATCTATGCGCTTTCGCTGTGCGTAAGTACGACAAAAGCCACACTTTAACATCGTAAAAAGTCTCCAGCTAAACCATATTATTAATAGCTTACTTATTTGTAGCAAAAATCTAAGTTTTCGATAAGTCTAGGCTAAGCATAAATCTTTTCAAACGCAAAGTTAGCTTTACATCTCTCCAATTCCGTTCAAAGGTCTCAATTATTACCCCCCTAGCTTACACCAAAAACTATGTAACATAAAAAACCCGGTTCCGCCCGCATTCGTACTTCCTTACTAATATTTTTTATTGTTATCATTGCATTTCTTGTCCCATAACCACCTTTCTTTGCAACTGTCATCTTTTTGCAGTAGAATTTTACCCCAAAATATATGCAAGTTATGACCGGCATATCCTGTGAGTAGCGCAGGGCATGCTTGTTGTTGTAGAAACTAACGAAAACGAAAACGAAAAGTGGCATAATGGTAAAGTCACTGGTTAGGTACTAATCAAAAATCTTAGAATCGTATTTAAAACCAGAAGTCACTTTTAGTTGCTTAGAAAAAAGATTTTAAAACGCAAGGACACACAAACACACACACACATAAATGCTGGGTAGTAGTGTGCGGGCGGTTATAAGTAAGTATTCGGGCATGTATAGCAGCCTTAGCTACTTGCAGAAGTAAGAAGTGTGCTTAAGTTTTGCTGTCGCATAACCACAAGCGCTTTTCTTGGCCACTCAGTGCATAGTGCCTAAAGCACACACACACATACACATTTAAATACATTTAATATTAGCTATTTTAAAAATTTCCGTTATGATTTCCGAGTGCAGATTCTATTTAGAAAGTTTTGCCTCTTAAACATCAACCGCCAGCACACACATGCAAAGCGCACACAAGCAAGCGCATCCAAGCACAAATACACACTCATATGCGCTTTTTGAGTTCACTCACTGACTGCCCGATAAATTTCACTTTGTATGCAAAAGTTTCAAGTCACACAAGCCGACACGCCTCCTCAGCGCTTGCTGCACTGCTTGGCAGAAGAAAGCGTAGCAAACAAAAAAGCCTTGCGCCTGAAAGCGCGCAAGCAGAAGTTATCTGTATATCTCTCTATATGCTTATACGTAAGCTAACTGGCAGTTGTGGGGCAAAAAACTGCATTTCAAGTAGAAATTTGAATACGCGTCATGCGACCGAACTAACCAACACAACCAACACCAACAAAAAAAACAACAACATGCGAATGTCACAAGCCAGCAGCCAGCAGCAGGCGGCAGGCAGCTTAGAAAGGCCAACCGCCTAACATTAAAAAGCTGGCATTTGCAAAAATGTATGTGTGACCGCATAACTCTTCTATGTATGTGTAGCCAAACGCTAACGTGCGGGTTGTAGCGCATAGCTGTGTTCGTATAGGCTTGTATGTGGGTTTATGTCTGTCTTGCTGGCGCAAAAATGGCATCTTTCATAGCTCATATCCATGGCCATGCCCATTCAAGTTCGAGATGAGCATTTAATTTTTTTATTTCCGCTTTCAGCGCTTAAGTTGGCTGCTCTGCAACTGTAAAGGCTGACAAAACTAGCGTATAGTGCCTTTGCCTAGCACCTGCAGTCAACTGCTGCAAGTATCTTTATGCAAAAAATACAGCTGAGCATTCAACAAATTTTAACTTGAAGTCGAACTTAAGCCTTTCGAAATGAACTGATGCGTTTAATGTGGCATAGCGTTTGACAGTTCTCGAAATTTGAAGCAAGTTTTGAGTGAAGTAATTGTCGAAGTTTTATTACATGCCTTGCTGACCTTGTTAGTTATGAAGGAACAATTTATGGTGTGGGTTAAAAGAAGTTATGGTATGGATTAGAAGCTTAATACCGCCTGAGGATAAGTTTCAAATATTTATTTTTTGGTGGTTTTGGTGATCAGGTTTTGGAAGGCTTTCGCTTCTCAACAAATCTGAATAAAACCCTTGTGTTAAGAGGCTTTTGGGATATTTGAGATGTTGTGATTACGAATTTGAGTTAAAGAGTTTTCCATCACGTATTTTTGTCAATTTAGTAAATATTGGTGGCTTGACTCCTACACCACTTGGCAACAACTTAGGAATAAATCCTACGTATTAGAAAATTTTCAATATCATTTTAGGTTTTAGCAATCCGAAATTGGCAAGACCCAACCTATAGCATTGCAGTCGAAAAAGTTTTTTCGTATTTTAGATGTCGTTGCAGTCGTATATGCCATATATTGTGTCATACTCCATATGTAATGTTAGAAAAAACAGATTTTAAGCTTAAGTTTAACTCAAAAAAAATTTAATTCAGGGAAGTTGAAAAAAAGTTATAGCTGTTCAAAAATGAGTGAAAATAATGAAGAAATTCGCTATATTTTGAAATTTTTGTATAAAAAAGGGATTAATGCCACGCAAGCCACAAATGATATTTGTGAAGTTAGCGGAGACGACGATGCTGTATCAGTTCATGTAGCATAACAATGGTTCGCTCGCTTCTGTTCTGGAAATTGTGATATGAAAGATGAACCTGGCTCTGGTCGATATACCGTTGAAAAAGTCGATTGAATTATGGAAAAGATTGACCAGGACAGTCACATAAGCAGCCATGACAGCATTCATTATCAAACGGTTTTGAACCATTTAAAAAAAGTTGGATACAAAAGGAAGCTAGACGTTTGGGGACCACATGATTTGTCTGTGAAAAATTGTATGGACCGAATTAACATCTGCGAATATTTGCTGAAACGAAATGTAATCAAACCATTTCTGAAGCGAATATTAACACGAGACAAAAAGTGGATCACATAAGACAATAATGTGCGAAAAAGATCATGGCTCAACAAATGGTTGCAAAGCCAGGATTGACGCTTGGCAAGGTTTTGCTGAGTGTTTGGTGGGACCGGAAAGAAATCATCCACTATGAGCTGCTCCAACCTGGTCGAACGATTGATTTTACATTTTACTGGCAACAACTGATGAGATTGAAGCAAGCAATCGAAAAAACGGCCAGAACTGATCGACAGAAAAGGCTTCGTCTTCCATCAGGACCAGACGCTTCTTTGATGACTCGGCAAAAACTGGAAGCCTGGCTGGAAAGTTTCGACGCATCCACCATATAGCTCTGAGCTTACACCATCGGACTACCATTTGTTTTGGACAATGCAGAGCTCCCTTAATGGAGTAACTTTGGTTACAAGAGAAGCCTGTGAAATTACTTGTTCCCAGTTTTTCGCCGAGAAACCAGAAAAGTTTTACACTGCAGGAATACCGTCTCTAACGGAAAAACAGCAAAAAGTGGTCGACCAAATGATACATATTTGGTTCATTAATGTTCGTTATAAATATAAAAAATAAGTTGAAGTTTGATTCTTAATTGGCGTAGACACCGCTTATGCGATTATAGCATATCATTTGATTAGAAATACGAAAAGACTTATTCGACTTCCCAATATTTCAAATATATTTTGAAAATAATTGGACTTTGAATTTTTGCATGTCCTAGAAAAACTTAAAAATTTTCTTACCTCGTCAGCAAATTTGAACTCTAACCAATTTATAATCATTTACAGCCATTTCTGCTTAGTATCCGTATGTAAAAAAAATTCACAGAAATTCAAATACAATATTAAGTAGTATTTACGGAAATAATGAACACTTTGTCCAGCAATGCTTCCAGGCAAGAGGAGCGAAAATTTACTTTCATTTCCATTATTTGCCACAACAACAATGTACCGCTACTGCAGTGTATTTATAAGCGAACAAAATGCGTTGGCATTAAATTGCCAAAGTATAGCATAATAAAGCGAAATTCCATTGACCACTGAAACCACAAGCACACAGTCTAAAAATGTGGTTGATTAACGGCGGTGAATTTTGTGGATTGAACAGCGAATTTTGATGTGTGAAGCGCAAATATGAGTGCAAATGCACTGAAACAAAAGCAAAAAACCACAAACAAACATAGAACAGTATTTCGAAATAATGAGCGCCTAAAAGTAGATATGTGTTACAACCGAAATGCCAAATGCTGCGGAAATGCGGAAATAATATTTTGAACTGGTTTTGAAAAATAATTGAAGACGGTGATTTAATGCTAAACCAGGCATGCAGCTAAAAATTATGGTAAGGTGAAAACAGTGTGTAACAAAAGTTGCTAAAATACTAGGCAGAAAATTATATGTAAGAACTAATAAACATTTTTCTACTCCGAGCTTGTGATATTAAGTTGGCGTTATTGTTTTCAGAATTTTCTAATTCTTTTTTTTTCAAATTAATATTAGATTTTATGTAAGAAAAATCAAAACTCTATAAATAAATAAGTGCACTAGACAACAACAAGCAACTACAGTTAAAAAATAAAATTACAAAATTTTTTAAACTAATTTGAAAATACATATATCTGCGTGCTTACCCCAGTTAAGGCCGTTTTATCATTGAGCACAGCTGCTTGTGGCGTTGTTGGCGAATTTGCAGCCGTCGTTGTGCTCTCCGGGCTAAAGTAAGTTAAAAAGGCACAACCTGCAAGTAAAGAGAGAAAGAGAGAATGTATTCACATTTGCCAAAATTTGTTTTACAAAGTTTATGAGAGTTATTAGTAAAAACGCCTTAAAACTAGTTTAATAATTTTTAATAATAAGGATAAGGACAAGGATAAGGATAAGGTTTAGGATAAGGATTAAGAATAGGATAAGGAAAAGGATTAGGATAAGGATAAGGATTAGGGTTAGGATAAGGGTAAGGATAAGGATAAGGATAAGGATAAGGATAAGGATAAGGATAAGGATAAGGATAAGGATAAGGATAAGGATAGGGATAAGGATACGGATAAGGATAAGGATACGGATACGGATAAGGATAAGGATAAGGATAAGGATAAGGATAAGGATAAAGGTAAAGATAAAGATAAAGATAATAATAAAGATAAAGATAAAGATAAAGATAAAGATAAAGATAAAGATAAAGATAAACATAAACATAAAGACAAAGATAAAGATAAAGATAAAGATAAAGATAAAGATAAAGATAAAGATAAAAGGTTAACAGGTTATATTTCAATTATTTTCTTCGTTATTGAACATGAAAAGAAATACAGTTTGAAAGTCTCTTCCACTAAAACCCATGATTTTTCCACGAAATTTTTTAACTCACAATGCAGGTTTCCGAAGAGAAATATAGTTGTACTGCTCAAACCTGAGCGTGAAAAAGAACATGAGATATAGGATTTCGGGAGAAAAAAGTTCCCGAAAAAAAGTAGATATAGACTCTGCGACAACAACTCACGAGCTGTGTTTGTATACTAGTTCTTTTGTATGTGATATTCACCGTCGCACCTACCTCTTGTTTCCTCCAAAAAACCACGCTTCCAACGACGGCAATAATTTTCATGCGCCAATAAATACTCCACTAGCAACCGAAAAACTTTTCCCATTAAATTCAATCAAACGTACTTGGTTGAGATATAAGACAATGCTGACAGCGATTTTCAAGTAGCTAAATTAAGTAAAATTAAATTCAAACACGACATTGCCAAGCAAGTCAAAGCGATATTTCTCGTCTGCCAAAAAATATTTTTTTTCGCTTTTCAATTATACATTGTTGTTGTTTGTTTTTCCAAACAACTCAAGCCTGAAAGCGACGACAATGCTGCTTAGCAGAAAATTAAGGCAACAAAAAATCAAGAAATGAAAACACTACAACAATAAGTTGAAGCAGAAACAATGTAAACATGTGCATTAACGTGCCTGTTTGGCGAGAGAAGTGCCAAAAGCGGCAAGAAAAGGCCGAAAAAGTGCCAGCGCCCTGCTGACATGAAAGCGAATGCCGAAAATAAAAAAGGAATTTCGTAATAAAAATTACTTGAAAGACATACAAAAGAATAAACATTGCATGTGGCATGTTGCATGTTGAATGTTGCTGCTTGTTGGCTATTGTGGCAAGTAGCATACGCACACACATACACATATGTAGTACAGCTGAAAAGCGCAGCATAAAAATAGCATGTGACGTGGCAGCGGCGTGACGAACATTTTGTTGCCAAATGCCAGCGGCAACAAAGAGAGATGGAGAGACACACAAACAAACACGTGGTGGGCAATTGTGTGTGCATGCTGCAAGTATGAGTAAGTGTGTAGGTGTGGCTATGTGGCTGTGTCATGTGGTAAATTTAATAATTCAAGTTATTACACTGTGCACATAACACGTGCAGTTGCATGCCACATGTATGTGCTTCCACATACATACATATGCATACACATATACATGAATGGCTGCGTGTGTTTGTGTGTGTATGTCCATTGTTGACTGCCAGCAGCAATTTTTGCCATTAATTTATAGCTAAACGCGAACGTTTAGTCACACATTTTCACGGGCACGAACTGCTGTGGCATACAACAACAACAACAATATGCACATTACTAAATAAAATATTGAAATAATCAGCGGCGTGTGGGTGAACGCAAATAGATTTCCAAAACTAAAACTATTTATATTTAGCATTAATAGCAACAACAACAACCACTTTCATGCAAGTCGCGTGCACTCACTCAAATGGCCCATGTCAAACCATAACGACAGCTGTCAAATGCACAAACAGGCAGTTTATAAACCAGCAAGCACCATTTACACGAAAAAACAGACAGCGCAGCTCAACAATAACAACTAAGGCAAATAATCACGTGACTCTTCAGACTTCAACTGCAGTGGCAACATTTTTGAAATGCCACAAAATTATGCTGCACACCACATTGCAACACTGCATCACTGCATTATTGTTGATTATAACTTTTTGCCTGTTACTTTTTGTTGTTTTTGTTATATAAATGCCGGCGCTGTCTAACTAACGGCGCTTTCGAGTTATTAAAATATCTGCCATTTTGTCAATTGAGGCGCACATGAAAAATTGCTTTGTGTGGTTAACTATAATTCGCGGTTTGTAGTTTGAATGTTGCCACAAAACAAACCAGAAACATTGTGTGGCGTTGCGTGTGTGTTGCATGTGTATTTTAGCTAAAAATGCTAATGTTTTTGTGGTCAAAAGTTAATTATGAGATTTAATATTGTGCTTATGCCCATTAAATTTGTAATTTTTTATAAGAAACAATATTTTTTTCAATAAGGTAGCAACTTTAAATAAAAAAAAAAAACATAAAAAATAATAATACCGAAATTATGTAAATTTTTATTACATAAAATTTATTTTTTTTTGTATAAGGAATAATTCTTTTCAATAAGGTGGCAACTCTAAATAAAAAAGAAAACATAAAAAATAAAAATTCCGAAATATTTTTAGTTTTATTAAGGTTTTATTTTATAAAAATTATTTTGTTTTATACGAAATTATTTTTTTCAATAATTTGGCAACTCTAAATATAAAACAACACATAAAAAATAAAACATAAAAAATTATAGTTCCAAAATAATGCCAATATGGTTTTATTTAACAAAATTAATTTTTTTTTATAAGAAATAATATTTTTTTCGTCAAGGTGGCAACTCTAAAACTAAAAAAAAAAACAGGAAACACGTTAACTTCGGCTGCACCGAAGCCAATAGACCCTTCACAGGTGCATTTCGTTTAATAACTATGTGTTCAGTTTGTATGGAAGCTATATGCTATAGAAATCCGATCTGAACAATTTTTTCGGAGATTACACTGTTGCCTTAGAAAATAATCTATACCAAATTTGGTGAAAATACATTGTCAAGTGTGAAAGTTTTCCATATAAGAACTTGATTCCGATCGTTCAGTTTATATGGCAGCAATATGTTATAGTGGTCCGATATCGGCCGTTCCGACAAATGAGCAGCTTCTTGGAGAGAAAATTGCGTTTACAATATTTCAAAAGGATATCTTAAAAACTGAGGGACTAGTTCGTACATATACAGACGGACGGACGGACAGACAGACGGACAAGGTTAAATCGACACAGCTCAACATACTGATCATTTATATATATACTTTATAGGGTCTCCGACGCTTCTTTCTGGGTGTTACAAACTTCGTGACAAACTTAATATACCTTGTTCAGAGTATAAAAAATAATAATTCCTAAACAATGTTTTATTAAATAAGTTTAGGTAAATGAACTGTTTCCTGTGAGGCCACATATAAACTCGGTTGTACAGTGACAGAAGCTTGTCCGTTATAATGCCCAGAAGTCCAAAATAAGAATCAAAAAAACAGTCAAATATTAACTAAAAGGCTACGGGCTACAAACAGTTTACTAATGAAGCTAATACCTACTACAGCCAATTCGCCGCGTTCGTAGAAGGCATGGCAACCCAGATGATCCAACCATAGTCTGGCGAAACTGGTCAGAGCAATATGTTTCCACCTCATCTTCCTCCCTACAACTTTGACAAACTCCAGAATCTTAAGCCTCGCTGACCAACGCTTGCTGAGCTCGGTTGAAGCTCCAGCGCCCGAATGTCCGAAGTCAAGGGAACCTTTGCTCATTTTCATCCTGTTGGACTTTGAGTAAAGGTGCTCTTTCTTGGAAACTTATCGACTTTACAGCCATTTCCGCTTTGGCCAGACACTCATCCTAGTTTACTGCGGAAGTAACTTGATGCTACAGTGAGTGTAGTCGTACACACCTTGACTAGCTTTGAGCACACTGTCAGCAAGTTTAAGGTCTGTATAGCATCATATTGGAAACATACATCCTTAAAAGTAACAGAAGACTAGTCTAACATTTTGACAAAAGACATAAAATCAAATATTTTTTTTTGATTAAACTACATTTTGGGTCTAAAATATTACTTAATTGATAGAGTATTTAGTAAAAGATATTAACTGTGTCAACTACTGTAATATCAAGGCGTGCTAAAAATAAATTTATTTAACATAAAATCGAATGAATCACTTGCACTTCTTGAAACCTTTTTTTGCAAGCTATACGCCACTTAATTAGATTAAGTACCCCAGCCTTGAAATAAGCACTCCTACAAATATAAGGCGCTGGTTTCCAACCCATCCGACATACACTTAAAAATTACATAATAAGCCCTTCTTCCCACTCTTTGCTAACCGCTACTAAATTTTGGTTTTTCCAAATCTTTTCACTATTGTGTGCTTTTTCTCCGCTAATTGTCGTTAAAAAGTTGCCACAACAACCAGCGCTCTTTGTGTAATGAGGCTGCAACAAAGTCACAATTTTTTATTAGCATCTATAAACGCTAGCTAATACGCTTACCACACGCTGCCGCCACTTAGCGCTCAATTACTAATCCAAAACAATCAAACAAACCGAAAAATCCATGCTTTTGTCATTTAGGGTGTGGCAGAGCTGTAAAAAATTGCGAGCAACCATCGTGCTGTTCTTTAATTGCCTGCGCTTTCGGTAGCGATGACGTTAGACGAACATTTGCAGAGCAGAAAGTAGTTTGAGTGATGTGAAGCAGAGTAAGGAAGCATACATTTAGGCGCAAAACGAAATTTTTATACCTAGCGATATGAAAATTGTGTAAGGCAGTCATGTTTATTAAGTTTTCTGCTGCATTTAACTGAGTAAAATAAGAATTTTGTCTCAAGACTTTGTTTTAAGTTCTCACGTGATCCCTTAAAGGGAGCTATTTATGGTTAATTATCAGAAAAGTACTTTTTATTGCTTAAGTGAGGATTTAACTTGTGTAAAAAGTTCTAAATGCAGTAGTTCTACGTGTGTTGTACATGATCCATTTGGACATATCGTAAACTTTTTTATGATTTCAAGACTAATTGCCTTGAGGCAAGGGCAAGTAGGCTCTCGTTAGACATAGTGTTCGATGTTCCATTCAGCTCAGCTTCAACTCATTAAACATGTCCCTGGTAGCAAGATGTACCAATAAGTTCACGACAAAACCTGTCTCTAGAATATATCTATTTCATATACTCTCTGTCTTGATCAAAAAAAACGCTACATGAAAGCAAAAACAAATTAAACTCTCGAGAATGCATGGGCAGCTTCAATGCATCCTGTACGGATCTACGCTCTGCTTCGTTCACAAAACGCTATATGATGGTATAATAAATCAACCTCTCGAGAATACTTGGTGATTCTCGACGAATTTTGTGTGGGGCAATATCTGCTTCGATCACAAAATGTTCCATGAAGGTATAAAAGTTGAAACTTTCGAGGATGCTTGGACATCTTTGATCACTAATGGCTTCATGAGAGGTTCAAAAATCACACTCTCGTGGGTGCTTGGACATCTTCAATGAATCTCGAACGTGTCTATGCTCTACTTCGATCACAAAACGCTCCATGTAAGTGTTAAAAATTAAGTTCTGGAGGATGCTTGGACATATTCCATGAAAAGCCATAAAACATTAAACTCTCGTGGGTGCTTGGACAGCTTCAACGAATTTTTGTACGGCTTAAACTCACATGAACAAATTTAGCAACTCTTCTGATGTTATAAAATTGTGGGCGTGATTAAAATTCACTTTTGGGTATCCATGAGAAAAAAACGTATACTAATTTTTTTAAAGTTTCGAGCGATGAATGGCATAATTAGATCTTCAGGTATACAACTATCGATTTTTCTGCTCAATCTGAATATTTTATATGCCTGTTAGTATTAGTGATATTGATTTCCAACAAATGTTATGAACGTAATTCGAATACCCTTCAGTAACATATTTCCAAGGGTACAAAAGTGGTACAAAATATGTGGTGTAATGGTGCAAAATTAGAAAATTGCACGAAAAACGAAAAACGAAAAATTACGTTTATACACATCTGCACACACACAAATATACATAGATGTACTATGCACACGTTCGTCACCCAAAATTATGTGAAATAAGCGCCCATGAAAATAATGTTTCGCAGCGCTTGGCTTTTTTGTAGGTGATTAAACGGCGAATAGCGCGCAGCTGTTACAAAGTAATTTTTTAGCAAACATTAAAAAATGGCAAGTATTCAGCAAACTGGTATGCCAGTGATCCGGCATGACTGCGGCGACACGCACACACCAACATACATGTTTGGCTGCTGAGTTTTTTCCATTGTAAATTGCCGCCTATTAAGTCATATGTAGAAAGGTGCTTATGTTATGTGCCAGCAACAAGAGCAAAAAAGCAACATTTAATAGCTGCCATTGAGGCTGAGCGGCAAAGGGTGCGAGGCGTTGATGACAAACGACAAAGACGAGAGAGCAGTTGGTTATGCAACGAGTTGACACAGAGCTTGCTGTGTTTGTTGAGTGTTGTAGTTGTTGTTACGAAACTAAAATTGCCACCAAATGATTGTACTACATGCGAACATACACACATACATAAATGCATATATATACACACATAAGCAGCAATTTTTGCCAGCGTCCATGATGTCAACGCAGTCAAGCAAAAAATCACAGCGAAATACAAAAACAAAAAAATAGCAAAAAAGCAAAAATACCAAAAAAATATTCGCCTTTCGCTAAACTGTTCATATGTGTGTGTGTGTGTGTTGCTTTTGTGCATAAAAAGTACTTTAAAAGTCATTAGCAGCTTTGCTGGTTGTCGTTTGCGTGCGAAGAAATGTTCCAGCACAAACATATGTGACACACACACACACTCGTGCAACATTCAACACATATGCGCTTTGCCTCGTGCCATTTCGCTGCTGAAAATAGTCACCATTTTGTCCACATTTGGCAACCATAAAAAATGCAAAGCATTCGCTTACACTTTGGCATTGCAATTTTTAAAGCATACTTCACGGCGCTTGCCTGCAATGCGTTGTCGCGCTGTTTATTTGCAGCTGCAGCTAATGGCGCAACTATGAATGGACTGTTGACTTTCGCTTTGAGTTGTTGCTGCAGCCAGTTGTAGTTGATTTTATACTTTTTTCGCCACACTTGCTGTGGCAGTTAGATTTTAGTTGCATATACTATACACATATAATTTTACTTTTATAACCTAATAACGGTATTTTTTCGCTTTTTCTTAATAACCTTACTTAAGAACAGGTCGCAGCTGCTTTGAATGTACACTTTGAACGGTTAACGATTAGCGCTTAACTGTCAAGTCGCTGTTTAAAACAAAATTTTTACACACACACACGCATACATAATGTACGTAAATATATATGTTCAATCTTTTGGCAGCAGCTGTTGTTAAAGTTTGGGCTAATTAGCTGAAGAGGGTTTACTTTGAAAGTGGCAAGTTTTGAAGCTATCAAATTTAATTGAGGTATCGTTCATTATAATAATTACTTCTTGTATAATTTTATTTTATTTTTCCAGATTAATCCAGCAACAGTGCCACATTGCTGCTTCTGCATTTTATTTTTCAAAAACATTAATTTTTATTATTTGGTTGTATTTACAGTTTTAACTATATTTGTCTTTCCGCATTAGTTTCTAAGTGTTCGACAAATTTTTCTTAATTTGAAGCAAAACTTTCGCAGTGCAAAACACTTTTGAAGCAAAGCTATCTTCGGTGCGCTTGTTCATACAAACTGGCCACACTCAAATTAAATAAAAGAAAGTTCATGTATGTGTTTAACAGGTCTAACAAATCGGCTGCTGCCGTACGCCGATGGCATAGATATCATTGACCATAACAACCCCGGTTGTTATTCAATCGGTTCTGCCTTCTTCAGGTTGGATACAGAAGCAAAGCAACTGGGTCTGATACTGAACGAGGGAAAGACGAAATATCTCCTCTTATCAAACAAAAAGTCGTCGCATTCACGACTTGACTCCCACCTCACTGTTGAAAGACATAACTTTGAAGTCGTAGATAATTTCGTCTATCCTGGAACCAGCGTTATCACCATCAACAATGTCAGCCTGTAAATCTAACGCAAAATAACTTTTGTCAGCTGGTGCTACTTCGGACTGAGTATGAGAAGAAAAGTCCTTTCTCGACCAGAAGACTAAAAGACCAAATTCTACAGTCATCACCCCCCGTCCTGCTATATGGTACAGATGCATGAACGATGATAACATCTATTGAATCGGCGTTACGAATTTTCGAGAGAAGGGTTTTTGCGGAAGATTAATGTTCGCAAATTATGGGTAAAAAAAATTTCGTGTGTTAATAAAACATGTCTTTTTGGGGCAAAAAATACTATCAAAGCCAAGGTTTGGTTTAATGTACATTATTTGAACTCTGTAACAAAATCAGCTGTTAAAAAGGGGCTTACTTAGCTTGAACGATACGACATGAACACCGAGGATGATAAAAAATAAAACCGAAAATAATTTCGCATTTCCCTAAATGGAAGTAGGCAGTCAGCTCTCGAAGCTGAGACTCTAAAAATATCAAAGGATTGTATTGCATATATCGATGGTCAGCCGAGAGGACTGCATATGAAGAGCCGACCCTAAACCGTAGAAAGAAACAAAATTCGGCTGGCAAATTTATGGTATTGAAGCTTTTTTTAATGCTATAATCATTGTATCGCCCTCTAAGATCATTATATCGAATAATAAAATTAAATTTTATCAAAAAAACTGTTTCTCTAATAGCGTACGAAATTTTCAGCCCAATTGTATAGAGTCTGCGTTTTGTAGGGGCTTCAGATATGAAGGAAGTTAAAGCCTAAGAATAAACTTTTCGAACAAAAACAATATATTCTGATACCGCACATACACGACATATACATCTTTTTTGAAATATGACGTTGCTTTTACGTAACGAAGAAAGAAAATTAATTAGAACCAAAAGAAGTCGAGACATGTATGTATGTATGCATATTTTATCAAAAAATTAAAATTGTAGCTACTTCTTCGATCAGTAGCTGTATTCATCTATAACAATATTTTTTTTGCTTTTCGGTTCTGGATAATTTTGAGTAGAAAAACTTCTCTCGCCCCTCAGATTTGATAAGTTTGTAAGGAGTTGTGCTGGAACACAAAGTGTTCTTAGTTAGCTTGTAATTTTAGCAGTACCTTAATCCGTTGCAAGTTTATGTATTCCACTTATGCATATGTATATAGCTATATACTCAATATAATAACCTGATGAAGCGCTTTACCCATATTTCACATCTCTTACCAATATTTCAATGCTCTCCACGAATTATTCAATTATGTATTTCCTAAACCAAAAAACCACATTAAGTTAAAAGTTAATATGAATTTTAAAACATTTTTTGAATGCCTCGGTTCTACCACTTTCCCTAGTTAGCCAATTCACTGTCGATTTGTAAATGTGTTAAGTTCTTTTCAACGAGCCAGTCGGACTTGTGCCAAATGCTGTCAAAATCAATTGTGCACAGCAATGGAATGCAGCCGACTGCCTTTTCGGCTGCTATAAAGAATGATTTGGCTAAATACCAAACGGGTTGAGAGCAAAGAAATCCACACACATACACACACACAACTGGTTAATAGAAACACAGTAAGCAATACGAGCACACTACAAAGGTGAAGGAGGCGAGCGGAAGGCGCAAAAAAGCGGAAGCACAGCAAAAGCTGGAACAAAATGTAAATTGCATATCAAAATGTGGTTGCCACAAGCAACACATACACACACAGCTGCACTTAATATAAACATACATGCACATGCACATGCATGCATACAGAGATAGCGTGGCAAACGAAATTGAAATTGGCAATGCCAAAAGTGGTCTTGCCTCCATCCACCCACACGAACACACACACGCACAGACAAAAATAAATACAAGTGAAGAAACTTGCGCAGCTAAAGCACGAGTGAAGTTGATTGCCAGCACACCTGCAACCCAAAATTCGCCGCACAAAAAGTTCCAAATAAAAATTTTAAATTTATAAATGTATTTGAGAGCGCTTGCGTATGTGTGTGTCCTGGAAATTTTTGGTTGTAGGTGTAGCCGAAACGCCCCCTAAAATAGTTTTGACTTTTGCTTGCACTTTTCAGCGTCGAATGCTGCCACTTCCTCGCTGTTGGTACGCTGCAAAACCGTAAATGACGACCCATTAAAATTCAGACTAAACTAAACGTTTGTGGGCAGCAACCAAGGCAGCACAGGCCAGCAGTAAGCAAAAAAAAATGTATAAGCTAGGTTATACAGTTATACAAAAGTCAAATTGAATAGTGAAAAAGGCGTTTGCGAAATTTCAAAACCTGCCATGATATATGCATATGAGAGTATTTATAGAAATGTGGTTTCGTATGTCAGATACACAGGCCGCTAAGCAAACTAGCGCCTGAGTGTATGCTAGTTAAACAGCTGTATGTGGGTGTATGTAGTAGGAAACTAGCGCCTAAAAGTATGCTAGTTAGACATATGTACGTATTAGCACAGTAGCGCCTAAAAGTATGCTTGCGCTATGTATATTTGTAGCATACATTTAGGCTCAGTGGCCTTTAGACTTTGACTGTGGTGCACCTGTGCGCAAAGTTTATGGTTTTGTTTAATTTTATCAATTCGAATGGTCAAATGGAATTTTTATGCAACTATTTTAGTGAATGTTTCCACACAGAATTTAATAATAATTAATATTGGAGCGTTTTGCGAAGAATACAAAATTTTTGAAAGTCATATTAGACATATGAAAGGAAAATACATTAAACTTTCTACAAAATCTAGGAAACAGGGTATTTTTTCTAGTACTTGGAAGCAAGATTTGTATTGAAGTATTTGGTAATAAGAAAAAAAATTAAATCGGTAAAGCGTAGGACTTTCCGGGTACAAATTAAAAGCTTCTACTTGGAGAGGCTGCCTAAAATGTGTCTAAGAACCCAATGGGTTGTTTTCAAAATGACGCTACAAAAGTAAACCGATTGGGACAAGAAACGTTGTCATATTTTTCCCCGCTCTTTTTTCATTTTTCTTCAGTTTGGTTCGCAATTTTATCATGGAAAGATATACGATACAATAACGAGTCGAAATCAGCAAAATTTACTACCGAACTTTAAGAGCGCTACGTCCAACTTATGGTCGTCATAATCGTCCTGTCATATCAACAATTGAGCGTCTAGTTAATAGTAATTTGAGCCTACAGGCACAGTACAAAATGCTTTCGTGCCAGTGAGACAAAGAATAAAGTAACGTTTTTATTGAAACACCCGATAGGAGATGGAATTTTAACGCATGCGAGCATACATATATGACTTTGGAAATTTTAAATATTTTGGTTATGGTTCGGCTTTGGATCCAAATATACTAAGAAAGTATCTTAAGTAGATATTTTTTTGTTTACAAAGAGTGTAGAGTGCCAGCAGCCACATATATGTATTCAGGTGCTTACGCTGATATGGTGAAAAAGATTAAAGAACGATTAAAGTGTCTCATTGGGTTTTCTATATATTGCAAATTAGCATTACCCTTACATTAGTATTTAGCGGTCATAAGACTTCGAATGACTTCTTCGACCTCTTTATGACCGAATGGCTCCATTTAAACTCTATATGGGGTAACCGATATAATGGTTACAAAAATATGCTTACACAATAAAACTTACATTTGACATTCGAACTCGATTTGCTAAAAAAACTAATATCAAACTATTTTTGTTCCAACTTCTTGGCATCAAAATCAGTTAGAAAAATTTCTGATTTTTTCATTTTTTAGTGAATCGAAAAAAGCACCATACACTTTTCCTGAAAGACCTTCCAATATTTATTAAATTTGATTGCCTCGCCACGAAAAATTCCACCTCAAACTGCAGACAACCCGTTAAAGCAAGTGAACTCAAGTACAGACTGTTGTTTGAGCGAGACCAAGGCACCCAAATAACATTATCAGTGTCATCATTACATGCAAAACAATTGTAATATGCCAACGGTAGAGCAACAGCAAAAACAACAATACCTAAACGAAAGCAAAGCAAATGATACTTGCAAAGCGTAACATAAACAAGCAATTTCTAATAGTAGAAAATGCTAAAAGAAAGGTTTCGAAACTAAACTCACGCTCATACCAACACTTCAATATATATAAAGGTATTATATATATATATGTATATATATGTAGGTATCTATATACATGTGGTAGCATAAAGTTGTTTGAAAATATTCGGGCAGCAAAAGCTTTTGACGCTTGTCGGCTGAGTCATTGTTGCCAGCACTCGAATATGGTAATGCAAACAAACAAAACAAATAGCAGCACACGTGCATTAGCACAGGTATATGTGGGTGTGAGAGCTGGTACACATGTACATATGTATGTGTGTGTGTCAATACATGTGTGAGTCTTTTTGTATCACAACGACGGCGGCCTCAGTTAAGACTGCCAATTGCTAGCACTACACCTTTCAACCTCATATTTGTTGGCCTTTGGCTGGCACTCACACCACAATACACACATACAAACAAACTCGCGCCTAGTTGATAGGCGTTTTGGCAAAGGCTAATGGCTGTGAAGTGCTAAGAAATGAAAGGAAATAACATGGAAATGCCAAAAAGTAAGCTAGCAAGTGCTCGAAATTGTGCTCGTGTGGGGAGTTGGCTGAAAATTTGAAATTCAATTTTCCGCCTACACGCCCCCATACAGCCGCGTTGCATAAAAGCTCAGGCACTCACTGCAAACTAAAGACAATGAGTTGGGAGCAAGCACTTGCGGCTTCTAGAGTGTTTTGAGTATCTTTTTTTAAAAGAAAAGTGGTAATACTAGCTTAAGATGAATGCAATTGAATATATTAGCGTTTTGTGTAGAAATTTATCAGTAAAAGTTGCTTATATAGTTAACTATATTACTCCGCTCACATCAGAAAGCTTGCTTTCTAGCCCAAATAACGTGAAATTGCACAAATAAATAAACTTCATCATAAAATATAAATAAGTGTGCTTTTCACCTCATTTTCAGCTCTTTGGAGAAAATTAGAAAACGTTTAAATATTTCTTAATATTTTATGAGCAGCACTTAAGCGCTTTGTTGAAGTTGCCACATAAGTGCTAACATACAAAGTGCATGTCGATTCTCCATATGCATAAAAGTGCATACAGGTGTGTTTGTTTATATTCTTGTGGGTATAATAACGGAGAATTTTTCTACGAAATACTTTGTTGCAGCTAAAGGAGGAAAGTGAAAAGCATGGAAAGTGGCTTTGTTGCACATAATAAAATATTTTTTCAAGAAGCAGTATACTCTTAAAAGTGGACTATAAATTTTAATACAGAACAGAAAATATAAATAACAACAAATATATATATATACATATGTATATACTAAAAAAAGATATTTTTTTCTTTTTCTTTTAATTTACTCATTAAATTTAGCCATAAGACTAGTTGTCATGTTAAAGGGCAAGCTCAAAGTGACAAATATGAAGCAGAAAGTTTACAAAAATTGATATGAGATCAAAACTTAAATGTCAGCTGTCATATATAAACTGTCAAGTGTCAAAATTTTACTGTCAGAGTCCAATCCACAAGTATTGTATTCTGAATATCGTGCTAAAAATGACAATTTTAAAGTAGAAAGTCCATACAAAATTGAATCAGATCAAAAAGTAAGTGTCAACTGTCATAAGAAAACTGTCAACTGTCATAAAATAACTGTCAACTGTCAAACGTTTACTGTAAGTATTCAAAAAACCAGTATGGTGGGTTGAAGCCCGAGCATAAAGTGACATGTTTGAAGTATAAGGTACATACAATTAAAATAAGATCAAAATTTAAGTGTCAACTGTCATATGTCAACTCACAAATGTCGGACTTTCACTAGCAATTGTCAAACATCAAGTTTTTTTTTAAGGTTAAGCTGAAAGTGACAAGTTTAAATCTTACAGTCTATAAAATAAATAAATGAAATCAAAAATGAAGTGACAAGCAAGTGTCAAACTTTCATTGTCGGTGTCTAACCCACAAGTATTGTGTATTGAAGGTCAAGCTTAAAGTGTCAACTTTGAAGCAGAATGTCTACAAAAATTAAATGAGATCTAAAATACATTGCCAATTGTCATATGTCAAGTGTCAAACTTTTACTATCAGCGTCCAGCCCACAAGTATTGTGTATTGAAGACCGAGCTTAAAGCAACAACTTAAAGCAAAAAGTCTATAAAAAATTAAATGAGACCAAACCTCAAGTAACAAAAGTAATATGTCAACTGTCAAGTCTAAATCTTTACTGTCATTATTCAAACAACAAGTACGGTAAAGTGACAAGTTTGAAGAAAAAAGTCCATAAAAATAAGAAGGATAAAAAATCAAGCGTCAACTGTCATATGCCAGCTGTTAAATATCAAAATTTACTGTCAGTACTCAAACAACAACATGTATATGCGGTGTGAAAGTCGAGCTTAAAGTGACAAATCCATAGTAAATGAAATCAGAAAAAAATCAAGTATCAACTGTTATATGTCAACTACGAAATGTCAAACTTTTACTGTCAATATTCAAATAAAAAGTACAGTGGGTTAAAGGCCGAGCTTAAAATGACAAATTTGAAGCATAAAGTTCATAAAAAATTAAGTGAGCTCAAAGATCAAGTGTCAAATGTCATATGTCAACGTCAAATGTAACCTTAAATTACCTGTGTTCTAATCAAAAGTATTGTGGATTCAAAGGCCAAGCTCAAAGTGACATTTTTGCAGCGGTAAGTCCATAAAAAATAGAGTGTTACTCAAATTCAAGTTTAACTGTCATGTGTGAACTGCCAAGTGTCAACCTTTTACTGTCAGTAGTCAAACGTCTTATGTCAGGTGTCATGTGCTACTTGAGGATAATATAACAGGATCCAAAGATCAGTATTAGCTTTTTAACCCGGCGTTCGAGGTCAGTTATGAAGTATTTTTTAGACAGTGTCAACTGTCATGCATCACCCACCAAGCCTCAAGAGCGAAATATCAGACATCAAGGTAATAACTTACTAGCAGTGCTATGATTCAGAAGTTAAGATTTGCAACTCCGGTATGAAGTTTCAGACAAGATATGTACACAAAATTTAATGAAGTTTTTATCCTAGGTGGTCTTAGTAAATCTCCAACAAACTCTAAGTGCCAAACGTTTGAAAGAGTTTGATCTTAGTAAATTTACAACAAACTCTAAGTGCCAAAAGTTTGAAAGAGTTTGGTCCTAGAAAATCTCTTACAAACTCTAAGAATCTCGAAAATTACCTCCAGTAATGGTAATGCTACCAAAGCAAGAACCAGCAAATCCTTATTAACATGAAAACCACAATCTTTAAGTATTATACTCCGTCTAACTATCAAACACTGGCAAAATTAATGAGCATTTTTATATGTCACCCGTGACTTTCGGCTAATTATTTTCTTCGCAAAATTCCGATAAACAAGCTTATCAGCGCACTTGAGCAATTTTTATCCAATGCCATGGGGAAATGAATGTTCTCAACAAAAAACAAGTTTGTTGAGTTTTTTTCGTTTGTTGGTTTCTAGCCACTTTAAACTGTTTTGTAAAACAAAATTTTCGCTTACTCCTCCACAAAACACATACACATACCCTTAGCCACTTGTAACGGCATATTCGACAGTCATCAGTCATTCGCTTGTCCCACTCACTCATGCCTCCGCCCTACACCTTGAGTTCCCCGCCACGCGCTTTGCAAGGCAGCTCGAGTACTTAAGCCACTTTTAATTGAAACTTATAATAACTTGTCAAGGACTTTCTTTTTGGCCAACGAATGAGCGACCGAAGCAGCGCTAGGAACGTCGGGCCACGCAAGTCGCCTGGCACAGCCAAGTGTTGGTTAGCGGCGGCTTTTGGCGCCGTGTGAGTACTGCAAATGGAGAATGGAGAATTGCGGGCGGTAAGCACATAACTGTGGGCATTTCAATAATATATACGAGTATATAATGCTGGCACAAGTGGCAACGGCAAAGAGGCCTGTTGTTGGGGTGATGCTTGAGTTTGTGGCTGGGTTTAAGGGCAGCGTCACATTTCCGGCAGCCATGTCGCACTTCAAGGTTTTTTATTTAATTTTTTTTACTTATGCTCATGCTTGTACTTTATATTTAAAACATTAATAAAGTAAACAGTCACATTCAAACAACGGTATGTGTGTATTTGCATTTTTGTTTATATTTACGTGCGCCGCATTTGAACGACCCTCCATAAAGCAAGTAATAAAAAAAAGTAAAAAAAAAACATGTCAAACAAATATACAGTCGAGCGTATTCGAGCTCAATTCTTATGCTTTTGCTCTTAATAATTTTCTTTGTCAACTTTTAAGTTGACCCCAACACACATGATGGGAGAGAATATAAGGCTGCTCTAGTACTAATAAAATATTAATTAAATTCCATGCGGCCAGCATAAGTGTAAACTACTTCTGAAGCTTTGAGCGAATAACTTTATGATTGCGTTGTGAAAAGGAAAACTAAAGCAAAATTTTGGTATAATTTCAAACATACTTAAATAACAGCCAAACTTAAAGCAGACAAACGACAATTGGATGACAGATGCCAGATGTCAAATTGCTGATAGGTGTCAGACGTCAAATGGCTGTCAGATGCTAGATGTTAAATGGCTGACAGATATCAGACGTCAAATGACTGACAGATGGCAAGTGTAAAGTAGATTTCATAACTCTGCCAGATGGTAAATTGATTACAGTTGTCAGACAGCTGCTGTCAAATATATTTCAGACGCCAAATATCAAACGGAAATTAGATGTCAAATATCAAACGAATGTCAGATGGAAAATGTAAAGCAGATGTCAGGTTAATGTCAAATCGGTGGCAGATGACAACTGTCAAATAGATTTCACTTCTCTGTAAGGTATTAAATGTGTTACATACTATATGTCAAACAGTAATTTGTTGTCAACTATAAAGTAGATGTCAGATGACAAATGTCAAACAGATATCAGACGACAAACGTCAAATGGATGTCAGAGGGCTGCTGTCAAACGGATGTCACATGGAGTATCACAAATTTTGAGTTTAATATAAAATAGATATTATATGTCAAATAACTGCCGCCAAATATAAGTCAGCTTTCACTTTTCAAACGGCAGTTGTCTAATTAGACCAGTCCAGAAACCTTTTGAAAATAGTAAAAACTTAAAGACAGCAGGCTGAAACTCTTCGAAAAAAAATTATAAAATATCAGAAATTAAAGGAAAAACAATTAACTGACGTTATAAAGTCGATCAAGTTGATAAAGGTGAGGTAATCTGTCTCCAACGCATGATAGATCAAAGTGGCGAAATATCACTAGCTCTTCTCTTAAAAGATAGCTTTAGTAAAACGTTAACTTCATTAGGAAGTTTAAAGTTACCTTCATCAGTAAAACTGAATCGAACGATTCCGCTCTCGAGCTACTGCGTAAAGACAGTACAATCAAGTGGTAAACCGATGGCTTGAAAACGTCGAAGGATATTGGCACAGGGGTCTCAGCACCACGCACAAAACTTTCTATTTCTATGTGTAGTTTTCGGAGCATATTCCAAGCAGAGGTCTTTGCTATATGTCGGTGCGTAGAGTTAAGCCTCCAACGTAACTATCGCAATGAACATACATATAGCTGTACTAAGGGTTAGGAGTGGGGCAGGAGTGTATACAACGACTGAATAGTCTATCAGATCGTAGCGAAATAGACCTTATTTTGGTGCCAGGTCACAAAGATATAGCCGGAAATGAAGTGGCCGATGAAATTGCCCGCTCCGCAGCATCCACCAACATGGTAGGACCGGAAGCTTTCATTGCGGCTCGTGCCCACACCATAAAGGAGCTGCTCTCCAAGTATGAAGCAGTGGGTAAGTAGAAGCATGGGCAACAACTCAGGCTACTTGTTGCCTTCTACACTAGCCATTGTAAGCTCCAGAAGTACTTATATAACATGAGTATCGCTTTCTTCGCGAATTGCCAATTCTGCGACTTGGAGTCTGAAACTCCAGAACATCTGCTGATTGACTGCACAGCAGCCTGTAGGCGCAGGATGGAGACCTTTGGATCCATGTTCCCACGTTTTTCTCTCTACATAGTTGATACTACTCTATCAGGCCAATTTACTGTGGTAAATTGCTATTGAAAAAGTCCACAATTTCTACATCTCTCTTTATAAAATACTCATACAAACCTCGACTATATAAGATAGACTTAAATTGGAGGCTAAGACTTACGTGAACAATTCCATAATTTAAATACGAGATTACCACCGCCTTAGTTAATGCAACCAAATTCTACATTTATCTAATCGCAAGCGCTCATTTGTCTTTGCCACAAAGCAGCCGACAAGTTACAACCACTCAAGCATTACAATACAGATACATACACTTGCCTACCTCGCTCAGCAAACCAAGATAGCCAGTTGGTGTGTGAGACCGCCAGTCAGAATGGATTAGTGTCGGATGTGAGAAATTAACTTTGCAAACCAAAGGCAAAATTACGCTAAATGCAACTTAGCGCGCAAGTTTACTGCTATACGCACACGTGTGGGTGTGTGTGGGTGCATGCAAATGACGACGCAAAGGATGCAAATGTGTAGGTGAGAAAGTCCGTTTTAGTTTTTGCAATTAACATATTAAGCAAGAGATTAGCAGCCAGCCAGCTACGACTCATGCAGGTAGACATATATTAGTAGCAAGCAGGCAACACACAAACATACACACACGCTAGTGCATGTGCGGCGAGAGTAATGGCTGTAAAATGGTTGCATGGTAGCCCCCAACAGATGTATGAGCATGTAATGAGAACTCGGCGCGGTCATATATGGTCAAATGTAAATATGCTCGCAAGCGTATGTGTTCAAGTTGTATTATATGTTTATACATGTGTGAGTGTGTCTGTGTTTGTAGCTGTGGGCACACAGTACATCGTCAAGCTTTGCGGTTAGCATGCCACACAGACACCGACCGCTACTAGCTTGAGTCCAGCTGGTGGGCGCTTTTTGTGAAGTCTGGCACCTGTTTGCTACGGCGCACACATACTCATACATACACAAGCGCATATACTTATTCAAATATCCATATGCATGCTTGTTTGTATGTATGCACTTGCTTGCCTGATATACTTTAATTTTCATATGCATCTACCCCGGCCCGGCCTTAATGCTGCCTTACACCTGCTTATTAGCATGCAAATTACAAGGCCTAAGCGCTATTAGTCGTCCGTACTTAGTGGGCGTTTGTGCTGTATAAAAATTATGTAGCACAGTGTGCATATTTTTCATGTGTGCATTATAATTAACGCCAGTTTAAATATATATGACCTGCTTTGGGGCGGTTAAGCATTTGTTAGTTCGAAATTTATTTAAATTGTAAATTTGCTAAATTGAATACTTGGCAGCCGAACTAAAGTGGTCGTAAGTGAAATTATGTCATTAGTGGCTTACGTCGTGTGATGGTTAAAGCTTAGCTGTCAGTAGGTTGATTATAGATTATATGTAAGTACTTAGCAGTTGTGAAAAATTGTTGAAAGTTATAAGCAAAAATAAAGCAAAGTATTTAATATTTCATAACAAATATTGAAAAAAAATATTAAAAATGCTAAAAATTAAGCAAGAAAATTAAGTATTAAAAAATTCAATATTTAAATTAAGATATGATGACAAAAAGCTAAAAAATTTTCAGACTTTCAAAAAAATAATTAATAATAATAACTATAAAATTTAAGCAAAAAAATATTGAGTATTTAAAAATTCAATAATAAAAATCAAAAATCAACAAAAACCATAACTTAAATACCTTTACAAGCTATATTCAAAACCACATTACAATTTGGCTCTAAAATCAAACTAAACTTACAAAAGTTATTAAAATGAACAGTTATAATTGATTCAAACCTCTAAAAGCTATAAAAAATCAAACCAAGTCATTTACAAAGTATCAAAAAGTCTTTCTATTCTAACAAACTTTTGTATAATTTAAAATAAATATATTTTTCATATGTACCACACTGCGTATGAGTAACTATTTAATTAGAATAATTTTGAAATAAAACCGTCTTAAATTAAAAAATATATATCAATAAATTATAATAAATATTAATAAAGTTTAAAAAAAATTCCTTAATTGTAAATTTCGTTAATTTAAAATAAATACATTTTCACACGAACAACACTGCGTATGACTAACTATTTTGTTGGATTTTGAAGTTTTTTAAGCTAAAAAATTGATATATTTTTTTTATTTTGTATAGTTTAAATATAAATAAAGTTTCAGAAATTGTATCCTTTCCTTTGAAGAATGTTCTATAATTATAAATCTTCATATATACCATACTGCGTATGAGTAATGTTTTTCTATTTTGAAATGAAACCTCTAACAATCAAACAATCTTCCATTTTCTTGGAAAAATATTATACAGTTTAAAATAAATATATTTTTAAATGTACCACACTGCGTATGAGCAACTTTCTTCGACTTGAAATCAAACCATTGTTAATGTAATAAAATCAAGAAACAACGTTACCTTCGCAAATTCAAAAAATTCCTTACAAAACAAGGTATCTCTCCAAATGAGAACTTTTTCCAAACAAGCACTTGACTCCGATCGTTTAGGTTTGCAGTGTATATAAAATATATATAAAATATTTTTTATGTGATAAATAGATCGCCTGCAAACTTAAGCTAAAAGCTGTTTTATATAAAGATTTAGAATAAACCTGATAGACCGTCTGAATATTTCGATTATCTAAATATTTTGTATTGAAAGATGCGTTAAAAATTCTTTCGAGAAATACATATGTATATTAATGACAGTTTTTAAAAATTTGGAATCCTGTTCTAAAGACAGAAAACCACCTTCAAATTATAACAAAAAAAAATTTAAAATTCTCCCAACTACCCTTAGCTAGCTAAATATTTTTGCAAGGTTTGTGCTACACTGCGTATGAGTAACATGTCGCCTTCACAAGCTTCGCTAGCAAAATAATATTTATAACTTGCTGAAAGTAAATCGCCAATAATTTCAAAGAAATACTGAACTTGTGCACGCAAACATATAATTTTGTAACAAAAGCAATTAATAAATATCAAAAAAATTTAAGTTCTTAGTACTCACTTGCAATGTGCTCGTTATGAAAGGCCAACATTTGGTCGTCTGTTTATTTTTACCGTTTAAATTGCGAAAAAATTTTAGTTTACCCGTAACCGATGCGAAACACCGCGAAATTAAACGCGAAACCGAAACCGTATATACCGCTATTTTACCGTAAACTGAAAACGCGAAAATTTAGCAACACTTTTTTTCACAGTTAAGGCTTAATGCAAAAACTATCAGCGATTTTTTTTTCTTTCGCGCAGCTGTCAGCGCTCGACGGTCACTTTATGCCCCCAATTATTTTGCTGAGACACGAAAATTATGCTGACATCTTTGTAGTACTTTTGCACAACAACAGCAGCAAAGGCCTGCACCTGCAAAGAGAAGAAAGAGAGAGAGTATGTGAGTGAATGAAAGAAACACTTTAGTAATATTTAAGGAAAAGCTGAAAAAAGCAACAAATTCAGTGCAGAGAGTTGAAAAAATTGCGACAAAAGTTTGCGCTAAGAAAAAATTGCATAAAATTTGCTTACGAAAGTTTGGCGCTTAAGGCTATAAAACGTACCGAAACTTATACAAACAACAAATAAGGCAAGAGCGCTTAAAAAATCTGAAGCGTTTAAAGCACAACATTTTTAGCTGGCTCTTGGACAAATTTTTACTTTCCGGCGCTGAAAAGATATGCGCCGCTGCTTTGTTGTTGTTTGTGTGAGCGTATTCTTCTGTATTATGTCAACTGCATTACCGTTAAGAGAATGCCTGCAGTAGTTGCACTGGTGAGTAAGAGCAAATTTGTATCTGCTTAGGCGCAGACATGAGTCAAGGTGGAGTTTGGTATGTGTTGTTATTGTGAAATATTTTTTTTGCTGTTGTTTTTGTTTTTTTATTGCAATGTAGTTTAAGTTCCACGTAGATTTGAATATTTGCATATTTTTTGTGATTTTTTTGTTGACAGATTTTAGACGCAGACGGATTTGCATAAGTTAAGTTTGCAAGGGCTGCGATTTTTCACAAAGAATGTCTGAGCTTGCTTAAAACTTAACGTGATCAGAAAGTAAGGATGATTGGAGATGTGCTAACCTATTCGAGAAATGGACTTTAAAGGTTCAAATTTCATATTTTGATTAAAGCTGTTGAAGCAGGCAAGAAAATCTTATATTGCTGTCATATTTAGAGACTCTCTTGAAGTTGAGATGATTGATAATATTTTTATGGCAACAACGAAAAACTCACATAAATTTCATCACTTATGGTAAGAGGTTGAGATTATGGCTATACAACTGAAACATGAAATACTTTTTTTTTTAACTCCAACGTGAGTAAGGTCAAATAGAGTGCAACAGATTTTAGTTCGCGATGCAAACCTCATTTGTTATCTACCTAAGATCAAATAGCTAGGGGTTATATCTAGTAGATAACTTTCGTGGTGACCAAATATTAGGGAGAGTAAGGAAGACATCGGTTACCTTACATTGAAGGTATCGGTTACCTTATATTGCTGTAAGAACTTACACTAAAGTTGGTAAAAGAATCGTTTCAGGCCATTTCCAAGTGAATGGCGGTCAGAGAACTTTTCTCACTTGCGTGAACTTCAACACATGACTCCATCGACATTGATTACTCAATAGGAATATCAGATATTCATAAGACCAGTTCAAATCGTCGGGTGAATTAGAAGCGTTTCTTGATATAAAAATAACCTAAACAAGATGTAAAAATATAAAACCTTTTCAAATATGTGTCAACTAAGCTAAACAATAAACTCACTTACGTTGCTGTCATACTACCAAATACTTTCAAACCAGTTTTGAGTATTCTATGGGTATTTAAATCATTCTAATATCAAAAATTTTAAATTTTAAACAATTTTAAATTGTAAAAAGCTCCGTTTAACATTTTATTTTTTTTTTAATGCACAGCACCGGCAAGCTTGTAAATCCAAGCTCAAACCAGCTCGGTGGCAGCTTTATCAAAATTTTTGGAAATTTTGTTAGGAATAATAGTATTTCTAAAGCTTTATTAGAATTTTAAATCGCTTTCACATAACAAAATTAAAAAAATTCAAACAGCTATACAGTTATTTACATCATCAAATACTACAAATATCAATAAATTTAGATTCGACATAAAAAATGCATAATTCTCACCACTACCTGAGCGTGACTAATCCAAAAGAATCCTATTCTCTATTTAATTGTCTACAGCGACTGACATGAGCGATTTCACAGCAATTAAAAAGAGAGCGATAAAATAAAATGCAAAGTCACCAAAGCGCCAGTGACTTTGCAAGTGCATTCGGCACAGAACCATACACTATATATATGCATATGTATATACTATATATCTATTTAATAGAGTATATATATACAAGTGCATATGCATGTAGGTGTGCCAGCCGCAGATCGTGCTGATTGTGGTCAAACCGGCAAATCGCTGTCATTGACTTTCATTTCATTTTTTCAACACCATTCTATTCTGCTATTTTTATACACACAGACACATAGAGAGTTATATTTCAGTATAAAAATATATTTGCTTTTAATCCGCCTTTCAACTCGTGCCCGCATGGCAAACGTTTTAGCTGCGCAAAGCGCGACATGAATTATAGTGTCTAAAAAGTCAACTCCAAACACATACACACATACATATATACATGCAGCAGTAATATTACCGCACATACAGGCATATGAATATTTTACTAGTCTTCATATAAGTATAATATGTAGTGCATAGAAAGCTTCCAAAGTTAGTTAGTTAGTTGGTGAATAGGTGTTTTAGATGAATAGTGATTTGGGATTTTGTAAATGCAAATTTATTACAAAATAATCCGTTGATGTCCAAACGAACTGATTTATGTAGAAAGCGTGATGCAGACAAACTTATATACTTATTCACGACTATGTTCGAACATATCGATTTGTTGAGCGACAAGAATACATTTTGGTTGGATTAAGTTCAACACTCTACCAATGCACATACATATATAATATTTACGGTTTATTTTTAAATAAAATGTGTCTATTTGGGGACACTGAAGTTTACTACGATTTTTTAGATTTTTTAACACTTCCTGCTAATTTTTTTGCTTACAATTTTTCTGTATATTTTTCTCGAATTTCTTATGTTTAATTATGAAAACTACCAAGTAACCTTTTTGGTATTAAAAAAGTAGTTTTCAAAATTTTTGAAAAATATTAAAAAAAATATATAGTTTGTAATAAATGCTTTAAATTTTTTATTACAAACATTTTGCATTGAAATTTTATGGAAATTTATTGCGAATATTTTCTTTGAAAATTTATTGAAAATATTTCTAAAAAATCAAAAAAAATTTCTGTGGAATTTATTTATTTTATAACAAATATTATGCACTAAACTATTTTTTGAAACTTATTTCCATATTTTTTTCAATTTTGAAATTTTTTTTTCTAATGTTATTGACATATTTTTAACAAATTCAAAACATTTCTGTTATTAATTTTTTTCTATTTTTTATTACCAATTTTTTTGCATTCAAAATGTTGGAATATTATTTAGATTTTTTTTCTTCAATTTTCAAAAATTTTTTCTCGCTGAAATGATTTCTAAAAAAAATCAAAAAAAATGTTGTAATAAATTGTTTTTATTTCTTATTACAAATATAATTTTAATTTTATATTTACAATAATAATTTTGAAATTTATTGGCGTCCTTTTTTATTTCAACATTGAACAAATATTTTTCTGAAAATTCATTGAAGAGATTTCTAAAACAATCGAAAAACTATTTTACATTAAAATTTTTTAAACTTAATTTCCTTTTTTTAATTTTAATGAATTTTCCAAAATTTATTAAAAATATTTCCCAAAAAAGTCAAACAATTTGCTGTTTTTTATATTACAAATATTTTGCATAACAATTTTTTTGAAATTAATTTCGACTGTTTTTCAATTTTTAACATTTTTTTTTAAGAAAATTTATTGAAAATATTTCTAAATAAAAAATCAAGCGTTTTTCTGTAATAAACTTTTTAACACTTTTTTTTTAATTTTTACAAGTATTTTAAATTAAAATCTGTTTACTATTATTTCGATTTCTTTTTAATGTTGTACATTTTTTTTTTTGAAAATTGATTTAGAATTTTTCTAAAAAAAATTAAGCATTTGCTGCAATAAATGTTTTATTAGAAATATTTTGCATTAAAATTTTTTTGAAATTAATTTCTACCCTTTTTCAATTCCTAACAATTTTTTTTTATTTATTGAAAACCTTTCTACGAAAAAAAAAAAATTGTTAAATTTTATTAATAGTTTGCGTTAATCTTTTTGGAAATTTTTTTTTGACATTTATTTGGATTTTTTTATAAATTTTGTAAAAAAATTAGAAATTTTTCTGTTGCAAAATAAAAATGACAAATTTTTCATAAATATGTCAACATTTTAACACTTTATTATTTGTCAAATACCGTTTTTGGAAACTCAAAATAGTTTTCTAACCAATATTTTTGAATACCTCAAACACATTCATCGATGTGAAAAAAGTTTGAACACATTTTGTAAGCTTCTTAAATTGAAAAGAGTTTGAAAACACCTTATAAACTCATTAAAATGAAAAAAAATTTGAAAAAATTGCAAAAACTCATTAAATTGAAAAAATTTAAAAAACTCAAAATTTGCAAACCATCATGTTGTGATAAAATGCGCAAATTAGAGCACAAAATTGTGAAAGCAATAAATCTTCAAAACGATTATTTTTTGATTTATCCTACTGAAAGCGTATTTCTGCTCTAAAAATCCCTCTCCCGCCACCGCACTTCAAAATGTTATTTTACTTAACAAATTCAATAAAATGCCAAAGCCATAAATATGATTTTTTTATTAATTCTGCGCACTGGAAATGCAAATTTGCTGGTGTTGCAATGTCACAGCGCTCAACAATAACAAAAACAGCCAACTTGGCTTAATCAAAATCTTGTCAAAATATGTCAAAAGCAATTTGCAATTTGCGCAGCAAAGCAAATACACGCGTCAGGCAAATATGTACAGTTATAAATATATAAGCATAAATTCATATAAAGATATACATACATACATACATATATAAATGCATGTGTGAGAGTAGCAGCGCTTGAACGTACACTGTGCCACGCTTTAGTGCTTTTTCTTGCTTATACTCCGGTTACTGTCTCTGCGCGCCGCCACTACTGTCAGGCATAACAAGCTAACCGCCTCTTAACTCCTGCAGCCAACGTCGCAACGCCTGCACCGTAACCGCTAAAATTTGATTTCATTTCAATTTCAATTTAAATGGCAACGCGGCATAGCATAGCATGCCATGCTGCCACAAGAGACTAGCCGCACACATGAGTGCATGTGTATGAGTGTGTGTGTGTGGGTGTAATAGAGATGGCTGATAGCAAGCGAGCGCAGAGATAGCAAGGGAAAGGCGTGTTGCTAGTTGTGTCTGTACACAGATATATGTGTATTTTGTATGTGCATGTATGCGTGTGGCATCTACAAAGTAGCGGTGCAGTGGCGGTGGCAAAAATTCATTAAGAAAATCGCGTTGAAAATGGAAATTTCATACGCTGCCATGTGTCGGTGTGTGTGTGTCTGTGCGACATGCGCTTATGTGCGCCACGGTATGTGCCCTGTTGCACTGTGCTGTGTGGCAAGCGATTTGAAGATTGCATGCAGATATGCGCCACAACTTGCCTGCCTGCATTTAGTAAACGTTGTTGCCCGCTTACGGTTGCCCGCCTATTTTTTATGGCCTGCCACTACTTTAATTTTCTATAGTGTTTTTCGAAATAGTTGCGCAAAAATGGATTTCGTTATGCCGCAAGCATACACCGTTAGCATTTTCGTTGGCAACAGCGCGCGCCTCTCCCCACAGCAGCAACAACTCGTAACGCCACACAATTGCTTGAGTGCCAGGCGGCTACATGCCCAATTCAGCAGCTTTCATATGGTGAGTGGTTTCTTGTTATCCTCGGCAAATTGCTGTAATTTAACTGTATATTCAGTAATATTGCAATTGCTTTAGCAGCGCAGTTAAGTTAATTCAATTAACCTCACTTTTCGACAGGCTAGAAAGTAATTAAATACTAGAAATATGCGAAATTGCTTATTAAGTTTTTTGCATTACGACATTTCGACTGTTATATCATTGCTGTTGTTGTTTTCAAAAATGGCATTCTATCAAAAAGTTGTTATAGCTTTGCTAACTGTTAATCAAGTCACATCCGGCATGTGAGGAAACATGCACGCCATTCAATTCATAACACACTCAAACAATGTCAGCAAGCCTTGGCCACTTTGACAAGCCAAATATTACATTAGAGAAATTATTGTGATTTTGTAAGAGTAATATTTTCTTTACACCTATCAAAATTTGGAAGAAATAAGCGGCAGTTGAAGTCTATAATATAATTTGAGTTTAGAAATTAGGCATCACAGCTTACAGCTTAGACCTATAACTTCCTCTCAGGTGCAGCATACATTTTTAAGATTGCATGTTTCAACTTAAAAATTGCGTATTACAACTTATAACTAAGAACGTACAACATACAACTTCATACATTTTTAAGATCACAAATTTCAACTTACAACTTGCGTATTACAACTTACAACTAACAACTTACAACTTAAAATTTTCAACTTAATTCGCACAACTTACAGCATACATCTAACAACTTGCAATTTATATCTTACCACTTACAACTTACATCCGACAACCTACAACTTATATCACACAACTTACAACTTAAAATTTAGAACTACAACCGGGTTTTTTTTAGCAGAAGAGATATCTAAGATTACAACTTACAACTTTCAACTTACAACTTACACCTTACAACTTGCAAATTAGAATCATAGTACTTAAAACTAATAGTGCACAATTTGAAACTTTCAACTTACATCGTAAAACTTACGACTTATACCTTACAGCTTATATCATACAACTAATATTTTTTATTTCTGGCAACTTAGTACTTTACATCTGATAACTTACAACTTGTACCTTACAACTTATATCATACAACTAACCCTTTATTTCTGACAACTTGTATCTTACAACTTACACCGTACTGCTTACAATTTACAACTCAAAACCCACACTTACCTTAGAAAAACAACTAAATACGTTTCAAGAAGCATTATACTAAGTTTCTTTAAATAATTTCACTCCTGCAAACATTCCTACTAAAGTGCCTTAATCCACTTTTACCCTCAAAACTACATTTTTTACTTTATAACCTCAAACTTTTTTTCTTAATAACCTCAAACTTTTTGTCCTTTACCGTACCCAATTTTCTATTCAAACAACTAAACTAAGCTCACATGCCTTCAGGCATTTAGATTTCTTAACAATTTTGGATTTACACACTCGCTAACCTTTCTATGCTTCCTCTCTCCCTACTTTCCTTTGTCCTGATATGCATTAGCACCCTTCGTTTATAAGAATTTTTGACATTCCCTAATCATAACGGCTTACTTGTTGTCGGAAATTGACGTTGTTTAGCGGAAATTCAAGAAATTGCTGTTATTGCAATTAAAACGAAAGGCTGGTAAGTTCATAAAGCTTCCTGTTTCTGCAGAGTTATTATTTGCTACAAAAATTGTGGATGTTTACATTTTTCTTTCGTTTTCTGGTTTTACTTAGTTATTACATGATTTAGATTTTGTTGTTTGGTCATGCACTTGAGCGGTTTTACAAGTACCTCGAATTTTTTGGTAAATTTTAAGTTTATATGTCCCTCTTGCTCATATGAATTTTCTGTCCTTATACCGTTATTCTCTTTTATTTTGAGTTATTTTTCTTTAAATACTTAAATTAATAATGATAAATTAATGATTAATTATGAATTTTAGTTTTTTTATTTATATCGAACCTAATGCGAAAGAAAAATATAGATTTTCGATAGAAAAAACCAGTATTTTTTTAAATTAAAAAAAGGGTTGAAATCTCAAAAAATGCTCAAATGAAAATCTAGTCCCACTTAAGAATTATAAGGCCAAACTATGCAGCATTATCCAATGCTGAAGAACCAAATCTTCATAGCAGTATGAATGAACCCCTCTGTGGACTCAAGTAGTCCTACATGAAGTAGAAGGTTCACAAATTGCAAACTTTGGTACGTACTTAATCCGAAACAACAACGAGGAAACCAATACTTCTAGCAGAAGTTTCATAGTATTGTTCATTGATCAATCATATCGAATTCGTATGCTTTGTTTGCACTGCTTACAGAACAAGAAGGCGTGGAAGATGATGTGTCCACAGAAATTGTATTAATTATATTAATTTAAATTCCCTGACAAGATCTTCGACGAAGGTCGGTAGTACACTAGGCAATACAGTAAACTACTACCAACAAATTCAATGAAAGAAAATATGTAAGCTCAAAATTTAGAGCAGAATCGATGATAGAATTAAGGAGTTTAGACTTTTTTTCAATAGCCTTGAGCGCAAAGTCAGTGAATTCAAGGCTAATAACTCTTCGCTTCTATAGAAGCGTTGCGCTCCGTAGGCATAGATCTCCTCATACCTTAATGCCAGCCACCTCCGCTTAAAAGACGCTGCAATGGTCAGGAAGCCTAAAACTGGAATTTATGGAAAACTTCCGACATTGTAAGCCTCCACTAACCTTCCCAGCAAGCATTGATCCATCCATAAAACAGGTCACCGTCCTACTCTTCCAGCGAGTCCTCCCCTCCCATGCCTCCCTCTAAGGTATGTGAGCAGAGAAACGACAGCCAGCGCTAAGCTGGCCACATATTTGTAAAAAAAATTAAAATATTTTTTAATGATTTATTCGAACTTTAAATAAATATACAAAAAAAAGTTTATTTAATTTGGTCTCAATTAAAGCTTTTAGTAGCGTTGCCACATATTTAAAAAAAAATAAAGATAGTTGTAATCAATTGTTGGGATTTCAAATAAATATTAAAAAAATAGTTTAACGAATTTGGCCTAAATTAAAACTTGCCACATATTTATAAAAAATTTAAATAGTTTTTAATGAATTTTTGATATTCAAAAATTATTAAATTTGATCTCGAATAAACCTTGTGATTAGATTTTCACATGTTTATGAAAATAAATCAAGAAAACTATTTTTTAAAAAATTTTGGTATTTGAAAAATATTAAAAAGAAAATATTTCATCGAATTTATGTACACGGTTTTCAGAAGTTTTTTTCTGTGATGGTTCTTTCGTGAGAACGATCAGAAATTTTATTTTTGAAGTGACCTCAGCTTATACTTTTTTAAATAATAAACCTAATATCTTTTAATATGCCATAGAGAAATTTATACAACATTTTATAGCTGTAAATTTCTGACAATAAATACCAAAAATTTTAATACAGTGATGTTCTCATACAAGCAATCAAATTGAATGCTTAACATTTGTAATAACAGTATTTCCAGTTTATTTATTTAAAATCAATGCCATTAGCATGATGTGCAATTACTTATTTACATATTAAGGCAACAACAACAGGCAGCAACAACCAGCACATAATCGTAAATATTTAGGTAAGAAATAAACATTCGTGAATAGCCCGGCACATGCCATATTCCAATCACACATTTTGCCAATAACTCCCACAATACGAACAACAACAACAACATTTTACGCCTAACGGCTACTAATATGTATGTGGGTGGCCGGTCGTCAATCGTGCAACACCCAGTTGACAAACACACCCACATAACGGTTATTGCCGACACCAACAACGGTCTGTAGTTGACTTGAAATTGCTGCCAAAACTCCTACTACGCGCACACCTCTGCACCTAGAGTCTAGCTATTATTTATGGCCCATCATAAAATTCACGTTTTGCATTCAAATACACAATTTTGCCGTTAGCACTTACAACAACAGCAGTAACGAACAGCATACATAGCAGTGTATGAACCGAATAGAGCGCTGGCAAAGTGACCTTATGGATTTGATAAGCAGCAAAACCAAAGCAGTCGAGGCGCATATTAAGGCGAGCGAAGGCGGTGAAGGAGGTGGAGAGAGTGAGCGGCGAGTGTGTTAGTCGGGAAGATTGCACAACGCAAATGTGCTTGCAAATCAGTGAAATGCTGATGCCGACGCCAACACTCAATCACACCAATACACACACACACACACACCTGCACACATGGCTGCAATACTTGTATGAGTATGCAAATGTGCTGGGCCAAGCAAAGTTGTGCCTCTCGGGGCAATAATATTGCTTTTGTTGTGAATTTAGATCATTGGCAGTTTATGGCTCCTTGCTGTGTGCAACAATATACGTGTGTGTGTTGTTGTAATTGTAGAGTGTTGGCGTGTGCATGCAAAATGGCGGCTGCTGGCAACTGAACGTCAGCTGAAACTGATTGCGATTTGCTTCGATAAATGAAGACGTTCAACTTAAAATTCTATGCCACATGCGCGCGCCTGCCAGCGCACACAACATACACAAACACACACACATGCGCATATATGTATATAGACATCGGCGCGCTGGCAATGCACGAATGACTGACTGCTTGGCAGCTGTAATCTGACTCAGGCAAGCCGTGTAGCTGATGGCGGCGGCGCGAATGGACGTTGGCGCTGATATCTTCAGCTGCAAATTATGACATTGCAACATGTGCATGCTAGTGTAGTTGTTGCAAATATTAATGCTGCCGCCTGCTGTCCGCTGTGCGATTGACTGCTTGTGCTTTTGCATAGGCGCATAGTTGACTAGTTGACTGTTGGCTATGTCGCTTTTACGGCCTAGTTGACTGCGCCGTCTGATTGCGCTCGACTGCTCATGAGTGGCCGCTACAACGCCTAGTACAGGTAATGCGCCTTCAATGCATGACGCGACAGGAAGGCGTGTGTGTGCGCCTGTTTGCTCTTAATATGCCTGAGTGCTACCGTTTTTTCTTATACAATACATATACATACCTATATGTAGTTGTAAATGTATAGGTAAATATTTTTAACAGCCTATAGGCAACTATTTGCTCCACTAGCACTCCATTTTGGCATGTCAAATGTCGGCAATAACAATTTTGCTACTTCGCACCGCGAATCGCAAATAAAAAAGAGAAACCGAGTATTACGACGGTCTAGAAAAAGTCTGTGAAAGCATTGCTCTTGAGTCATTACAGTTTTTTTTGAGTATTTTTCGTTCACGAAGGAACTAAAGTGGATCTGAGTGCTTGCATTGGTCAAAATTGGAAGCTGCCAGTTTTTCAGTTCATCTCAAGTCAGAAGTAAGAAATATGATCAGAATTCATTAAAAACCAGAAATACGTTAACTTCGGCTGCACTGAAGCTATAATACCATACACACCTATCTTCGTCTTTATTTTGATTGATCAGTTTATGTATATGGTAACCATAGGTTATAGCGGTCCGATCTAAACAATTTCTTCGGAGATTGCAGCAATACTTTGGGTAATAATGCATGGAAAATTTCGTGGCGATACCGTAGCAAATAAAAAAGTTTTCAATACAAGGTCTTGAGTTTTATCGTTCAGTTTGTATGCCAGCTATCTGCTACATTGGTCCAATCTAAACAATTTCTTCGGATATTGAATGAATGTTTTTTTAATAATGCAAGCTAAATTTTGTAAAGATGACTTTTCAAATAAAAAAGTTGTTCATACAAGGACTTGAGTTCGAACCGTCAGTTTATATGACAGCTATATGCTATAGTGGTCCGATTTTAATAATTTTTCCAGAGATACTTAAGGTAATATTGCATGGAAAATTTCTTGATGATACCGTGCCAAATAAAAGCGTTTTCCATACAAGGTCTTGAGTTTTATTGGTCAGTTTGTATGGCAGCTATCTGCTATAGTTGCCCGATCTAAGAATTTTTTTGGGTAGATTGTAGCGATGCCTAAGGTAATAATGTGTGACAAATTTAGTGAAGATAACTACTCAAATAAAAAAATTGTCTATACAAAGACTTGAGTTTTTCGGTCAATTTATATGACAGCAATGTGCTATATTGATCCGATCTAAGCAATTCTTTGGAGATTATAGCAATGCCTAAGAAAATAATCCATGCCAAATTTCGTGAAGCCACCTTGTCAAACAAAAAAGTTTTCCATACAAATTAGCATTTAGCTGCCGTACAAGCTAAACGCACGAAATCGAGACCTTGTAAGGAATGCTTAGTACGGATTTGTAAAGAATCTTATAGCTTCAGGGCAACTGAAGTAAACTTTTTATACTCATTTGCTTTATATTTGGTGCAACTAATTATATGCTCCCACTCACACAACCCAAGAGAGCACCCTCATGCACTATCAGACCTAATCAAATCCTTTTATTTTCTAAACACAAACAAAAGCGCGCAGAGCGAGAAATGGCAAATAAACAGGCGCCCTCACTAAAGTTGAAGCATGGAAAAAAATGCAAAATAAACGCGCTTACCAACAACAGCTGTGTAAAGCTTTTGCCTACCTCTCGATTTTGGCATGAAGCGTAGGAAAGCGCCTAAATGCGCCAAAATATGCCCGCAAATCAGGCGACAAAGCAAAAACTACAACAAAAAAATTACTCGCACTGAAATTTATAGAACTTAAAATGAAGGCTGGTACAAGATGTACGAACAGCGGCTGGAGTTGAGTTTGTATACTTGAGACTCGTGAGTGAAAGCGGACTTCTCAATTAGTCCCCTATAATTCATCGCAGTGGGTCTATGTGTTTATTATTTATATGCTATGTACAGTGCGTTGAAGGTAGCGGGCCGTTGCCTTCTATAGCTGGTTTGTATTTACTTTATAAATTCTACGCAAAAGCCTAGTTTAACTCGACAACTAACTAACCTACGGCAGCGTAGTGTTTAGGACTCATCAAGCAAGTGTAAATATTAAGTGATTGCAAGGAGAGAAGAATTTTGTAGTTTGGAGGTAAGACAGTTTTTTCGGTGTTGGCACCTCTGGTATTGCCTATATGTAGGGAATATTTATTTGCTATTTTAAAAATATACATATAAGGGTTGCTACATTTTTATGCAAAAACAAAAAAAATATTTTTACATAATTTTTTGGTATTTGAAAAATATGAAAAATAAATATTTTATAAAAAAAAGTAAAATAGATTTATTGGAACATCAAATAAATATTAAAAAACAGTTTGTTCAATTTGGTCTAGATTAAAGCTTATCATAAACATTTTTACAAAATATATTTAAAATATTTTTTAATGAATTTTTGAAATAAAAAAAAATCTGACAAAATAGTTTCTCGTATGTGGTATCGATTTAAGCTCATAATAGGGTTGCCACTTTTTTATACAAAAAAATAAAATATTTATAATTAAATTTTTGGTATGTAAAAAATATGAAAAGATTATAATTTATTAAAATTAGTCACTACTAAAGCTTATAATAGGGTTGCCACATTTTTACAAAAAGGAAATTAAATATTTTGTAATTTATTCCTGGAATTTAAAATTTAATTTAATTCTCAAACAAAAAATTTAACAAACTTGGTACCAATTTAAGCTTATAATAGAGTTGTCACATTTCTACAAAAAAAATTTAAAAATTTTTTAATGAGTGCTGCGAATTTCAAAAAAATTAAAAAAAAAATAGTTTATCGAATTTGGTATCGATTGAAAAATAAAATATTTTTTAATGAAGTTTTGATAATTGAAAAATATTAAAAAATAATAAGTTATCAAATTGCCATTTTTTTAAATTGCATTACTCTCCTGATTTTATCTAATTAAACAACATATACATTAAGCACATAAATATTTTCTACTCTCCAACAAGCATAATCACAGCGCTAACGACCTTCGTGCAACAAACATATCAAATATACTTAAAGCAAGGCAACAACCGCTGCTGCAACGCAAGCAGCCGAAGCAACGGCGGCAACAACAAACCTACTTCATTTCGCATCATCACTGCAGCTGTTTATAGCGCAGCCAATGCAGACTGTGCCTGCTTTAGTGGCAAGTATAAGTACCGTAATTGCAGGTAGCACACATTTGAGTCTCCTAATAGGCACGTCACTCATACGCCGCGTAGCACCGACGACGCATCAACAATTGCCTACACTGTAGAACAACACACACAACTACAATCACAGCGCTACGCATTGCTTTCTCCAACTCATGCACTTTTGTTTTCATTTTTCTTTTACCGTTATGATTTTATGTGCTTCACTCTTGCTGCTTCTGTTTTGCAGTCGTCGCGCTTATTGTGTTGCTCACGTGTGCTAGCAAAAAGTGGAGTACGAAAAATGAAAAGCGTATATGTGGCTGGCTGCTGGCTGCACTTAAGCTCGAGTCTCCAGTAATTATGAAAATTTTATGTATTTACCGTTACTCTACTGTGAATATATGAATGTCTTTATGCGCGCTTATGCATGTGTATGTGCGTTTATAGTGCAGGTGCTTGAGGAAAAGTGGCAGTAATTAAAATTTTTGTGTGCGCACGTCTACTTCCTCTAGTCGAGTTCTGCAGACAGCTACAAGCTTTCGTCAGCGTTGCCACTGCAGCGGTTTGATTTTTATTTATTATTACTTTTTTTTGCTTTGCTTATTTCTGCTCCCTTTTGTGGTTATTTTCTTGATTTGCTTGCGTACTCCAAATTTGCTTTACAATACTGCAATGTACCGTTATGTATATGAATGTATGTAAACAAGGGTAAATATGTACGTAATTTGTCGGTTATAAAGGAGCAAATAAAATATTTGTGAGGAAAATTAATTAACTAATAAAAATCGAGAAGTGGCCATACAAATTTCAATTTGCGCCTTAATGTAGGCAATGTTTATCAATTCATGTTAATATACATCCATTTGTAATTAATATTAACTATATCGCCTAAATGTAGGCAATATTTAGCAAATTTCTATTATTTTGTGCATCGTTTTATATAGAATATTAAACTCAACTCCTAAATGTAGGCAATTTTTATATTATACGTACTAACTAAAGAGTTTTTTTTTAAATTTAGATAATATTTTCGAAACAAACCATAGCAATCTTTAATTATAGGCATTGGTTTTAATTGTTATAAAAAATTATGTCGTATATTTTCGCCTGAAGGTAGGCAATACTTTACTTATTTTGTTAAGAGTTAGGAAGAATTCAGAACTAAATTATTTAGACAACGCTTCTACGGTCAGCACAACATTTCTTAATTACGAAAACTTTTAAATATAGACATTTCTATTGCTCTATTTAATTGAATATTAATTGTTCGCCTAAAAGTAGGCATTATTTTAGTAGCTTTGCCCATAACTCAGCCTCAAAGAAATTCTAAACAACTCTTTATCGAGAAACACAGCAATTTTTAAGTATAGACATTCTGCTATTACTCTATTTAATCGAATATTAATTAAAGATTATATATCTCCTAAAGGTAGGCAGTGTTTTAGTGCTTTTGTTTATAATCTCTTATTATTGAAGTGCTTTCGTTTATAGTTTATTATTATTGAAGTATTTTGACAACTCCCCCGTCCTTCAGCACTGCAAAAAGCAAATTTTTTTCTTTATTCTATAGTCCACATTCTCTTCTACTAATCTCTATTTAAAAAGAGCATATTTGCTTTGACAAACCTCGGTAAATACACAATCTGCATTTGACATTCGTACAGTCATTAACAAAGAAAAAGAAACAAAAGAATATCATTAACTCACTAACTGTCAGTGCAAATAATAGACATTTTGACAGGCGCGCAAAAGTATGCAATAAATATGTACCAGCACAACCAAGTCTATGCATATTGATTGAAAAACAAACACCGGCATTTTATATAAAAATATATAAATTTAAAGTGGCAACCGCAAAGCATCGGCTGTAAACACGTGCCACTCAATGAAAGTCAATTTAAAATTTTTATAACATGTATACTATTTCTAACACTTTTGTTATAATTTAATTAAAATCGAATGCCGTGCACTCACACACATAAATATGTATGCACTTTTTTGCTTATATACATATATGAACATGCATACATGTGAGCGCATACGGCACATTTTTGAATATCCATTAAAATTACAACAAATTAAATTGAATTGGATTTTGATGTGCGATTATGGCTTGCACAAGCTCGAAATAAATGGAAAACAGTGAATGAAAGTATTAAAATATTTTTAGTTGCAAATGTCACATTTCATATTATGGTGAGCTTCAACTATATATAACTGTTTGTGCGTGTGTGCGTGTGTTTAAGTGCAATACCTACATACTTTAACTGTAAATATTTACAAATGCAATAGGCTAACGGCATGATTAAAGTGTTTACGAACGATTTTAAATATCACACTCTAAATACATATACAGTGGTGGGCAGTGAAATAGACACGCATTAAAAAATGCATTATAAAGAAATTTTCACCAATCCAATTAATTTTAATTTTTTAATATTTTTTATTATAATTTTTTTTTTTTAACCAGGGTTTATTAATTTTTAATAAATAAAAATAAATTATTTAATTTAAGATCGGAATTCCGACAAGGACTTGGTTTTATTGTTACATATATTAATTAAATTAAATTAAATTAAGTAAAATAAAAATATATTAAAATTAAATTAATTAAAAAAATTAAACTAAAAATTATTATTAGATTAAACAATATTAAATATTGATTAATTAAATTAAAGCAAGGTATATAAAATTAAATAAAATCAAATCATATCAAATTAAACTGAATTAAATTAAACTAAAAATACCTAAATTAATTCGTATTAAAAATAACTCAACTAAATTAAATTAAATCAAGCCTATTTAAATTAACTTAAATAAAATAAAATAAATTAAATTCGATGAACTTAAACTAAATTGAGTTAAATCAAGTCAAATTATTTTGAATTAAGGTAAAAATAAAATAAAACAAATTACGCTAAATTAAATTAAATTAAAAGACGTGAAATTATTAAATTAAATCAAATATCAATTATATCAAAAATAACTTAATTAAACAAAAGTATAAAATTAAATTACATTGAGTTCAATTAAATTAAATTAAATTAAAATAAATTAAACTAACTTAAATTAAATTTAGTTAAATTGAATTGAATTTTAAAAAATTTAGTTCATTAATTTATTCAATTTAATTTAATTAAACTAAAGTAAATAAAATTTAATTAAAGCAATTAAAATTAAATCAAATCATATTAAATTGAATTAAATTAAACTAAATTATTATAGATTACATTAAATTAAATCAAATTAAACAAAAAAATTATTTAAACAATTCTTCGAAAATGATTTCCCATATTTTTACATGCACAACACTGTAAAATTAAAACAGTAAAACGCCGCTTCACACAACGAAATATATGCCTACAAGCATTATGCAACCTTCCCCATAAAAAGAAACAATAAATAAGTAATACATTTAAATAAATCTGCGCTTGTCTGCTCATTTCGAAATAAAAACTGCCACATTTTACTGCCAACTGAATTATTCAACACATTACAAATTTCAATTGCATTTGACATATTTCAGCAAATCTCTGCAACAGCCTAATGAAATGTTGAATAAATTAAAAATAAAGATACAACCAAAGAGATAGTGAAAAAGTAATGGCAAATAATTTTCAGTAAAATAATGCACAAATGTGCAACCAATTTGGAAATAGAACAAAACATTGTTGCAGATAACAAAGTGTACACAAATGCATTTCAAATTTAATAGCACTAAAAGCATTACATATTTAATGCACTTTTGTAGCTTTGACGAAAATAATATATCATAAAGGCATAAGTAAAGCTGGTTATGAATTAAAATGATATTGTTTACTTTGATTCACTAAATGAAATAACACACAGATATTCGACATTTGGGAAATTTGAGGTTAAGTTGGTTAAGATGTTATTAGTCAATGATTTGAGCCAAGTTGCACAGATATTTGGTTAAGTCTAGATATTGTGGAAAGCATTTTGCGCTTAACATCAGATCATTAACGAATGGTTTTACAAAAATATTTGAAGACTACTAAAGAATCTTCATTTTACCTCACATAAACGAGTCAAACTGACGATCAGCCCAACAGTCTCTCCTCGTTTCTATTGAAAACGCAAGAGAGGCTTATGAACCTGTTTATTTAAGGTAAAATTCCGAAAGAAACGCCTAAAAAATATCATTATGCTGTAGAGGGAAAGTTTAGGGACAAATCGGAGAGTATGTTAAATAGCGGAACCCCGCAGGGTGCCGTCCTTTCCCCTTTTCTCAACTTCTTAAAGGAACTTGAGGAACGAGGGTAAAGTACTTGGGGCTTATCTTTGATATCAAGCTCTCAAAGAAGCCAAACAACGAGGAAAGCACGAGGAGGGTATCGATCGCCTTATACTGTTGCAGAGCAGCAATTGGGAAGAGGTAAGGAATAACAATAAAAGTGGTGTTAAGGCTCTATGAAACTGTAGTTAAGCCAATAATGCTTTATGGGGTCGTTGGCTGGTGGACGACACTCGGCAGAACCACACTTAGTTGAGATTTAGACCTCAACGACATTTTTAGTGCACTGTGGACGAATCCAATCAACCCGACCCAACGACTGAGATTGAAATATTCCAGTAGACACGTGTTCGTCGAGCTATGAGGATGTGGTGATCGTCCTTTAGTAGTGTATGGACAACACAAATGACGATTGTATGTCCAAGTGTAAATCATCGATCAACCCTACGACCTAACTTAATTTAACAACCGAACTGAAAACTTTCAAAAAAATATTCTATAAATGGCCTAAAATTTTAGTTTAAGATTGAAACTAGTTGAATTACAAGCAAACCAATTCCTCTTAATACAAATAATTGTCTATTTATTCCGCTTGTCATAGCAACACCTACTCTTCATTAACTTACATTTTGTTTGCAGACGAAAAAGTCGAAAATTTCAACAGAAATAGAAGAAAAAGAAGCATGACCAACTTAACAGTTGACATACTAGGCGGCGCCAAATCAAAATGTTAAGGCTACAGCCAGGCATCCATAGTCAGTCAGTCAGTCAAATTGCAAATGACAAACGCTGCGCAAATATTGGCTATGCAAATAGAAGCAGGCAAAAGGCCATGAGGCTAAATGGAAGGCGTGAAAACTGGCAGCAAGTGAGCAACACACTCATATTGCTGGCGTTATAGAAATGTATATATACAGGTATATGGACACATATGTGACATTTTTAGAAATTTCGAAAGTGCAAGTCATTTTGTACATGAGCTATATTGATTTAGTAATATTTATTTTAGGTGTATATCTATTAAGAGTTCCACTCCAAACTAACTTCTATAAATCTCAGTGAATTCCCTGATCCAGCCATAATATGATAATTTTTGTACCTCGGCTTATCTATAAGGATTGGGAATGATCTTCAGTACAGCCCTGCTCCAGGACTTAATTTTATATTTTTTTAACATTCAACAGCTTAACATAGAAATCATGCAAACGTTTGAAAATTATGTAAAAAATGCTTAAGATGACTCCTATATACCAAAGATGTCTCTGGTAGCTGTTAACATTCTCTCCAACGTGGTTCAAAACCAATAAAATTTGAATATCCTAAGAAACTAAGTAAGTACTACCGTTACAAAACAGAGTGAGTGAGCCTCTAACTCATTACTGAATTTATCTCTCACCATATTTTCTCTTCCTTGAAGTTAATTTTTTACTCTCTGGGTTTACTTGCCTTAACAAAGGCGCATATAAATGTCAACATCAGTCAACAATTTAAAACTAAACGGGACAAGAATCACTGAAGCAGCTATCGTAACTCGCTCATATTGCCTGCTTTCGTAACTACCTACAGTCATCTTCAAAGCATATAACATACCCTGTCTCGCACCGAAACATAGCAGAAAGTTCACTAGTCTATAAATTTATTTGGCGTTCGAATCAGCGCTGACTCTCATAGCTACTCGCTCATTACTTCCAGCTAAGCATACAGTCGTTCAGTCGTTAATAGATTTGTATGTATTCGTGAATATTTACACTGCCATTATGCTATCGACCGGAATTGAAAATAGAATTTTCTGCAAACAAAAACCAATTGAAGTCAATTGCTGTTTATGTAACTAATTTTATTTAAATATACGAGTCAGTCAAATGTTTGCCACCAGCGGCGCTGTATGTATGTGTGTATAATGAGTGAAAGCAAATGACAAAAATGTTAGCTGAGGGTTAAGCGAATGGAGGAGTGAAAGAGTGTGAATAGTACTTGATATGAGTGGGTGGAGAAAACGATGTTTGTGAAGGATCTGTAGGATTTTTTTTATAATAAAGATATTACAATTTTAAATTGGACTTGAATGACTGTTTTAATGATATTTTATACAAAAAATAATAATAATAAGTGATTATTTTCATTCATAATATATAAACTTTGAACAATTAATGCCTATTGGATTTTCAGAGTAACCGAAAAAAATCAAAAACTAAAAAAAAAAATTAAACATTTTTAGTTTAATCTTTTTTATAACTATCTTTAATATTTATCTTTTTTGAGAAAGGTCTGTAGGAAATTTAATTACACTTTTATAATATTTTAAAATTTTAAGAGCAATTAAAGGTTATTCAAGTTTCAAAAATTATTTGAAAAAATTAAAAAAAAATGAAAAAGAAATTATTTGTTTTTTATTTATGCTCTATAATATATAACCGTCTTCACAAAAATATTCTGAAAGGTTATATTTTGAACAACTAATGGTCATAATTAAACAAAAACACACAAAACAGTTTTTTAAATAATAAAACAGGATTATTTTAAAACTAGTTCACTCCAGTTCGAACAAAAATCACAGAAAAAAATTTAATTTTTTTTTAATTTTTTTTTACAATTTTTTTTAAATTTATTTATTTTTTTTTTTGATTAATTTTTAATGTTTGAGATATAAAAAACAAAAATTTGTAAAAGATAAGCATTAGAAATGTTTTTTTTTTAATTTTTTTTTTAAATCGTTTTTTTGTTTTGATTAAAAATAATTTCTAACGCTTATCCTTCACAAAATTTTTTTTTGTATCTCAAACATTTGTTTTTTGCTATTTGAAGTTCATAAAAAATACCTCTAGTTTTTAATAATAAAAAATATTTTTAAATTTTAAAGGTGTAAAGATTTCACCGATTTTTTGCTCTAATGACTCATGTTTTGAACACCAAAGCATACCTATTAACCCTTTTCACCAACTATGGACCAAATATCCACGCTGCTGTAAATGAAAATATAAGCACATAAATACATATGTACATATATACAAATAAGTATATGTATATATTTTTTCACATAAACACATATGTATATTTGCATTTAGTTAAGCGAGAAAATGTGCAAAATGTAATATTGCAACGCTATAAATGCTGCAAAGGACCAATGCAACAGCGCAACGGTGTGACGGCCGAAAGGCAGCCGACAAAGCTCACAGCCAACAACAGCAAATAGGCTAGTTGGTGTGCAAAGCGGAAATCGTTAGGCAAATGAATTCGTTAAGGTCCATTTAAAAATGTTGCAAATGTGCAAATCTTTGTTTAAACTCATCGAAGCGGCGAGGCGACTCGTCCTGTCGCTGTGCCATAAATATACGAACTATCAAGCAGAGCGGCTAACTGAAAGCCAATGCATTGCATTGAAAAATATATGTATTATTCGAGAACGTTGACTTTGTTGCGCTGAAACCCCCAGCGGAATTGAAATAGTGTTGCCACGTGGTAAAAATCAGAAATCATACTCAAAATAGCATAAAGCTGTCATAAAAACTGACCGATCAAAATAAAGTCCTTGTGGGGAAAACCTTTTTATTTGACGAGATATTTTAACCAAATTTGATATAAGTAATTATTTAATAGAAGGTCATAATCCTTAAAAAAATTTTTCAAATCGGACCACTGTCATACAAACTACCTTATCAAATTGAAGTCCTTATAAGGAAAACTTTTTCATTTGACGAGATATTTTAACCAAATTGGGCACAAGTAATTGTTCAGAACAGGGTTATTATCCTTAATGAAATCGTTCAAATTGGACCATTGTAGCTTATAGCTGTCATACAAATTGACCGTTCATAATAAAGTCCTTGTAGGAAAAACTTTTTATTTCACAAATTATCTTCATGACACTTGGTGAAAATTATTCTCCAAAGTAATGCTATAATCCTCAAGGAAATCGTTCAAATCGGACCACTATAGCATATAGCTGCCATACAAACTGACCTATCAAATTGAAGTCCTTGTAAGGAAAACTTTTTTATTTGGCGAGATATTTTTACCAAATTTGGCACAACAAATTTTTTCAAACCAAGGTTATAATCCTTGAAGAAATTGTTGAAATCGGACCACTATAGCATATAACTGTCATACAAACTGACCTATAAAATTGAAGTACTTATAGGGAAAACTGATTTATTTGACAAATTATTTTCTCGCAATTATTTTCCACAACAATATTGGAATCTCCGAAGAAATATCTCAGATCGGAACGAGTCGGTTAATGTTGTAAGAGCTGGAATACACTCCAAACTTCTTTCTTTCAAATCATTCATGGTTTTCTAAGAGCAACTTCTCTGTAGAAGCACAGACATTTCAAGCTATAATGTCTCTGTTATCAACTTAACTGATCTACAGTGTTTCCTAGTACCCGATCTGGTTCCCAATTATACTATGCCAGTATTGAACATAACCTCATTTAAACAATTTACTTTATAACTTGCTCACTTACACATAAGTATTACGGTAAATCACATTTGAAATTATTATTTTCATGACTACCTGCCAACACTCCATTGTAGGCCTTAATCTCGCTGCAACTTTGTGTGCGAACAATAAAAACTGCACCAACTTAGGCAGTCGGACCAAGAGTAAGTTATTATTTTACACACTTTCTTTACATAAGGGAGTGTATGCGTGTGAGTGCGCAATAAAACAGCGCATACATAGAGGGAAAAGTTACACTATGGGCTCATAATAACAAAATTAATGTTAGTTTTTAACAGGCCAACATTTCGTCTTAAATGGCACTCAGCGCAGCGGCACTTCATACTGTGGCCATAACCGCAGACAAGGCAAGCCATTACAAGCCAACAAAGGCGAAGCGTAACTGAAGACTGGACGGCAAAAGCATAAACGAAAGAAAGCAAGAATGGAAAAGCGGCGCTTGAAGCGGTGCAAGCGGCTACCAAGCTGCTGTGTATATACATGTGTGTCAGTGTGTCGATGTGTGGGAGCTTTCGCTTCTTTTGAAGAAGCATAGAAGAGGCATGAGCATACGTATGTGTACGTGTTTTTAGTACTTTTTTTTTGCGTGTGTGCTTGTATGCGTGTGTTTGAGTGTCGGCACAATTGTATGCGCCGCTAAATGGGCCAACTGCTTCCAGCAAGCAGCAGTGAGTGGGGCTTTTACTGCTTTTAAACGCCGCTTTCATACTACAGATACACACACTCACACATTGCTTCCCCTATTTTGAGACACTCACACTTTACTCTTTACTTTTTGCTTTCTTTTTTTTGCGCTGCTCAAGCACTTCTTCATCTCCACTTTACAGTTGGCCAACAGCCAAATGTGTTTAATTTCTCAGCTTCTTCAGCCACAGCGCTGCTCCACTGACTATCTCACTATTTTCCCACGCCTCACACAACACTCACACACACGCAAACATACACACTCTATCACACACTCCGGCATTTCAGTTCACTGCCGACTTGAGTTCACCGAAGATTGCTTACCTTCTTGAATTGCAGCTCATTTCTATTCATTCGGTTGGGGAGTGGGAGCGCAAAAGTAGCAATACAACAAAAATGCTACGAGCAAATGCGCGGGATGATGAGGGGGAAGTTTCAGCGTTACCAAGTGTGGCTGAGTCGAGACGAAAGTTGTGGCAGACAGAATCAGAGCAGCGCTATCAGTCACTCAGCTTGAAGTGGCTGAGTATATGTATGTATATACGCACACAAATACTTATTGTTTATACATATACACAGTTGTTGTTGCTTTTGTGTTAGCAGCATTAAATGTCCTTGGTAGACAATTGTATATAGCTGTTGTTGGCATTATTGTTGTTTTTAATGATGAGACTTTTTGTTTGTTGTGTACGAAATTTATTTTATGAAGCACTTAGAGCGCATTGTGTTTGTTGTTGCCAGCTCCTGTCGTCCACTTTGTAGGCGTATAAGCTGGCTTGGCGGCAAGCGTGTGTGTGTGCGTGTTTCGATGTGAGTTTTTGTTCTCGCTATTGCCAGGCTTGTCAAGCCATCCATCAGCTGCCAATTGTGCACAGTTTGTCTTACTGGTACACTAACGAGCATTAGCAAGGGTTTAATGCAAGCTTGGTCTAATTTTTTTGTGTTACTTTTCAGCTTACAAATTTTGGGCAAGTTTAAGCAGAAACTTTTTTTACCAATGTTGCCACCTAATTTTAAAATATTTTTTTTATTAAAAATTTACTTTTATGTATTACTTCTAATTCTACAAACTTTAAGCAAGTTTAGGCCTAATTTTTTACAAATGTTGCCACCTTATTTAAAAATGTTTTTTTGTTAAAAAATAAATTTTATGAATTAATACCCATTCTACAAATTTTAAGCAACTTTAAGCAAAAAAAAAATTTACAAATGTTGCCACCTAATTTTAAAGTATTTATTAACACGGTGTTATAAATGTGGGAAAAATTAAGAAATAATGGTTTTAAAACAATTTTTGAAATTAAAAAACTTAAAAATATAAAATGCAGTCCCACTTAAAAATAGCTGGTAACCCTAACCTCTCAGTTTTATTTTTTCGAAATTCTTAAATCGGTATTTCGGCTTACTTATAGAAGTCAAAAATTCACAAGATTATTAGAAATAATTTATTTTAAAAGTTGTTTGATAGAGTTGCCACCTAGTTTTTGTTATATATAATTATTAAAATTACTCGGATTTTTTGATGGCTGCCAAACTTTTTTGTTAAAAATTATATCATTATATAAAAAAAAGGTATAAGAAAATTGTCAAATGACTATCTTTCTATTGTTACTGTTATTGTTATTTTCACATGCACATTGTAACGTCTTTTATTCATTTTATGTGAAAAAACTGTCTATGCCACAGTTGCTCTACATTTCTAGCTCATTTATCTTCTTTTATTGTGTGCTCATTTTTTACCGCTAGCTGCTTTGTTTGAGGCGCACGACCACACCTACTCACTTGACTTACGAGAAAGGCAATTTCCACAGCATGTCACTCATACTTATTGAGCGATGCTGAGTGCTGCGATGTGTGCAACAAAATATGGGTATTTTGTGGCAAGGTATTATTGGCATGTCAACCTAGACAGCACCTATTTCATTTCAGCGCGAACATTTTTCATGCGAGATCATTACGAAAAAATGAGAAAAATATTTATTTCAATATATGTGGTTATATATTTGCAAGATATAGTCTTAACTTGAGGCTTTCTTAGCGAAGTTATGCGCTGAAATTTTGACTAAACTGCCTGTCTACTGAGAGTTGGCCTCAACTATTTTACTACACCACTTCTATCAGAAAGGAAAAAAATAATTTTTTCTTCATAAACGCTATTATTAAGCATTTCGTGGTGTATATTTTTTCACCCTTACAGAATATACAAAGTTTTCCAGGTAATTTGTAACACTCAGAAGGAACGTCTGAGACCCCATATATTACATATCATCACCTAAAATGCAAAACAACGTAACAACACTTTTCATAAATTCACAGTCAAAGGTAAGGCTAATGTAATAGAAACCGCTCATATTGAAACAAAAGATGAGTTTTGGTTATCAAATGGTTATATATTGGTTCTATGTTGATTAAATATTGGTTATATGTTGGTTAAATATTGGTTATATCTAACGTCGGAAAATGAAAATTTTATGCTACAGATATGTAACATGATGTAGTGAATCGTAAACAATAAAGAACACAATTTCGATTTTTTCAATAATACATTGTTTTGCATTTTAGGTGACGATATATAAATGATCAGCGTGATGATACGTCGATTTAGCCTTGTACATCGGTTTGTATATACGCGAACTAGTCCCTCAGTTTTTGTGATATCAATCTAAAATTTTGCACACATCGTTTCCTGCTCAATAAACTGCACATTTGATGGAATCGTCGCTATCGGACTACTATTGCATATAGCTGCCATACAAACTGAACGTTCGGAATCAATTCGTTGTATGAAAAGTATGGAGTTTTTTATTTGGAGAGATATTTCCAGAAATTTTGTAGAGATTATTATTTAAGACAATGATGTGTTCTGCGAAGAAATCGTTTAAATCGGATCACTATAGCATATAGCTCTCATACAAACTGAAGAATCGCAATCAAGTTCTTGCATGAAAAACTTTTTCATTTGACAAGACATCTGAAAGAAGTCTGGAGTTAGCTGTTATCAAAGACAGTCATGCAAAAACTGCGAAGAAATTATTGAGGTCGAGTTACTATATCATATAGCTGCCATACAAACTGCACGACGAAATCCAGTGCTACTATTTCAGCACACATCACACATAGCCAAATGCACGATCATATGTTGTGCCTTTTCAATTTCGCATTTGCTTTCGAATCTCATGCGCTAAAACTGTTAAAAACGATATTATTTTTACTTATTTTTATTTTATTATTTGTGTTTTCCTTTTACTTTTATTTTTGCCACATTTTCATATTATTTTGCTTTCCGCTGCGAATATTTGTCACTGCTATTTGTTGTTATTGCAATTTCGGCAATTTCTGTTGTTTTTGTTTGCATTTGTTATTTTCCATTTTATTGCTTTTCAATTTCCCTTATTCATGATGCCATGAATTTCCCATTACCACGCAGTTGTCTGCTTGCTTGGCTTGGCTTGGCTTGGTTTGCTTGCTTACACTTGGCTTTTCACTTTTCGCATTACGTCGCTGTGCACACATGGCGTGGCAATAACAACACCAACAACAACATGCAACGAGTAAAGCTAAGAAAGTTTGAAAAATGAAGCAAAAGTGTGTAGAAATAGAATTATATGAAAATTTCACTGCACAGCAGACAAGTGTTGCATGGTCGCACACATACGCGCATATATGTGTATATGTGTGTATTTTACATGCTCATAAATAGGTGAATTCGATATCCGAGCAGACGCTGCCTCACATACCCGCACAACAACACTTTCTTCATAGTTTACTCCCACAGCACTCCATGGCGTATACGTAACATTTGAAGAAAGACAGCAGTAAGTGTGAGCGCTTCACTGGCACTATGCTACAACTAAGCAAGCGCCATTTCCCACCACTTGCTACACACTGCTGCCTGCCACCCGCCTAGGACACATTTTCGCCTTTCATATTTTCGGCGCTTTTTCTTGCCGCCTCACCCGCCTGTGCTTCCTTGCTCTTTGTTAGAACTTCACTGCAAGTTTTTTCATGCATTCCCGCCACTTGTTCCGCCGTGCCGCTTTCCCGCTTTCCGTTTTATTATTGTTTGACATTTTTATACGTCTACCACGAGTATTTGCACTACTTCGCTGTCATTGCCGCTCGATATTCTATTTGCACGCTCGACAAAAATCACCAGCACCACTTTTCGCATATATTGCATTTGCAATTTCAGCGCTCTATGCATGTGTGTGATTGTGCGGAAAATGCACCAGCAAAAAAGTATTGGCAATAATAGTTGAGGAAGAGTACGTGTCAAGCAGCGTCACACATTGTTGTCTGCTCCAATGGCGTCCTCAACCGTGATACTGCTCGCTCAGCGGCGCGCTTTCTCTGCAATTTTCAATGCGTTTTTCTGTCATTCAAAATTGATAACCGCAAACGCAAATACTCATTGCATTGAAGTGTGTTGCAAGAAAATTATTATTTCTTTTTTGAAAGCAAGAAATTTATGGCGTTGGAAAAAAAACGCTTGCAAAATATGCGTTGAAAAGTTGTGTTGTGACATTTGATTTAAATTTATTGCCACTTGCGGCAAGCACATTGACACGCACACACATGCTGATCGATCGATCAGCGCTTTCTTTGCTAAATAGATATTGTGCATGTGTGTGTTTTAATGCTTTAAATGCAAGCATGAACGGCTTTTATTCGTTTCCACTATTTAGAGAATATCGGAAGATATTATGCAGATGTCGCTGCTGGTAGGTTAAGGAATATTAAATGGAGATTGATAGCAGCTATAAAAATATTTTGAGTTGGAAATTTTATGTTCTATCCATATATATATATATATATGTATATATATATGTATATATATTTTATATAATTTCAATATGAATATAAAATTTTAAAGGCAAGCTGAACAAAAGCTAATTTTTTCTGGTCATTCAGTTTGTATGCTAGCTGTATGCTATAGGGATCCGATCTGAACTATTTCTTCGTATATTGCTTCATTGCTTTGGGCAATAATCCTTGCCAAATTTCGTGAAGATGTCTCCTGAAACAAAAAAGTTTTCCTTACAAGCAATTGATGCGCGAGCGAGCGCTCAGCTTGTATGACAGCTATATGTTATAAAGATCCGATCACAACAATTTTCCATATTGTATATTGCGCCACTGTCTAAGACAATAATTATTGTTAAAAATTGCGAAGATATCTCAACAAATAAAAAAGTTTCCCATACAAGGACTTGATTCCGGTCGTGTAATTTGCAAGGCAGCTTAATGCTATAGTGACTCAATCTACACAAGCTCTTTGGAGATTATAGCGTTGTCTTTTATAATAAAGCTCTCTAAATTTTGTGAAGATAGCTCGTCCAATAAACATTTTTTCCATACTAGAACTTGTGTTGGAACGTTCTGTTTGTATGGCAACTTTACGATAAAGTGACCTCATCTAAATCATTTCTTTAAATATTACACCACTGCCTTAGGTAATAATCCATTCCAAATTTCGTTAAGATATCTTGACAGATAAAAAAGTTTCCCATACAAGGACTTAAGTTGGATGGATCAGTTTGTATGAAAGCTACATGCTAGAGTAGTCGGATCTGGACAATTTCTTCGAATATTGTAGAAAGACTTTGGGTAATATTTCATACTGAATTTTGTGATAACATCTCGTCAAATAAGTAAGTTCTTCATACAAGGAGTTGAATTGGATCGGTCAGTTTGTATGGCAGCTATATTCAATAGTTGTCCAACCTGCACAATTTCTTTGGAGATTGCGTAGTTGCCTTAGGCAAAAACTCATGCCAAATATCGTGAAGATACCTTGTCAAGAGAAAAAGTTTTCCACATATTCTGGTATAGAAGTAAGATTTCCTGATATGAAAGCCAAAAGTAGTCGAGACAATTTTCAGACGAATGTAAAATTATCTACAAATAAATACTTTAAATCGATTTTACATGTAAGAGAAACATTTATTTTAAGTCCTCTTCCCAAAAATATTTAAGTAAAATAAACCCTTGTTTACCATAAGCTAAGCTCATCAGCTTTCAGGCGTAATAGTTTTGGTCAGTACACTTCAAAACCTTTGCATAACAAAATGAGCGTACTTTTGGTTAAATATTTATTGCTATTTCAATTTTTTTTGTAACACCAACACATAGACAGCCACACACACAGCGTTAACATATCCACCCAGTGTAAGGGTTATCATATGCAAATCTCTTGCAATTTTAACTAAACTCATCAAAAGGTGTTGCTGCCACGTGAGCAACACATACATGCACATACTTGGCACATGCAAAGGTGACTGACTAACTAACTAACTCACTGAATACTGAATGTATTTTAATTGAATGACCAGCAAAAAAGGAAAAGTGAAATAGTTTGGCTACAAAAAGTAAAGCAGCAACTTCAGGCGCTGGCAGGGGAATAACTAAATGCGAAATTCATAGCGAGCACATTTTAGCTAAAAAGGTGTAATACATATATGTATGTATATATATTTATATGTAATACAACATAATATACATATACTTGTGTGTATATAATAACGTGGTATAATCATATGTCTGTTTTCATGCAAATATTTATGCAGCAACTTTGACACAGTGCGAGTTAGTGGCGTTTTTTCTCTACACTGTGTACTAAGTGCGCTGGCTTTTGCCGAAAGTTTGTACTTTTTCGTGTTGAATTTAGTACCAAATGCTCATATGTGGGTAGTTTTAAGGAGGACTAAATTTGTGTGGTTTGCACTTTTTTTTGGAACTCGCTGAGGTCATTTGGAAATTCAGCTATGCATTTTAAATTTTACTTTGGATTTTTATTTTTTAAATATTTATATAACTTTTTTGCTGTATAATAGAATTTTGTTTTCTTCAATTTTGAAATCTAGTATGTATATATAGTATCAGTGCTTGAAGCAAAAATTTAATTTTTTTTACATTAGAGGTTAATCCAAGGTTTTTTATGCAAGAAAAGGCATACACTTTAGTGGTCCGATTTAAACGGTTCCCACAAATGAGAGCATCCTTTTAGGAAGAAAGGAACGTCGATATCTCAAAAACTGAGTGACTAACGCATACATATATGGACAGACAGAAGGTCATGACTTACGCGACTCAGCTCGTCACGTTGATCATTTATATACATATATACTTTTAGAATGTTAAAGACGTCTATCCATTGTGATGCCCAGAACTCCTAGGTAAAGATCAAAAAGACCGCCGGATATTGAGAAAATGCTAAGAAATGCTTACCTACCACAAATCGTTCATTGTGTTGAATCCGATGTCAACAAAGTGTCTAGAGGCTACCACATAGAGATTGAGGGGGCTAATATCGGTTCGAGCCTATTCGTCGAGTTCGTAAAAAGTTTGGCAACTGAGATGCTTTAAGCTTAATCTGACGGAAGGTGGACAGTGGAGGAGAAAGATGTTTCTACTACGCTTTCCACATTACAATTTTGGCAAGTTGTTTCATTAAAAATTGTTTGCCTCACCGCGTGAGTGGGTTAACACAATGTCCGCCTAGCTAGAGCAGTTTAGCGAATCTTTATGCTCCACTCTGAGCCAGAAAAATTTCGCAACCCTACAACTGCTGGTAGCTGACCAATGCTTGCTGAGCTCGCGTAAGACTCATAGATTCAGCGCATGCAATCACGAAAACAGGGGAAACGCCGCTCGCTCGCATCCCGATGAGACTTGGGTAAGTGTGACTTTTTTTGCACGCCCATCAGCTTTACAATTTTCGACGATTCCTCTGTGCACAGGCACCCAATCAAGTTTAATATGGAAGGTGTTCGATGCTATTGGAAGTGATGTGGTGTACTCCTTGACTAGCTTTGAGCACACTGTCAGTGAGCTTACGCCCTGTGTAGCAGCTCAGTTCACGCATTGGATGCATGCCACCCTAAAAGTAGGCGGTTTTCGGTAAAGTACACCTGCTGCTACTTTGATGTCTGCCACAGTAGTGTCTAGTGTTCTCATCGTCTGAAAATTGAGTTTATTGAGAGCTCCCGACATAAGGCTCCCCTTCTAACCTTTGCCTTGAACTTTAAGCCATCCATGAAAAAGCTCACTGGGCCACTTCTCAAGTGAGTGCAGCACCCACATTGCTTAGAGTATGTTCCGTGACGCTGTGGTTCAAGTTATCAAAGATATAGTTGAAGTGAGAGCAGATTTCGAAATATCCCTTTTTGCACCCTTAGTGTGTCCAGTTTCTTGAGTCTGATAGCAACCCTCGCAGCGATGCGAACATACCCAAAAAAAAATAGAGTTTCAGTTATATATTTTAAACAAAATATAATTTTGCTCAGTTCGAAGCGCCACGTTGCTCGGTTAAATATTTTTTTGATACTTTGGTGGGATTAGTATGAACAGCGTAACTTCACACAAGTATTGTACGAAGAGTTGTTGATATAATTTTATTATTTTATCTTAGCTATCTTCGGTATATGTTTTAAGATCAGAAAGTTGAGCTTGTCTCGCATCTGGAAACCAGTCTTCCGCTTTGGTATCGCGAGTTTCAGAAGAGAAACTAGTAAAATGAGGTGGAGACTAACAAGTAATCGGAAAGAAACATGATTTTTAACAGAATTCAATTCAGAAATTGAACAGGAGACTAATAAGTATTCCAGTCTATTCCCTTTAAAAGAAAGAGAAAATAAATATGATTTTTAAATGAATTAGAATTTTCTTCGATTTTTTAGCAAGCGTGTAATTTAAAAATGTTGCTTCTAAGTTTGAAGAAGAGCCCTCAGAGTATATGATAATATTTCGTATTGAAGGCTATGCAATTTTGTTTCGAATTATCGATTTATAAACTTTTTTCATATATGAAACTTTGCTTTGGTAAACACATATGACTTTATTTGGTATTCATTAAGGAATTCAATTTAAAATTTTGCATTTCCATTACAAGGAAACCAAACAACAAATCATACGAAACAAACTGAAAATGTCTATATGGAAGCAATAACCAGCGGCAAGCTGCCACAAGTCGATATAAATGCGAATCAGCACTCGAAATAACAAACTGACCACGAAGCGGGCAACTTCAATCAGCACTTGCAACTCCGCACACACACAACGTCACTCATTTGCGCCCTTTCGCTGAAATATTCAGCGCCGTCTGCGTTGCGACTGCAGCGTCAGTAAGTTACTTACACGAGTGCCGTGCCAGTAATGCATTCACTGCAATGAAGACGACGTGGAGGAGCGCGCATTCAATTGAAAGGTGGACCCAACGAGTTGAAGTGGCACAAAGACGAGCGTTGTGTTGCCGCCTTGTTGCAAGCAGCAGTGATGATGAAAGAGTTGATGTGGTGGCGTGCATTATTTTCTCAACTTCGCATTGTAAATACACACACACACATTTATATGTTTACATGTAGACTTATTCATATGTATGGGTGCATTATGAAAACATTGACACGTTGCCTGCATTTTTGTTGTATTTGTATGCACAAAATTTGTTGGTTATTAATATTCATGAAAGTGGAAACTTTATGATTTTTATTTATTGCATTTCACAGACTGCCAGACTCGCGTAAGCCCAATGCACCGCCGAAAAAGGGAACAAAAATATATATTGATATGCAGGCGAAGGCGTGTGTCAATATATTGCGGTGAGTGTGGTGTAAATATGTCAGCAATACAATAAAAAAAATGTTTATAACAGCATAACCGCTTTATAAAGATTTACAAAAAACAACATTGTCAAAAGGCGCGTGTGACTGTGTTCAGCGTACCAGCGCTGGCTTCGGTATTAAATTCGCGGCTTTGGTCAGTTGAAAAGTGCCCAGCCATACATATAAAATGAAATTAGTTAGCACTAACCTTCTAAAGACGCGTGTTTATAAGTTTGATAGCATTTGGATCAGCAGTTTTGTGAATACCGAAGACAGTGAAAGCAATGGACGCCCTTAACCTCTTAATGGCCGAAGAAAGCATCAAAAAAGTCCACGATATAATTTTGGATGACCATAAAGTGAAGTTGTGCCACGTAGCACATGCTCTGAAGATATCAACTGAAGGTGTATATCATAATATGCTAAAATATTTGGGTATGAAAAAGCTCTGCACAAAGTGGGTGCCGCGCGAGCTCACTTTTGACAACAAATAACGATAAGTTGATGATTCGAAGCAGTGTTTGGAGATGCTCGAGTGTAACAAACCGGAGTTTTTGCATCAATATGTGACAATGATTTAAACTTGGCTCCATCATTTCACTCTAAAGTCGAATTGATAGTCATCCGAGTGGACGGCAGACGATAAATCCATGCCTTTGCACCATATAGCAGGTCGGGCTGATGAGTGACTTGTGGAGTTTGGTCTTTGTTCGCCGAGAGAGGACTTTACTTCACAATTGCCTTCTCAGTCCCACTTAGCTGCCTTTGTAGTGACTACAAGATAACTTTATTGGGCCGTTTGAAGAACGAAAACGCCGAAAAACGGCCGAATTTGCAGAAAAATAAAGTGCTGTTCACCAAAAACAGCACAAGTCACTGAAAACGATGGCAAAAGTCAATGATCTGAGCTTCAAATTGCTGCCGCATCCAGCAAATCCTCTATATCTGACCCCCAGCGTTTATTTCCTGTGCTCAGAGCTCAAAAAATGCTCGTTGGAAAGAAATTTTCTTCGAATGAAGAGATGTTTGCCGAAACTGAGGCTTATTTTGAAGTAAAGTACAAATCGTACTACAAAAATGGTGTCGAAAAGTTGCTGATCTCTCCCCCAGCGACTATTTCCTGTTCTCAAAACCCAAAAGAATGCTCGCTTGGAAGAAATTTTCGGTCGTATGGAGAGCTAATTGGCAAAGGCTGATTCTGCAGCAAAGTACTTACAATCATACTACGAAAATTGTATCGAAAAGTTGAAGGGTCGCTATAATCAGTGTATCAACCATGAAGTGTACTGCGTTGAATAAAAAAAAAAAAACAATTTTTACCCATAAAAAAAATTGTTTACCATAGTGGGCCGGGGACTATTAAATTGATCTCTTAATTTTTTTTTTATTTCCAGCGAAAACATTTTCTGCACTTTACCGTCCTTTACCGGTTATCAAGTAGCTCCCCCTCTCTTATACAAATATTTTATTTGTGTTGCATTTTATTTGCTGGCCAATTCAAAACTTACAAATATCTACATATGCATATTTGCATGTAAATAAATGTAAATATATATGTGTGTGTATTTTAATCAATGCGGAATTTCATATGCTACATTTCTTCATGCATTTTTTTCCTGTTGCTTTGCTGTGCATTCATATTTTGTGCCACTGCTTGGCTTGGCTTTTTCCCACTGACTGACACGCTGGCACCTTTTGGCATTTTTGCGAGAGTGCAAAGTTTTAATTAAAATACATTTTCCCTTGCATATGTTCGTTTTGTTTGTGTTGTAGTTGCCGGCTAAAAAATTTGTTTAATAGTGGTAAATGGAATTTTTAACAGTATCAATAACGACTCAAATATTTATGCATAGCGGTATTTGCATATTGCGGGGTATGTGTATATTATATATAAAAATATGCATATGACTTTTTAACGTAATTCCTTTTATATTTTTTAAGTGTGAACTATGTTTCGCGTGCAATATCTGTGGAATTTAAAAAATATCATAACGGTAATAGTAGCACTTGATTTTTGAACCATTTTTGCGTTTTCCATCAAAAGAAGTTAAAGTGCATTTTTGTTGAACTTCGTCAATTATCCGGTTCTGACCACGTATTGTGACAGGAGGGGTATTTGAGGAGGCACTTCGTCTCGAAAAGTAGAAGGAAGAAGCAAACAATATACCCTCTGAAAGACTCAACCACCTTTAGCATAAGATCAACCAATATGAACGACGCTGACTACACAAAATTACACCCTAAGATTTTCGGTGTGACACTCGTCAGCCTGTGCACCTTCACTTCCTCACACGACCGCGATTATTGACAAAGTCCAGAGCCGCAACAAAATCTTTAAGCCGCGGCAGCACATGGGGAAAGTACAAAGAAGAGTTGTTGGCGAAATACAAGGCAATCAGCCGGTCGGTCCTTAAATGGATGCATTGAAACGCAGACGAGGAAGCTTCAGACATGTCGGATCACTGCATTCCGGACTTTTACGGCATGCCTTTTGAAGGCTCCTATCGAACATTTTCACAGTGAGGACCGTATGCTCCAAGTTAAGCAGCATAATGAACTCCTTTTTAGCAATTTTTGCAAGGGGTTTTCGCAGAAATCATCCCTTTAGTCAGCTGCTTGAAACGGTTCTACCTTAACTACGCTCATGACATAAGACAATACGCCAACCCCATCGACAAACACGTTTCCTGGGTCTATCGTTGGTTGAACTCGTTGACTACTTATCTGAACCCTACCACCCTAACGAGGATTAGATAACCATTACAACAGCAAAAAAAACACAAGGATTATTAATTCAGGTGGCACCCCCGCCCTTTTTCGGTTCAACCACACCCAGTTTTGGATGTGACAGAGGTAGGGATTTTGGAGGCTCCCCCCGCTCACAGACGGAGATGGGAACCCTGTCCGGACGACTAAACCAGAACCCAGCCGGCAGAACAGGAAGCCCTTTTCAAACAAAATCAGCCTCCAAAGTCTGGTAAACGTATCCGAACTCCTGAGATTACAAAATGCGGACAGTAATTAACCGGAAAGAAGAAAATTATCAGCGACAAGACATAGGAGAAAAGGAAGTCTTACGCGTAGGTCACCCATCCCTTCAATTTTGACATAATCCGCACTAGCAAACCCGTAAGGAACATGTCGGCGGAGAAACAACCCCTGTTTGAGTCGACGTTCAGTGATGGTCTAACGGACCTAATCCTGTCTTCGAGCTCGAACAGGTCCCAAAAGTGGATATTTCAGGTTAACGACACCGTGACAAACGTTGCAACCATCCGCTACATGGTGGTGAGTTCGTCAGAGTTATGGTATAACTCCAAATGCTGATTCAGCGATGATCTAATGGAACAAATCCCGTAATCGACAACAACCAGATTGATATTCAAAATGGACATGGCTCGCTACGAAATAAGCGTCTTCTCGTTGGCTGTCAACTTCAAGGAAGACTCTGCAGTCAGCCGCAACATGGTGGTGCATTTCTCAGTGTTATGAGATAACTACAAACTGCATTTGTGCGTGACGACGAGATGCCTGGACTCCTGAAGACTCACATTTTCACTGGGTGTAGGGTGCCTCTAATGTCCACGTAGTCGATACTGAGGTTACTGCCAACCAAAACACGAAATTTAGGACGAGTCTGCGTCAAATATTGCATCGTGGCTAAACCTCAGAAGTTGATATTACAGATAGAGTCTAGGAGTGGTAGGGCTCAGCTATTATTCTCCACCGTCCACTTCAGCATCGGTCACCGCCAGGTCTCTACAATACATACTGCGGAGAGTTGCCCCCTGACATTGCCAGCTCTGAAAAGGCGTGTGGGAGGAGACAGTTGAAATCGCCATCGGCCAAAACAGCCACCGAAGAACAACCAGGAGCAACGTTTTCAAGTGCGCAAGATTTGTCATCTACAAGTTGTGCATCCGAATAGGAAACTGAGACTAACGGGCAAATGGTTGCTTGGTCGGAGCTGACTCTTTATTAGGAAAATAGACTCCTGAAAGATCTTTGAACAATACAGTGTCAAAACGCTGATCATCACGCAAATTAACTGTCATCTATGCAATTTTTAATTTCATAAATTATGGAAACTCATGATTTTTTTATATTGTTTTTCAATAGAAGAAGAAATATGTTATGATTCTCATCACAGTTGCTGTCGAAGGCATAAAATTTGTTCCTGATAGGCTTTTTGATATAATTCACACACCATATCGGTCTTCTAATCCATTCCTTCTCTTTCCAGCACAACAATTTCTATGTTTTCTCATTTCAAAAACCATTGGACAGATATATAAATAATTGTAATTTGTCTACAGATTTTTTTCAAAGCAATAAAATTGATGACAACATGTGTATGTGTGTGTGCGTAAATTTCAGTTAACATTATAACACGTAACATTTTCACACGAAAATTTATTTCTTTTTTATTAAGTGACAAATAGTCGAAGCCTTGGTGCCACATCAAATGCGATGCACAGTGCCACAAAATAAAAGTGAAAAAACAACTCTAACGCCATTGTTACAAAAATTAATAGAAGAAAAAAAGAGTTATTTCAGAAAATATTACAAAATCCATTAATCAGTGTCATCAGTTTTTATTTGACCCAATCGTATTGTTCGGCAACATATTGTTGTTGCCACTAGCTTGCCGCTGCCGCTGCTGCTGCTATTACCATTGCTTTGATGGCAAGTTTTTATTTCTCAACATTTTATTATTACAGTTTTTTTCGTCTACTCTTTTGCGCCTTTCCCCCCAACTATTGTTGCCCGTGCGCAACCTGATTTTGTTGCTCGCCCGGCCGAATGTTTATGGTTGCACATAAAAATGCCCCAGAGGCAGCTGAAGTGGCTGAAAAAAGCATATAATGTTGTACGTCTCTTTCGAACAAAAAATATTTATTTAGTGGGGCTGTATTACATAAACATAAAAATAAAAGTAAAATATATTTATGTGGCTATGAAAAGTTATGTAATATTACAGCTTTTGCGGGGAGTAGAGAAGAAATTTTATTTTCAATTTTTTTAAGTACGCATGTTTTTCTCTTGTATTTATTTGTTTTTCAGTGGAACCAAAACGAGCCATTGATGGCCTGTAAATTTTACCCCAGGGACGCAAAATAGTGTTACAAGTAGTATGACATTTATATTGGGGCTGTAAGTGGACTTTAATGAAATAGTTTTTTACAAAAAAATTGTAAAATTGTGTCGTAATTAAAGTTAAGGCAAAATTATAGCACTATTCATGTCAAGTACCTAGCTGAAATTGTGGGCAATAAATAGTAAGACTTTTTTAAATTTAAATAATTTCCTTCTAACATCAACTGATGATCAACACGTCAATAAAATAAAGAAATTAGTCGTGTAGTAGGCGAACGACAAGCCAACAATGTCAGCCTGTGAGATCGCAAAACGACATCTGATCGTGGCGCTCATAGACCGTAGCAATCCGCTGAGAAAGATGTCACAGGAGTAATAGAAAATTGGGGAGATAAAGCTATTGGAAGCCCTTTTATCGACTACGGACGCCGAAGCAAGCGCAACCTTGCCGTCATTTGATGAATTGTGAAGTCAAAATGCTAAAGTATATTGATGATCGGTCACCAGTATGTGTGCGTGAAGGTATCAGAAGGCTTCTGACTTATGGAAAGGTGCGAAACTGCAGATGGATTATTCAATATTTCACCAACGGTACCCAAGGTAACCATACCTCGCATGGTGGACCTGGAAAGCCTGCGTCTACTACAACTACATCATCCGAACGTACCTACAAACGAGTGGAAGGTGTTAAGCGTGACCAAATTTGTAAATGAAAATCAATATCATAAAATTTTAAATATTTCATTTAGAAAGAAATTAATTTTTGTAAAACAGTTTTGTTTTCGAAATGCCAATGACGTAAAGTATTAGTTGAATAATATTACTTTCATATAAGTACTTACTTAAGCCTATAACTTCATTAATAAGTCCACTTACCAACTACCAAATTATTTAGGATAGTACAGATGAACTTACCTATAATGAAAAAAGAAAAATATTCATAAATAAGATTTTCTTCATAAACTATCAATATGCTACTGTGCGTGAAAAAAAGAAAGTTTTTATTCTTTATTTTGAAGGTATTCCAGAAATTGACGTTATCAACTGTTTTGAGGATTGGAAAAAAGTTGGGGCGAGTATATTGGGATACTTATTTCAATAAATTTACTGCGCTGAAAAGTATGCTTTGAAAATTTCATATTTGCAGATGTTCCACATAGCTTTTAATATACGAAAAATTAGCATATATCTCGGCTCTATAAGATGCTATTGACAATAACTCTTTCTTTATATATTTTTACCACTGCGCTCAAAAGTATGTGAAATATTAAAGAAATCTAGTATTAAGTATAAGCATACTTTTAGGCAAATATTTTTTTTATTATTATTAATTTTTTTCCTTGATGGTTGATCATGGACACCTCGTAATCGTAAACTTAATAAAAAAATTTGACTGATCATTTTTGTAGAGCAGTAAATTTCCAAAAAAAATTTTGCAATTTAAAATATGTTTATTTTATTTTATTTAAAAAAAAAATCATACAAAAAAAATTTCACCATCCGTTAAGCAGATATTCTCATGTGAACGCATACATTTTACCACTTTTAGGAAAACTTTTTTGCGACAACAAAATTCAATCATTTTAATTGTTTAATATATTTTTATTTGTATTTTGAAATGTACAAAAAAAAATTTCTTTCGTTTTATACATTTTTAATATATATTTTTTTTAAAACAAAGTAGTCACCAACAAAAAAAGTAGTTCACTGGTCATGGTGATAGCGGCTGTTCATGTGTCTGAAATAAAAAAATCGAATGGATTATTATGTAGTAGTTCTGCGGCTATCGTCCCTACCAAATATAACCAATTTCATTAAAAAAAATTTCGAACTTCAAAAAAAAGTCACGAAAAACTTGTTTTTTCGTTAAAAATCGTTTAAAAAAATATGAAAATATTTTCGAAAATAAACAATTCTGGTAGGGACAACTATAAATGAGTAGAAAAACATATATATGTTAATTTTAAAGCAATCGGTTGAATACTTTTTTTTTAGGACCATGACAGTTTCAGAAAATGATGATTGGAGAAAAATGCGTTTAGAAACGTAGCAGCTGCAGACTTGTCATGGCGCCTGGTAGACAGTCGCTTACGACACGTCGGCGACTATGAGCTGTAACTTATGAATTTCGGTATGAATTTTTCACAGCATGTTTTCAATAGGTTTTACTGTCAAAATATGAAAAAAAAACAAAAATCGATTTTTCGAAGTGATTACATGAGAATACCCCTTTAATATCTCCTTATACATTAGGTTTTAGTCGTAAGAGACTATTTTGTAGAACAAACAACTTCTATCAAAATCTATGAAGCGAGAAAAATTTTCAAGTAGTTAGAAGTGAGATATGATTTTTTCTTACTAATAATGAACAAATAAATTAAAAACTACAAGCCAGAAGACTTTTCTTAAATATGTTTAAGAACCCCATTTTCAGACAACTAAGCCAAAAATTTTTACTTTTTTTGATCCACCATAATATATATCCGTATTAATATTTAACATTTAAAGCCCACAGCAAATTTACAATCAGTAATATGGCCCTTATGGGCAGCAAAAATTAAACAAGCATAAACCCGAGTTTAATTTACAAAAAAGACATTACACATGCAACCCTGCTTATGCAATATTCATGAAGAAATTTAAAAAAAACGTGTACCCAAAGCAGCTACAGCAAAAAAATTAAAATCGTGTTTACAATTGTTATCGTTGCGGCTACAAATTACTCAAAAAAGCGAGCAAACCTAGCAACAACAACATCGATGCAAAAAACTATAATTTGTGGCAAGTAAAATGCCGCACGCAACAAATAGCAAAAATTGCGACAAATTTGTAGCAAACGCGCACCGCCCGGCAACACGCGGCAATTAGAGTATAAAAATTGCAATTTTTTCAACACGTGGCAACGTCATATCAAAAGCGAGCACAAAATAAATTTTTACAAGCAATTTGCAACATATAAATACGTAATATATGGCAATATACGGATTGGCAATTGTTGAGCGGCGAAAAAAGCAGAGACAAACTTTTTCACGCACTTTTCATGCAACACTGAGGCGGAACGCAATTGTTGTAATTATTATTGTTGTGTGATTATAATACTCGTTATATTTCGTGCTGTTTGCTATTGCTGTTGTGCCCACGCTACAACTCGAGCAGCTATAACCACGCACTTAAATCATCCACATCCTTAATGTGTCCTCGCAGCCAGCACACTCACACACATACACGCAGCCGCACAGCTGCGCAAGTATAGCGCCAAGGTAGCAGCAGCAGCAGGGGTTCCAATACAACTTCCCGCAGCAAAGTCCAGCAGCAATAACTGTTAAAGTGACAGTCATAAAAACTACCATCAACCACAATAATGGGCGATGGGCGACGCCGACGGAACTGCGCCGTGTCCTTGCGTATTTATTGGCCATCAGCTATACTATATATTATGTAAGTAGGCACCAGTGTGTGTGCGCAACCTTGTAGTAGTTGCTGTTTTTAACGTTTTTGTTGTTGCTGCTGTTGCCCTTTTGACTTTTAGCCGTTCAAATGGCTGTGCGGCGGTTGCTATCTATCAACTTCAGGCATCATCAAGCAGAAAATCATACGTAATATTTTTTACGACGCGCTGCGGTAAGTGAAATACGTACAACAACAATGGCGATACTGCTGTATTTGCTGTGGCATACGTGGCAAATTTTTAGTGTTGAAAGGAAATTGGTTCTTTCGCATGAAATCAGTATTGAAAAATATTTAATTTTTTTAAATTTCAGATTTGTTGTGTGACAATGTGGCTTCGTATATGAGAAAATGGTGAGAATTATTGTTTTTATATTTGTTCTGGTTTTACTTAGAATATGTTGAACTTCAAATGCTGGTATATTTCAACTCAAACTCATCACTGCTTCTATACATCATATCATAATACTATGCTTAATAATAACTCTCTCAAGATAAGTTAGGTTAGAATAGTGTAGGTTAGTCCAGCAGGTTAATGAGCCAGACTTAGACCAGATATGGTCCCTTGCGATACCAAATGGATTTCCGTTAAAAAAAAAATATGAGGAGTAGTCATCCCTTTGTATGCCTGCGCTTGACGCGAGTTTCAACAGAATCTGTAACCGCACGCTTCCAGTGTCTCTTAACGTGGAACCCCCATATAATTAAAGCGTAGTCTTGCCAATGTGAAACAAATGCCAAAGAGATGCTGAATTGTTTCCCCAGTGCCTTGTTATTGACATTTCCTACAATCCTCTCGAACTGTCAGCGCCATTCTGTAAGCGTATGCCGTGAAAAAACTGTGACCACTGAGTATTCCCATAATGTTATTGCAGTCCCTTCTATTGCGTACCAGTAGGAACTTTGTATATTTCCGATCTACTGGTTTACAGGTGATTTTTGCTGTTTTGCACCCGGTTGAATCGTTCCATAGCGTTTTGATTTTCCCTGTCATACGTTTGCAGGATCGTCGTATAGACAATACAAGGATTTTCAAATGTTGATCACGTTTTTGGATAATAGCCATTCAGCATTCTTGGTAAACTCAGCCACTATCTCATTGACCTCGTTGTCTTGTGAGCTCCACCTCCAATAGAAATGAAGTTGCTTGATTTTGGCGCCATTCTCCACTGTTGCACTGCTTTTTAAGTTAATTTTGGCCAATATGCGAAACGAACTTGATTGCTGCTAGGCTGTCCACGTAGATGTTGGCTCTGTCGTCCGATGAATGGGGGCTATGATGAGGCTAACTCCTTGGTTTTACTAATAGCATAGAACTATTTAAAATATATTGCAGTGGTTCGGCTGCCTTGTGATTTACTCTGGGCAATACATCCCTGCAACCAGTCTGTCCTCCTGTCCCAAGCTAAAAAAATATTTAACTTATGACTCGAGCAGCTCACGACTTCCGGTCTTAAAACAAGTATCCTCTGGGTAGTCAAAAAGACGAGCTTAAGGGAGAAGCCGAAACATGCTTCCTCAGTGTTGTATGATGGGTTAGGAACCCGCTACCTAAAAAAAACAGCCCCAAAGAAAAGAACAAAACAATCTCGGTTGAGGGTAGCTTCGAAGTCGTAGATAATTTCGCTTATCTTGGAACGAGTATTAACCAACAACAACGTCAGCCTCGAAATCCAACACAGAATAATTCTTGCCAACAGGCGCAACTTCAGACTGAATAGGCAATTGAAAAGTAAAGTCCGCTCCCGGCAAACAACAAGTCACTCATCATGACGTCGACGTTACGAGAAAGCTTCTGCGAAAGATTTATAGTCCTTTGCGCTTTGGTAACGGCGAATACCGCATTCGATGGAACGATGAGCTGTAGAGATATGCGTTGATATTGACATAGTTCAGCGAATTTAGAAACAGAGGCTACACTGTCTCTGAGAATATTCGAGTATTCGAGTACCCCAGTACCCTCCGAGGAAAGGAAAGAAAAAGAGGAACAGCTCCACTTCATTGGAAAGACCAGGTGGAGAAGAACCTAGATAAACTTGGAATCTCCAATTGGCGCCACATTGCAAAAAGGAAGAACAACTGGCGCGCTGTCGTGAACTCGGCTATAACCGCAAAAGCGGTGTCTACGTCGGTAAAGAAGAAAAAGATGAAGAAGAATTTCTTGATCTTTGGCGAAATCATAATAACAAGGTCTTTCGAGCCAAGTACGCACTTTCATAATGATATTGGCTTCGAACCTATAATCAAAGGGGTTTTAATTATACATAAACCAAGTGAATTACAGGTAGTGTGTAAAAGCCGAACAAAAAATTTGAATAATTTCCAAAAGAGAAAAAGTTTTTTACTTTAACTTCATAACCATACTTGTACGCGAGCTCTTTCATCCATAAATTAGAATGTTTTGTTTGAAATGTTTGAGAGCCGCTCATTTTTCTTAAGATCGGAAATACCCGGAGCAACTTTTTGAACACCGCTTAGGTCTTTCGAGTCGCCTTCGTATTTATGTTTCAGATTGACGTTACGATCAAGCGTTTTTAATTATTCATAAATTAAATGACTATCATTAGTAGTATTATCAACTGTGACTTCATAAATTCACTTCTAGCGAGGCTCTTTCGCCCACAAAATATTAATTTGTCGATTACTTCTGTAATTATATTGATTTTATGGACTCTCTTTGCTTAGCGCTTCTCTTATTTTTAAACCACCGGCAAATATTTGTACTTCGAGTAGCAATTTTGTGCTCGTTATAAGCTCATAGCTCATAATTTATGCATTTTCATTTACCACAACTTATCGCGCTAGTTATATGAGTATAATTTTCCCCCTCCACAACTATTTACTGGCTTCCTTCAACCAAAAACATGACAGTGATTTGCCATTTCAAAAAATATGGCGAAAAAATAAAACTCTCCACAGCCAACAAGTGCCCACTTCTACAGAGATCGGCTATTGTAAATGCACTAAAAAAATATAGGTTCCTGCCACGCGACACTCCATTATCATTGTAGTAATATGGAAAATACAAAAAGCCAACAACAACAATGACAAACAAGAACACAAATTCGACTATCTGCAGCCAGCCTAACGGCCCATTTACAACAAATTGTAATGATACCCTCAAGTGTAGTGAAGTGCAGAGAATTGCTGCGCCTCATTTTAAAATAATCACCGACTTTCCGGCCGCTCACTCGCTTGTCGCTTTCTGCTGCCTCAGTGTCATATGAACGGCACACACTAACCCGCACAACCGCCAAGTGAGTGGACGAGTTCGTCGTCGGTGTTCACGTTAGTGTCCTGCTCACCGTTTGTCGTTGGTTTGGCACGGAAAGGCAAATTTTTACTTCCTATTCGCCCGCAATAAAGTCATGTGCTTTTAGGACGTTTGTGAGCCGTCGCTTTAGAGCGTTCCACATTGACACGCCACCGTTCGTAGCGTGGGCCGTGGAGTTTAGGTTATGTTGAATCACCGGAAACCCATTAATGGAAGTCACAACTATTGATTATGTCGCGCACAGCGGTGGCAACGACGTTGGGTAAACGAGCCGAACCAATCGCCAACTGTACGCTGGCGGTATAAATTGGACGACGGCCGGGCCAACAGCCAAATGCACAACTCATCAAGTCGTGTTTGTTGTGGCAAGGAGCGAAGGCTTCCAAAGGGTCAGTGAAATATTCAGTCAGCCGTTGATTTTCACATTTCAAACGGCGCGGCGTGTGCTCGTGTATGTGCTGTGACAATCATATCTTTAGTGCTTCCACCAGCCGCGACTCCCACCTTCACCCGCACACAGCGCTACATCTTTTATGATAGTCACCAATTTTATTATAATTTTGCATGCCATTGAGTTCGACGTGGGCGAATGTGTGTGTGTGTCGTTGGTAAACGGTTGTCTTTTGTGTGTACATACATATATTTTTTAGAGTATGTCCTATAGGAACTTGTTGGGGAAATATCTGATTTATATCATCTCTACGAAATGATAAAAGCGTTCTTAAGAATTCAACTAGTGAAGCTAGTTCGAGCTAAACTGAATACTCGGAATCAAGCTCTTGTATGAAAAACTTCTTTATTTCATGAGATATCCTCACGAACATTTATTTGCGGTATAATGAGTGAAAACTGTATATTCTCGTACTACTAAAGCATATAGCTGTAATAAAAACCGAAAGCTTAAACTCAAGTCCCTGTATGGAAAGATTTTTATTTCACAACACATAACGAAGTTTGGCATAAGTTATTGTTCTATTCAACGATAATATCTCCGAAGAAATGGTTCAGATCCGACCACTATAACATATAGCTGCCCTACAAACTGATCGATCAATATCAAATTATTGTTAGGAAAACATCTACTCGCTACAATACCCAGCTTCGGTGTAGCCGAGGTTACCATTTCTTCTTGTGCTCTACCTCTCTTTCTCTCTCTATTTCCAATTTTCTCGATTTTCTCGTAACCTTAATCTTCCTACTGGGCACATTCTCCACTTTATCTCTATTTAAAACAATTATATACACACATTCATGCAAACACTCATACCTTTTATACTTCGCATTGTAGTTTGACCTTTTAAAAATAAATTTGCATTCAAAAGCATAACGATTCTTCTTTGACTCGCTGTTTGTGGCCATAAATTGAAATTCAATTTAATTGGCCGTGGAGGCAATTTTTTTACGCTCCAACGGCACTGGAAGTATGAAAAGAAGGGTTGTAGTAAATAGATAGATAGATAGGTTGTAGTTATAGATATATAGTAGAGTATATATAAAGAGATCGATTTCAGAGTAGCAATTTTGCTGGAAAAAATTAAGCAAGTAAATAAATTTGAAAAGACTGATATTAAAAAAAATTGAATTTTATAAAATAGTTCACTGAATATAAAAAAGTATATAAAAAATTATATTACAAAAAAAATAAAGAATACTCTAAATATAAAAAAAAATATTTAGAAAACATGAAAAATTAAAATAAAAAATTAAAAAAAACAGTTCCAATTTATCCTTTATACAGTATTTTATTTTTCAAAATATTTCTTGTAAGTCCAAAAAATATAAATTAAATAAAAGTAAACAATTTTGATAATTGTATACATAGCGAGATCGATTTAGGAGCATAAATTCCACTGAAAAATTATAACGAGTAAAAAAATGTAATAACTCTAGTATTTCAAAAGAAATATAATAGCTGTTTAAATATAAGAAATTTGTGAAAAATTAACAAAAAGAATTAACAATTCTATTAAAAAATTAAAATGTCAACCTGAGGATCGATTGGTAAAAAATTACCCCACCAATCTACATATATATAAAGGTAGTCCGTAAATATTTGTCTTATTTCAATTTTTTTATATAATTGAAATATTATTTAATTTTTCTTTATTTACAAAATTTGCTAAAATTTATTTTTATATTTTTTCTAAGTTATTTTAAAATTATTATTTATTTTATCTTCATATAACCAAATTAAAAAGAAAAATATTTACCTTTTTTTTACAGTTTGTATGTATGAATACATATGTACATACATATATTATGAACGCGACTGTGCAGACGCATTTTTATTTATCAATAATTAAATGAATACAAGTTCTCTCTGTCTGCTAAGAAACGCTATAAATATAGCAGCGAATGTAACCACTCCATGTTAATTACAGAATACAGAGAATGTTGGTAAACAGCAAAGCACAACAGATGTAATATGACTGCGCAGCTGATCTGTGAGTTTACGCTCAGCTGTTTACACAAGTATGGTGGAACTAGTGGCAATGAAGACTAAGAGAAGAGTCATTCAAAGTTCACTATTACAAATTACTACTGCATCTGTTGGCAGCTAGAAGGATCTTTATTAATACAGCGGCCACCAAATCCTTTCAATTTTATACATGCTTTGAAAAGCGTATACATACATATGTATGTATGTATATGCATATATACATACAGATGCATTTATGTATATTCAATATAAAAATTAGGCTTCAATTCAAAATAAATATACAATAACTTTATGCATCAATAAAAAATAAAATAATAAAATAAGTATTTAACATTTTATAGACACTTACCGCTCTTAATTTTACTTCGTTTCGCATTTTCTGGATTAATTTGATACACTACCCTACTCTAAACTCTATTCCCTACTTTTAACACTATATTTGCATTACCATATCACTTTATTCACAACCACTGGCAGAGCTCTGCTTGCGCCACTAACACTATATTTATATTTAACATTAACATGGCACAAACACTGCTCTGCTTGCGCCGACGGCCACTAACACTTTACATTAACATAACAAAACTGACATTAACATAACACTTTATGCGAAACCACTGGCAGAGCTCTGCTTGCGCCGACGCTCAACGCTCAGCTTCTACACTCACTTATTTTCATTTTCACTTTTACTGTACACATAACAACGCCCGATCTCTGTTTTTACTTTAAAACGATTAAATCCACGAACTTCAACCTACTTCTACTAAAATCTCCTTAATTGCAGCTTAAATTCTTAAACTAATTTCACTTTTCACGGAGCTGCTGCAAATGCCACCTTCACGAACGCGGTATAAGGACAAGACTGTTGAAATTAAGAACGACCAATGAAAATCAAGCTTCTAAATTGATTGGATATCATGATCATGACCTACAGATGGCGCACATGTTACTAATGCACATTAATTATCTAATGCACAGATGTTACTATATTTCTTTATTAAGAGCTGAAACACTCAAAGCTGGATAATATTTCGTTGATAAAAATGATTTTTAATTTTCTACTAACAATTTTAAATAAATAAAATTGAAAATTTTCTTTTTTAATATATCTTATAGAAACTGTTACGGATTTGTCTACCAGCTGTTGGGTATTTAACCAGTAATTTAACTGATAGCTGGTTTGATAGGTTCTTGAATATAAAAAAGTATATAAATAAATTTCGACGTAGGCGCTGCTCTAACGCAATTGTGTGTATCTGTGTATGAATGTGTATGCATTTAACTACTTGCGCTTGCCAAAGTGTGATAGTTGCGCAGCCACTGGATCCAATGTAAGATCCTTCTAGGTGCCAATAGATGTCACTGGTATTCTCAAGAGCAAATATCATCAGTTGCCTCCTCCTGTTTCCGCCGCCATTATTTATAGTTCCTTTTACCTCAGCGTACGCATAGAGAGAAATTGCATTAGCAGAGTTAGCAGCATATTCTCTCATAACAACAGCACATTCTCTCATAATTGTAGATAAGAGCGCTTGCACATTTTTAAAGCTGCGCAGTCACAATATTTCTGTTACTATCACTGTTGATTAACATTTTCTGGCTTAGCAGGGTCTATTAACACTCCAGGCATTGAGACAACTTGCTTACAGGACAAAACAGTAGCGACCATGATACTAGGAAACCAACAAAAAAAATTAACAATACATAAAAATTAAAATTAAAAAAAAATTAAGTAAATAAAACAAGGTGAGAAATATATAGCATTTTATATAAAACAAGTAAGGAAATTTAAAATAAAAAAAAATTTTGTATTTCAAACCAAAACTTGTATTAATTTTGCACAATTTTTAAAAAAATTTTGAAAAATTTGTAAAATTTGTTTAAAAAAATTTTTGCAAAAATAGTTCAAGTTTCCGTTTCAAATAAATTTTGCAAGACTTTGAAAATTTTTTGAAAGATTTTTGAAATATTTTTTTTTAATTCAATTCAAGAAAAATTTTTTGAAAAGATTTTGAAACAAACAAACAAATTTTTGCAAAAATAATTCAAGTTTCCGTTTCAAATAAATTTTGCAAAACTTTGAAAATTTTTTGAAAGATTTTTGAAATATTTTATTTTAATTCAAGTCAAGAAAAATTTTTTGAAAAGATTTTGAAATCATTTGAAAAATTAATTAAAAAATTTAAATATTAAAAAAGAAATTGAAAGTTCGTTTGAAAAAACTTATGGAAAATTAATTCAAGTTCTCGTTTCAAATTAATTTTGCAAAATTTTGAAAAAATGTTAAAATTTTTTTTGAAAACATTTTTGAAGAATTAATTAAAATGTTTTGCAGAATTAATTCAAATTTTGAAAATAAAAAAAATTTAAAATTTGTTTGAAAACACTTATACAAAACTAATTCAAGTTTCCGTTTCACATTAATTTTGCGAAACCTTGAAAAAATGTTTTGAATTTTTTGGAAAAATTTTTTGCAGAAATAATTCAAATTTTGAATTATTTTTTGAAAAAATTTTTGAAACATTTTTTGCAATATTAACTCAAGACTCCGTTTCAAATTAATTTTGCAAAATTTTGAAATTTTTTAAAATAATTTGTAAAATGTTTTTGAAAACACCTTTGCAAAATTAATTCAAATTTTCCTTTCAAACATTTGTTTTGTCCAGTTGGATTTTATTTTTTATTATACTTTTTTTTATTTTTAAATATTGACTAAATGAATTCTTTGAAAAACTTTGAACCCAGGCATAACCTCAAATATGCCAAAAACCCTTTAAAACCTTTCACTACTGCACATGCATGTCGGCAATTAATTGCCGACGCTTTCAACCATTATGAAATTGTCTGGTGAACGAAAAAAAAATACTCTAAATACAAAAAAATTAACTCGGCCTAAAAGTCGCAAGGAAGTGCAAAATAAAGCGCATTCAAGCCCGAATAGTGGCGAGATAAATTGATGCAGATAGCAGTGCAAATGCATGCAAACAGCGAGACAGCAACGGCGGCAAGCCCGAAAAGGCCGGCAACGACAGGCGCTTGCCACATGGTGGCGTGAACAAGCACAATTCGCTATAGGCAATACGAAAACGACAGCAACAACAACAACAAACGCGAAAACGAATCGCCCCGCTGGTAGGGCTTTGTGCGAAATCAATTTAATGTTGAAATGGTGCCAAGAATCTGATTTTCTAATGCTATGGCGCGACGCGCCGCAACTCAACGCCTCACCACGCTTGCGTTCGCGTTGAACCGCATACGAGCTGCATGCGCTGATAAAACACCATATTACACACACACAGTTACTTACAAACAAGTGTAATGACACAGCAGCCGCAACGATTTTGCGGGGCAGGGGAGTTTTGTGCGGGTGACAACGCACAGCAGCGGCGTCCAACCGGCTGTTGCTATCACAACGCGGAAATGGTGAATGCGGAAATGCGCGGACACAGGCAAACACACACAAGCGCACCAACACATTGCAGTACACATGTGTGAAGGCTTTAGGCAATTCAACCATGCCACGCGCTCATTTTCACTACACAAATTCGTTCAATCGCCTATGCAACGCCAAATGATGGTGGACACCCAACTACAATTTGGACTGCCAGCCCTGCTACAGCATGTGATTGTATGCACCGCTAACTGAATGCTTGTCGCGCTGATTGCCACTGAACGCCATTGACTTTAAAGCCGGCAACCGTTAGAATGGTAATGAATGGCGTCGCATGCCACATGGCAAGGCAACGTAGCGTTTGTGTGGGGTCTTTACTATTGACTCCATTAAGCGCCAAAGCTAGCTAACGAATGATGAGCTAACCTAACGGTAATCTTAAGGCAAAGAATGATACACTTTTGTGGCATGTAAAGCGTCTATGGAGCGTTTAGCGGATTACGTGCGGCATAGCGTAAGTATGGTGTTAATAGTGTGGAAATTGCGGCACAAACGATGAGCGGCTTACCGACGAGAATGCTTAAAATAAAATTAGTGATTTGAATGTGTATTTGACTATGCTGCCGTTTAGCGAAGAAAAGTTCAGAGTCGTTATAGTGAGCTGAAGCGTATTTTGTAGGTAGAGTGAAGAGGAGACAGCTTAGTTGGGTAGCAAATAGCTTTGCAATCTGAAATAAATTTAGAAATTCGCAGTATCTATTCATGTTTGCTTTGTAAGAAGGCAATAAAAGAATAGAAAATGTTGCAAAACCAATTACATAGTGCATATTAGACTCCATTCCAGCTATAGCCCAAATGGTAAGAGTTAGACTGGATTCCATTTCTGAAGCCAAGCGAAAGTTGGCTATCGAAAGTTGTAAAATTATTTAATCTTCTTAGTCTAGCTTTTAACTCCACTTTTGAGAAAATTTCGTATTTTCGGTTTTAAATCCTACAATTATTAGCACCATCTTGCGGATACTACTACTTTTTTCGTTCTCGTTCTGACTGTTCTGGTGGTCTAAGCGACTTTACCAGTTCACAGACTGTAAGGAAATGGCAGGAGCCAGCCACCAGGGAAACAATGAAGTAGCTCTTGCGCATTTATCATGCATTGGAGAAGCTTTGCTTTAAGCATTTGAAGACCACACGGTATGAGGCACTGGAAGACGGTTATGAGACCTTGGAAGAGGTATCATCAGTGAAACCACGGCTTCTGTTACAATTTGTGTCAATCATAGGCATCCTTAAGGATGACTACTTCTCATGTTCTCGTCTCGCAAAGCACCAAAACTGGTCTATGTGTGGTTCATTAGCCCACCAAACTAAACTAACCTCATCCACATGTAGTCTTTCAATTTATAGCCTCACTTTTCAAATATATTTTAACTTATTTTCCAACTTTGCATAACATTTTACTTTTAAATTTCAAATAAACTTTGCTATTCACTCTTTGCCACCACCTGAGTTCAACATTTCCGTTCAGCGTTCTAAACTGCTTCATATACTACCACATACATAAGTCTGTGTTTGTATACGTGATTTTGAAAAAGATTCACCACTTCAGTATGTCCAGCATAATCAATTTCATTTCCTCACTAATTAATTAAATTCAGAAAAAGTATGCATTGCCGCAAACAAAACTCGCTTTCATTCCGACTCACACAAACACACACATATACATATATGTATATAGAAGCATAGATGAATATTTGTATGCCCCGTGTATGCATAACTCAACTTCGATAGAGAGCTGTGCTGTACACGTTGCTGCCAACGTTCGCATTTAGTTGCAAGCGCCACTTCCAGTTCGAGCGAAATGTCCGGCGCGCTTAGCTTCTGCGGCAATTGCTCATTGGCAGTGGCTTAATGCCGTCTTCCTCTTGTCACACCACTGTAGAAGCAGTCATTTGGCAGGCTAAATAATTATTTCTGTGTATGTGTATGCATATTGAGTATGGGTGTGTGTGTTTGTGTTGGTATATATATATATAGTATGCAGCGCTTAACTTCATTTGCTTGGACAATTTCTGCCTGCCACCATCAACACTTGACTGGCCTCGTTGCCTGTCGCTTTTCAATGCAAACTTTTGTTCCGCTGCAGGCGCATTTAGTTGCTGATTTTTAGAATTTCTATTTTTTATAATTTATTGTATGCTTTTTGCACTTTTTCTTTGCTTTCCAGCGTCTGCATTTGCTGTTCTACATTTCCAGTTTTTCTCTTTTTACGCCGGCTTTTGGTGTGTTTTTGTTGTTGTTGTTGCAGGTTGCCCGCAAATTGTTAGATTCGTGTTTTATTTACTCGCCATTCTATTCACTATCCGCTTGGCTTTTTTGGCTTTATTTTGCTTTTTCATGCAGCTTTTTGCTGTTTTTTATTTCTCTAATTTTATTATAGACTTTTTTCTTCATTTTCGTTTTCTTTTTATTATAGACTTTTTTCGTCGTTTTCGCTTTTTTCGCACTATGTACTCCTTGTGCACTCTGTGTTATTTTTCTTGCCATTATTTTTATGCTGAGATTTTATCGAAAAACACTTTCATTAAAATTACTCCAATTTTCCTTGATTCCTTCTGCTCGCCGCTGTTTCTCGTTCCTTTTTTTTTTTGTTGGTAGTTCTGTGGCATATTACGCTTGTTGTTTTTGTTATTGTATTGGACATTTTTCCGACAACGCTTTCCGCCGGCATGCCATTGCAGGCGCGTGTATATTTTATTTCAACCGTTATTCACTATCTCAACGTATCATCTTCATGGCGCTCACTGGCCGCGTTGCTTTTTTGGCTATTTTCCTCACAGCCACATGACATTGGCGGTGGCTAAATGGTGTGTTTGTGTGTGTGTTGGTAGCATCAAACTTTGGGTTCTGCTGAATTGCGAAAGTCTGCCTTTGCCTTGCCTGCCTTCGGTTTCAGTGCCCCTGTGGGTTTTGTCGTAATTCTATCAACACATAAAAGTTTATTAAGTTCGATACGGACCCTATAGGAAAGGTTCTTATTCGTATTTTGAAATCACAGACTCTTACGATAAATGTAATCTAAATGTAGATAGTTTTGCTATTATTTTAGGTCGCATATCACGTAAGAGGAAATATATAGGAAAACGACTCTGCTCACTTCAGTTCGAGTGAAAAAAGTAGCAGTTTCCGGTCGTTTGCTTAGATAAATCTCAATACTTCTTACCCGGTTCATCTTTTTCAATAATCCAACTCCGAATTCGAGACCCAAAACGGACTCACCAGTTCCTCTTTTTCGATAATTTGACTCCATAGTCGACACCCAAAACGGACTTACCAAGACTAATTGTCCGATTAAGCTTTTATCCTTTTTTTGCTTAATACTTTGCGATCTCGGAACTAATAATATTGCTATGAGGATAGGTTAGGTTAGATGGACCCCCGGAGGGCATCGCACTTTTGGTAGACTGTGAGGTGCACATACATCCTTTGGATATCAGCAATCAGCAAAACTGAAAGATGAACTTTGCTGAGAGGTAATAGTTTCAGGCAGTCAACAAACTCATTAAAAACGCTGCCCTACTGTCGGAGTGGATAGTCACCATATTGCCATTTTAATGCCGACACCTTCGCGTACAAGACGCTGCAGGGGTCAGAAAGCCCAAAACTGGAGCTGATAGAAAGTTTCCGATAATGTATTTCCTAACCAGCTTTCGCCGCAAGGTTTGATCCATCCGGCAAAAATCGTCCCTCCCTGCCAGCGAGTCTTTCTTTCTCATGCCTCCTTCGAAGATATATGAGTAGAGAAGTGAAAGCCAGAGCTAAGCTTGGCCAAGTATTTGAAATGAAATCAAAGTTTACGATGATGCCATAGTACTGAGGCTCGCAGTCATCTAAGTACCAGTACCAGTAAGTAATTTACGAGAGCTTCCAGTCTAGGAACAGTACTGGTTACTTCACTTTGTCAGCAGCCTGAAGAATCATTTCTCCCTTTAATACTTTAATGATAAATGCGTCTCAGGAATTTAATACTTCCTAAAGAATAATACCAGTTCAGTCTTGTTGGGATTTAAGCAGAATCTGGTATCAATAGCCAAGTTGCTTGCGTTGCTAAGGTACCCCTGTGGTAGCTCATGCACTTCATGCAGAAATTTTCCCTTGACTATGAGAGCCATGTCGTCTATAGCTGTTGCTGTCTCTGAACCAACTGCTGTCGCTGCTGTAACAAGAAGAACGAAGCCAAAAAGGAGAAGTCAGAGTCCAAGGAAGACGACGATATAGGTTTCTGCCTCTTCGACTTAACAGCTCAACACTAATGGAAACCCCCAAAAACCGTCTACCGCATCGTAACCTAGCCTAGCTATAAGGATAGACGTGATGAATCTCCAATATTTCCTACTGCCTTCCTCGTCACCCATAGTACTACCAACGTGCAAACCGCCTATAGACCAAAATACATGTGAATATATTATAGATATATTTATAGTCTTACAATCACACTTGCCATTCCCAAGGCACCTTAGTTTACTCAGCTCATTTACGCCGTACAGCAGCCAACTTTAAGCGCCTACGCACACATACACCTATACTGACACATATGCCGGCGAATGCCATCAAGTTTGCCGCACCTCATTCGTTTTAACAACCGAAGCAGTAAAAATGTCTTCAGGCCTTTTTTAATACATTCAACTCATCATCTCATCAACAGCAACGGCAAAAAACTGCCATACGAGTGTATAAACAAAAACAACAAAGCCAAAAAACTATAATTTTTCAGCATTTCCATTTGTTTTCTTGTTTTTTGTTTGCCTGGTTATGCTTTGCGCTGTTGTCCTTTAATTTGGTTTTGCTGCACACGCCTGAATGAATTGCTTAAAGCATCCATCGTGGCGGCAGTGTAGCTTGTTTGGAGTTTTTGGGCGTTTCACTGCCAGATTGCTTGAAATTGAACGTTTTTCTGCTGTGACAGTACAATCAAAAGGTGGTACAAATAATTGAACTGACACGTGTCGCCCATGAAAAGGTGCACGCTTGCTTCTACGTATTTTGGATAGGGATTGATGGTGGAAGCATTGATGGAAACAGGATTAAACGCTTTGAAAATTTAAAGAGATGAAAAGTTATATGATGCTTCAGGGTAAACTGTTTTTATTTTTACCAGATTGGGTCCCACATGGAAGCATATATCATATGATCAGCAACGAGATCTCTCTTATGACATTATGTCTGTTCAAAAATCTATATCACGGCAGTTGTCTTGAGGCTTTCTTTGGTTTATTGAGATACTGTAGTCAAGTTTCATGTATTTTTTATCAAGTGTAAGTTTCCATCATAATTCAGTAGCAGACTAGTCAGCGAATATATAATACCCGTTCGTCCCTCCTACTATCATATTAACGAGGTCTGAATGAGAAACAGTACTCTTCCATGTGAAAGAAAAGCTTTATACTAGTGCCTCTACCTTTTTGATTTTAAGATTATTAATATTTATTTATAGATTAAGACACAGAATTTTTTCATGCGAGTGAAGAGTCTTATATCTGCGAATTTTTCGTTTTTGCTTTTAGCATTATGATATTAGCACAGCTGCCGAGGAGAGGTCACACTCGCGCATAAATGAAGGAGAAAAGCTTCATGCCATCTTCCAGCGATCTATGTAAGCGATCAATATGACCACTAGTATATTTGAGACCTTAACTAATGGTCATTGAGTATTTAGCAAAAGCTTTTCAGAAGTAAATTTTTCAATCTTGAGCACTAAATAAGGCATTATGAGTGTTACTGAGTATATGTATGACTAATATAAAAACTCAAGCGCACCTGCAAACGGTATTTTTATTTAAAAAAATACCATTTTCATATTCTTTTTATACCCTCAAGAGGTCAAGCACGTCTGTAGCAGATATTCTTATTGAAAAATACTATTTTCTTCTTCTTTTTATACCCAGAACATCCAGTGTATATCAAGCTTGCTACGAAGTTCGTAACCCCAGAAGGCAGTGCTCGAGACCTTATAAAGATATTGATCTAAAATTTCACGTTCTTTTATCTCCAGGATGCTGCTATTTTGTCGAAACGTCCAATATCGGACCACTATAGCATATAGCTGCCATATAAACTGAGCGATCGGAAGCAAGTTTTTGTATGGGAAACTTTTTCATTTGATGAGATATCTGCTCGAAATTTGGCACAACTAATTATACAAGGTATTGGCATAATCTTTGAAGAAATAGTGCAGATCACACCACTATAGCATATAGCTGCCATATAAACTGAGCGAACGCATTGAAGTCCTTGCGGTTATCACGTCTATTAGAACTTCATAAAACATGTATTCGAGCAAATTAGACTGATTTAAGCAACACTTATGCAACTCTATCTAATAATATTCAACCTAACCTAAAAATACCCAAACTACCATAACCTAATTTTCTGATAAGCTCTTAACTTATACCTTTTGTAATATAAATTACCCAATAAATGACAACATTTTCACAATATTTGCGCAAAAAACAACAACAACAATAATAAATTTGCGTAAATTGCTAATTTCATTGATTTTGTCTAACGATATGGCATATCTTTGAATAATTCATGCAATTTCCAATTTTCATAAATCATTTAACAAAACGGCAATAATATTAAATGATGTGATAAACTGCGCAGCAACAACTACTTAGTATAATGATATGTATAAGCTGTAGCAATGAGTTGGAAAAGAGCTCACATATATACATACATGTATCTCTCACACAAACACACACACATACATATACAGCATAAAATTTGCAAAGCTTGTAAGACCTTTAATGCCGTGCGTTCTTTCAACGCCACCTTTATGTTTATGTTGGACAAGAATTTGCACTTTATTGCCACTGGCACGGTCATGGTAATAAGCTCTTTGCCATTTTATATGTGTGTATGCTGTCACAAAATATTGTCTGTTTGTTTGTGCGGCAAATTCCAGGCATAACAATTAACTCGTCCATAATATTAGCACTTTTTATGCTTCCTCTCCCGCTGCTGCAACAACAAATACATGTTGCTTCAGCTGCTTGCCGCCACTAAGCTGTTTGGTGTCTTTAGTGCTTTGTGCTTGTTGTTGCCGCTGCTGCTGCACGGCACATTTGTCCTTTTCGCCTATTAATTAAATTGTAAACCACAATGTTTTAATTATTTTGTAAACCATAGCTGTACATAGAGCGCATAGTAAATGAATGCCACTATGAAACTGTCAATACCTACTTACAAATACATGCACACATACATACATACGCATATGCAATATTTGTGGTGGTGTACTGCGACTACCAACGAGTATCGGCCAAAATCTTCGACCAAAGTAAAGTAAACTCAGGCTTTACTGCTGCATTTAGCTCAAATAAAGTATTTATGGTATATATAGATGTGTGTATCTGTGTATGCGTGGAGTCTATCGCACCAAATTGTGGCTCACTTACACAGTCGAAGCAATTATTCGACAAATATTGGTTGTGAACCAACACTTAAGCAGACGAGGCACACATATGTACATACACATTAGGGTGTGTATAATTACCAAATTGTATTTCTTTTAATTTTTGAAGTTTGCATTTTGGTTCTAAAAATATGATACAACTTAAAGAAGCTCTTAATTTTCAATTTAAACTGTGCCTAAATCATTGAACCTGTATATTACATTGAAATGTTTAATATTTTTCATACAACAAGTAAAACTAATGAAATATCATATTCAAATACAAAATTTAACGCTCTACAAAAAAGCTCTTAATAATTTTTTCATTAAAACGTTTCCTTTAAAAGTTATACGCTGTCAAACTTCTACATCAAATGACCTCAGCATTTATAGAAGTGCATTCTACGTTACTCATACGACATGGTGTACTCTAAGACTACAGTACATTTACTACATATTCAGCAAGCGTTTGCAGAGATATATAAGCTTGGTGTAAAAAACGAACACCCTAATATACACATATCCACACAGGCAAGCTAGCTCTCTGCTGCTCAAAAAGGTCCTTTACCTAAATTATTTGTTTATGTGTATGTGCATCGTTTGATTGCTGCAAATTTCCTTAACTGTCATTATTAAAATAAAGCACATAACCAGCACAGCCCAATAAACATACACGCATATATACTAGACACTACACTTAAATATGTTGCTACTCAAATATGCTCTCTATAATATTCTCTTTACCTTAACACTAATACAAGCAAACCACATCTGTGTGTTTAGTGCCGTCAACAATACAAACTATGTATAGCCAATACCAATTTGGCTACATTATTTGCTACCAAATTGCAATTACTTTACATTCAGCACACACGCACACATATATACAGTTATGCACATAGTACAAACCCTAATACAATTTGCTTGTATTAAATATATAATATTGCTATTAACCTTAGTAAACACATTGCCGTGGTATCATTGTTCTTCTGTAGACATTCTCCAGCACATATGTCTGTGTGTGTGTACATGTGTTTACGCAACATATTTATGTGTTTGTATGCCTTAGATTACAAGTAAATTAAGTGCGTCATGTGTTGTAATACTGGCATTTTCCGAATAACTATCAAGTGAGGAATTTGCGTAAGTTATTACGGTGCACAGTGGAACGAATTTGAAGAGAAAGGATTCTATTAGCTGGAGAGACTTAGTATCAAATATATAAAATAACGTTAACTTGGATTGCATCGAAGCTATACTAGAATCACAGATAAAAAAGTTTTGGATACAAAGTCATGATTTTCATGGATCAAAATGTATGGCAGCTATATGCTATGGCAGTCCGATCTGAACAATTTCTTCAGAGGTTGCTCCATTGGCTTTGACAATAATCCATGCCATATTTCGTGTAGATAATCTAACTATGTTTTATTATTTAATTTTACTATGAAAGATTGAATAAAAGTTAGGGTTCAGTGGACGTCTAGATTAGCTTTTCAATAGAAAGAAGTTTACAAAATTTCAAATTGATATCTCAAAAACTGAGGGTCTGGTTCATTTAAGTATATACGGAAAATCAGAATTTTAGTAGAAGAATCAAGCTGATCTGATTATGTCTATAGCTGAGAGAGAATTTCCACTATGAAAGAGTGAACAAAAATCAGTGTTTAGAGGGACGTCTTTAGAACTGAAGACCAGAAGCGTAATGTTATATCTTTTAAAGTTGAGGGTTAGTGTTAGGGTTAAGGATAAGGTTAAGGTTAAGGTTAAGGTTAAGATTACGGGTTGAGATTTAAGTTAGGGTTACGGTTAAGGTTTGAATTAGAGTAAGAGTTAAAGTTAAGGTTAAAGTTATGGTTAAGGTTAATGTTAAGGTTAATGTTAAGGTTAAGGGTTAAGTTTAAAGTTATGTCTAAGGTTAAGGTTACGGTTAAGGTTAAGTGAGGGTTAAAGTTATGGTTAAAGTAAAGGGTTATGGTTACGGATAAGATTGAATTTAAAGTTAAAGTTAAGGTTAAGGTTCAAGCATAGGATAAGGTTATGGTTAAGGTTCAGGCTTCTTATCGTTAGCACTAATAATACGCACAGTTTCCAATCTAACTTTGTTTACTAACCAAACGGTAAATTGACATCTACATATGTTTTTTTGAAACTTCGAGGCTTCCTACGTAACATATTCTATAATTCGAGTTATCAGCAAATTTTTCTTAGATTACCATATATTTAGACCGGTTAACTTAGAAAAAGCACCATACGTTAATGCTTCCGTGAGCAAATTGCCTTTAGTTGTAGACACGCTCAATCATTAGATGTTAGTTTGTCTGCTTGGATAACTCAGACTTACATAAACTGCATTGATCATATAAGGATCAATATTCCAGAAAGTGTCCAGAGAGCCTTGAGTTTCAAGCGCAACACATATAAGTCCTGTAAAGGATTGTATTCTTTTATGGAATTTGATCAAATAGAGTTTCTCAATCCAAATTATGCATTGCTCAAATAAAGGTTAATTCTGTAGAAAGAGCCTAAAAAACCCTGAGTTAAATGTGCAACATATTTAGAACCTTTCAAAGATTGTATTTTTTGTTAATTTTTATCAATTTGAGCCTCTCAATGCAAATTATAAAGTACAAAAGCTTGGTCCAGCATCTAATTTTTTTTTTCGAATCACAATATGTCATAAACGTTGACTTGGTTGATAAATCTTTATCAAATGCGCTGTACTTGTGCTAATAACCTCATTACAAGGTGGTAATTGAGTCAAAAAATATAAAGAAATTGCTTTCTCAAAATCTTCAGCAAAGACATCTAAATACCGTAAACAACAAAGCAAATTTTATTATAAAAAGTGAACATTAGATTTATGGCATAAAATTATGTCTAGGGGCAAGCTGTACCTTATATCTCAATGCCTTAGACATCAAAGATGCAAATCAATTCGGCTAATTTCTGTGGGGTATCATAATCTACGTACAGTCAATTAGCGTTAAATAATTAATTGCCTGCACAAATGACTTAAAACACACAAAACACATGCACATACACACATACCTTCTATTACTGCTAACACAGAAAATCGATTTGTCAGTACGACATATACAACTATACTATACAATACAACTACAATTATTGCTTGCTGCAAAGCCAAGTGCATTGTTCAAATTAAATAATGTGGATATTAGAACATTTCTCGGCATTTTCTTGCTCCTATTTTTCTCATGTCAAAACCATTTCCATGTTGAAATGGAAATTGGTCATCAACAACAGCAGCGGTGTCAGCGAGAGCAGCAGAGCCGGCCGGAGAAAGCAGCAAAGGCAGCGGTATGGTCACGTTGCATTGGCTCAACCGCAGAAGAAAAGCAAATTAAGTATTGGAAGGATGTCATTAGCAGCAAGGACATTTTGAGGCGAACCAGCCTTGACTGTTGAAGTAACTGTATACTGACTTGCAAACTGATATAAGTCAGCATATATATATTGTAAATATGTATATCTAATGTTCTATAAAACCTCAGCATTTCGTTAGAATTTCACATTTCCAAGCAATTACTGCGAGTTTTGATATAAATATCCACACTGAGCGCTTACAAAATAATCAACATACACATCAGCAGCTGCATCATCGTTATTATCACTTATGTGGTTATATAAGCTACAAGCAATCACAGGCTATTTTGCTTCCTCTACAGAAATTTGTGAACTTCAGTCCTTCTTCTAAACGCTACTCTTCTCTAATGTTTTCTGTTTTTTCGTCACTATAACTATGCTTTACTGTTATGCACATTTGCATACGCATTTGCATTTGCCATTAACAAATGTCATTTGCCCATCAATGAGCAAACAAATACGTTCAGCTCCAGCAGTGCAAGCCGAGCGTAATATTGACTGAGGTTGTGCGATTGCTTGTGTGCAGCAAGGAAATAACTAGTATTATTGTTTATATGTGTATAATTGCGCATGTGTGTGTTCAACGCTCATTTGTTATATGTCATTTGAGAGATATTGGTGTTGGCAGACGTGGCAGCACTTCAGCAGCAACAGCTCAGATGAGATGAGTTGCACACACTGTTACATGTTGGAGGTAAATACATATGTGTATTTGTTTGGGGGCGTGTCCCTGTTCGCAAGGCAAGTAAATCTGCGTAATTGTTTTCCCAATAAGCAAATAAAAAATTTCATAGTTATCTTGTCAAATAAAAAAGCTTTCCATACAAAGATTTGATTCCACACGTTCAGTTTGTAAGTCAATATAGTGGTCCGATAGCGGCAGTTCTTTGTGAGGAAATGAAAATTTACAATTCGATATCTCAACAACTGGGGACTGAGGGTATACACAGGCAGACGGACAATCGACTCAGCCCGACAGGCTGATCTTTTATATTCATCTTCCCTATGGTAATGAGAGAGAAAGAGAACCGATTACGTCCATCTAAGAACTGCTTCTTACCTTTTTGCCAAGATATCTTAATTCTTACTTAAGTTGCAATTTGCATGGACGGACCGACGGACAAACAGCCAGACAGTTCCCCGAATTTCAACTCGTCTTACAATCCTGATTATTTATAAATATATAACCATATACCTGTCTTGCTAAGTTTTAGCTGATGAATACAACCGTTAGGTGAACAATACTATTATACTCGGTAACAACATGATGCAAGAGTATAAAATGCACCTATACATAAAATTTCATTCGGATATACCGAAAACTGACGAACGAATTTTTATAATTAAAAGAAATCTCCTTAAAAATCGCCGGGTCGAATCCATAGATTCTTAGGCGAAGTTGCTCAGAATGAGCCTTAGAAAATTTCCGACATACACGACTTTTTAGTAAAAAATCGACCCGCAATAATGTGCATACAGAAATGTATTATACACTAAAAAAATTACTTTCAGAATGACCCTTAAAAAATTTCCGATATAAACCAGTTTTTAGTAAAAAAAAAAAAATCGATCCGCACTAATGTACATATAGACAGGAATCTATTATAGGTTTATTATAAAATGATAAACTAATTAAAAACTTCGCCTTAAAAAATCACTGACCCGCACTAGTGTGCATACAGACACAAATGTATTATATATGTATTATAAGCGAAGAAAGAATTTTTATAATGAAACTTCGCCTTAAAAAATCACTGGCTCGAATCTGTAGACTCTTAGGTGAAGTTGTTCAGAATGACTCTTAGAAAATTTCCGACATAAACTATTTTTTAATAAAAAATCGGCCCGCACTAATGTGCATACAGACAGAAATATATTATAACCAAAGCTAAAATTTGCGTGTATATGTGTTTCAAATAACTTGCTTACAAACTCACCTTATTTAAACATGACTTGGCTATATTACTCCACGCGCTTTTTTATAAGAACACTATACTTGTATTATGGCACTTAATATCCGACACACGCGACATAAACCAAGAAACCGAACCGAGAATCGCATGAAGAGCCAACGCAATTGTTACATTCATAAATACACTCATATAGACACCCACGAACAAGTCCGAAAACGCACTTAAGGAATTTGCACAATATCGAGGAATTTAACGCACTTTCACGACACCATTTTTTGCATTTATTAACGATTTGCACTTTAAATTAGATAAAAAACACAATTTCACTCTTAAAACAAATACTTTTCACTAATTTTAATAAATGTTCGCAACATCCACCAAGAATTCATGTGTTCACTTTCATTACCACTTGTAACTAAATATTTTTACTGTTACATTGCATTCCTCAATTGGAGTTTTCCCCTTAATTTCGCATTCCACGATTCTCGAAAATTCAGCACAACTCTTCAATTTCATTAAAAAATTTGCAACAAAAATGCAAAGAATCATAGCATCACTCACTTCCCTTTCTCAATGATGAGATGAGCACGCAGCTAATACCCCTACTGAGCGCACAGCTTAGTCACATACATATGAACACATGAGTGTGTGCATGCAAGCGCTTTGCGCAACATTGAAATGCAGGTGTAACACTGTTCAAAGTAAGAGCGCATAGCTGATGAAGAGAAAATGAAGTTAGCCGAGCTGAAAGCGAAAAACTAATATAAATGCAAGGACGCTGAAAGTTTTAGTAAGAGGACAGATTTAGGATGCGTGTTGGAAAGAAATGTTAAGAGATCAAAATTGAAGAGTTGTTAAGAGTATTCAAAGTGCATTGACTGTCAATGTTATATTACAGTAGAACAACAACTCTTGATTAACTATTTTTAATGATATGCATAATAAGTATGTTGAAGGTCAACTTCGAACATTAAAAAATTTGCAACAACAATGTAAATAATTATAGCGTCACTCTTTAACATTTCTCAATGAAGTGGGAGAGAATAGTATATACTTATGTATATAATGGCTTCATAAATTTTTGTTTTCTAACTTTGTTTTCTAACTTAGTTAAAGCAGACACCCACAATAGTGTTAAAGCTTTAAAAATAGGGTTTTTGAGATAAATAAAAAATATAAAACTACTATATTTATTATTTTCAAATTTTGAGGTTATATTTATACAAAGCGTAGGAATACATAGTAAAAAAATTAATATTGTTGGAATAACAAACCGAACTCTAGTGTTGCAGTGATTCTGACGTTTGAGTGGATGCAATCAAACAACAAAAAATTTAAGAAACTATTTTTGAGATAAGCGTGTTTAAAGTTAAACTCTTGGCGCTGTTTGAATTGAGAGGCTACACTTTAGAACTTAAGGGATTATTCTGGTCTAGGATTTTGGAAAAATCGATTTTTTTTGCATATTTTGAAAGTTTAGATTTTCAAAAATATGAACTTGGAAGGATTTTTAAAAATTCGACTTGTTTTCGGGGATACAGCCGATTTTGTATCGTGGCGTCCGTGTTTACTAGAATTGTCTCCTAAACTTTAAACGCGTTTTTCTCTAAACTACTGTTTTTGAGGTGGTTGACATGATATCTCAAGTTCTGCTGAACCGATTCCTTTGAAATTTGGTATATATATTCTTTATACAATGCTCTATCGTGTCTGTTTGGATTTCCAAAACTTTTGATTTGAAGTATTTTTAAAAAATTCGAAAAGGTCGAAAAAATCGGGTAAAAAATTTTTTTTTCAAGTCGACGCTATTTTGTTATTTTTCTTTTTTTTTTTTGTTTGAAAATAGTCAACCCGATAACGACATCCTTACTAATGAAGAATCTTCTTGTTTTTTGTGTTTCAGATCACTACAAGGCTTGAAATCACGTCAACCAGGACGCACCAATTTATTTGAAGCCCCACTCCACCGGCCCGTATCTCGAAGAATTTAGTTTTTTTTCTTGCAATTTTTTTTTTTGTATATTATTAAAATGTCAATAAAAAACATATAAAAAATGGATGGCAAAAATGTTTTTCATTTTTTTTATCTTAGTTTAAATAATTACTAAAATTCATGCGTCTAGACCAAAATACCCCCTTAAAAACAATCTGAGACATTGATTAGAAATTGTATAATATTATTTTTTTATAGGTATCACCAATGGAAATATAAAAATATATGTATCGTCAGCTGAAATAACAACATATTATCACAAAAAAAAACATCGCAATCTAGTTTTTTATTGCTTACTATTCACTACTTATATATTATATTTGTAGTATTGTAAAATTTCAAGCTTTCGCTATCAAATATAACCACTATATAACCAATATATAACTAATATATAACCATTTTATTGCCAAAATCCAAATTTTGTGTTAATATGTGTAGTAAAAACCATATATTATAGCTTTTTGTGTAAAGTGATGTTATGTTATTTTGCTTTTTAAGTGACGATATAAGCATGTATGTACATATATATATTTATTAATTTCATACTTCTTAAAAGTAGAACTGTTACATTTTTTTTTTGTTTTTTGTTTTAATTCGTATTAAGATGACTTATAAATGTCATATCACAATAAAATAATACATAAAATTTTAACTTAATGATTCTTTAAGAAAGCTTCAAAATTGAAAAAAATATCATTCTTCGTAAACTAATTACCTATCAAGTTAAAGCCCGGGCGCATACTTTCTCCATAGAAAAGCTCAATATATTAAACCTAATTATTTCCAACTTCAACTACCTTACCCCCTTGTTGCTGCCACTGCTGTCAAAACATCATAACGAAATGATGTGTAATGAAGTTTTTCAATACCAGAAATGGAAATAGTCAGCCATTGACATACACACACACATGCACGATGACACACGCAACTAGGTATTTGCGTGTAACAACACATCAAGTCGATATATGTTTGCCAGTACTCATGTTCACCGCAAACACAACAATTTGCAATTTGCTAACGATGCAAGCATTAGCAGAAGACACAAGTGCACCCACACAGCGCTACAAACGCAAACCCACAACACACACATACACATACATACACTTACGATATCACCATCATCTCCGGCTTAGCCACTCAATCGCACTGTTGGCCTATCTACTTACCAACCACCGCCGCAGCAACCGCACAACAGCATGCTTACAACCATTGTTGCCTTTGCAATCGCATGCCTGCAACTTTTATACCCCCCTGCAGACTGCCTGCGCCAGCTGCGTTGAGTTGCTCTGCGCGCCCTTTGCGCTCGCTTACTCATCAATCTCATTCTTATTATTGGCAAACATTATCGCACTGTCGATATTGCTTTGCTTTGCTTATTTGTTTTTGCAATTGCCACAAATGACACATACACATACATACATATACTAACACACACATTGTCGATGCTTGAAAGCATAAATACTGGCTACTCGTCGGCTGCTCATCATCAACTCGATAGCCAAATAGCATTCACACAACAGCATAACTTCGCACACACACTCACACATATACCAATGACAACCGCAAATAATGATTACATTTCCTTTTGTTTGCTTCCACCAACCAACTCCGGCACATGCTGCCACATGGCGTCTATTTTGCTTTTTGACTGAGCAGCAAGCGTATTCCTGCATGTCCGAGTGTTTATTAAAAACAAAAGCTGCAACAACAACAACTAAAATAGCGGGCAGTTATGGAAAAAATGGGTGCACGAGACAAAAATCTGCAGCGTCGCAATTGCAGCTTGTCGTCGTGCTTTGTTTAGCTTCGTTTATTAATAGCATTTGGCATTTTGCAATTTTCCACTCACAATTCTTTGTGGCATTGGCGACGGCAAAATATTTTTGCATATCCTGTTATTGTCATTGTCATTGTCATCGTTAGCTTCTTAGTTAGTGCGACGTGCTTATTTGGCAGAAGCTGACTTTTACACATTTGTATACACACGCACACATATATATACATAAACATATACATGCACAATTATTATTTATGCATTTATGTTGTTGTTGGCATACATATGCATAAATATCCTTTTTCCAATTTGCGAATTCTAATTTAGCGCTCGTAAAATCTCAAATCACACATGTGTGTGTACTTGGCGCTGTAAGCTATCGGATTTGCGCATAAATTAAGTTTTGAAAGATTTCTAAGATATTTGGTCTTTTTTGTGATTTTAGCTAATTTTTGGTTAATAAATGACTTTTCTTTCTCTCTTGAGTTCAAATGCCATTAGGAGTTGTCAATTCAACTTTTATTGCAATCAGCAAAGTGCCGACTATTTAACCCTCTCTGAGACCGAGGTGATCTCTTCTCAGGAATATTCCAGTATTATAAATTTATAATGAAAACAAGATTCTAAATTGAAACGAGAAACCTTACTTTAGCCTTTGTAAAATCGAAAGACTGACCAGTAGCACTGGGAAATATCATAAACATACGGAGAATTCTAACAAATGTATTTTCTAGGAAGACTACCACCTGGCAAGATCAAATATTAATAGTTACTATATGCCTTAAACACTAAATAGACACTTTCAAAGTAAATTGCAACACAATATTCTTGCTATTCTCTTACTATCTGATCAAAAATAACCCCAACTGACAAAAAAACTATAAAAGCAAAGAAAATACATCAAAATTTCGACTTCGATTTTCGCAGCAAGCTAGTTTTTATTTCTTACAAGAGTTATGGAGTTGGGGAAAATATTTGCTTGAGAAAGATAGCTTGAAATCATTTATTATCATAAACTATTAAAATTTCGATGCCACAGGACTTTAACGGTTTAACGGTTTTACGATACCGTCACAGAAAACTTGAAGAAAAATATACTTTCGACAGCGTATCATCCAATCAATTATGAGTTGTGAAGCTTTTCAAATATTTCGTTCATATATATGATAAAATTATTTCTTAAACCAGTTAAGAATTACAGACAAATTTCTTGTTTAATGAAAACGATGCACATTGTGCATTTTCTGCGTTAAGAGCTATGCTAAACTGATAAAATTTGTTGCAATGAGTAATTTCGTATAAGAAAGAGAGAAGTATTCCATGTCTGAGAAAAGGTTCTGATAAAGTTGGGTGTTAGTCTATATCCTTCTATATGTGATATTTATTTGCCTGGAAAGTTTCGATAAATAGAAAATATATTGAAAACCCTCTTTGCTCATTAAAAATGTATATTTGTTTTGAATTTCCGCACTATATTATTTAAAAACTGTTTCAAAAAACTAAAATTAACTTAACCGAACCACAACGGCAAAAAGCAAAACATTAACACATTCAAACACATTCGAACGCGCTTAACCCCATTACGGCCAACACTCGACACCTCTAATACCAACAGAACGCGCACACATACTTAACTTCCTGTCCATCATATTCCCTCGCCGCTGGCAATGCAACTAACTAATATAGTGCAACAGTGGCAATAACAACAATATGAGCAACAACAACAAAAACATTTTGAATTATGCGCGCCAAGAGAATATACACGATTTACCGTTAGTCAGCAGTTTGAGCGTGAACGCTCATTGAAAACCACTACATAGCTGTGGCTGTGTGTGTGTGTGTAACGGTATTGCAGTTTGTATGCGTGCCGTTGAGGCGATGAGCCGTTTTGTTGCCAATCTCAATTGTATTTAACGAAAATTATTTCAACAACATAACACATTGCCTGTGTTGTTGTTATTGTTGTGGTTTTTTGTTGTAACACTCGTATTATTGCATTTGCTGTGATTATTCGTGTAGCAGTGAGTTGTTATTTTTTGTTTTTGTTTCTGTTTTTTTTTCACTTTTTCCATTGCAACTTGTTTTAGTAATTCGTGTTGCTCACAGTTAACTGTTTATTGTTGCAGCTACATGTGGTTGTTGTTGTTGCATGTTGTTGTTGGCATTTGGCCTCAACACTCATTTGTGCCAACTTTCGTTAACCAATCGCAACGGCAAAGTTACAAGAGTTATTACCGAACATGCGATTTTACAATAGCAATAGCAACAAAGCAAACAGAAAACAAAAGCAGTGCTGCCAACAAGCACATACACACACAAATACATATATAGACTAGTATGAGCAAACACATTCTCTCTCGTGCCACAAATAATATCAACTTCATAGGCAGCAACAGGAACTCCGCCAGCAGCAAAAAAAAACCTAGTTATGTGGCAACAATGGCTATGGCTTGGCACGCCTTTGGCAGTCTACAGTCTACCAGCATATATATAGATACATGTGTTAAGCTTTTGTTTTAAGCTGTCTAACTGTTGAAAAATAACAATTAGAAGCTTGAAGTAAAAGCCAAGCTAGTACAAAGGCGTTCTGTTGGGTTACATAATAATAGAAATATTATATATGGCGGATATTTCATAAGTGAATGCAAAGGTATATTATATATATATATATATGTGTATGTATATATATCTATAGACTTACATAGAGATTAGGTTTAGTAGGGGAGGAGGATACTACCTCTATTTATATCGACGGATCCAAAATGGGCGGCGGAGTTGGGGCGGACATATACTCCAATAATATTGGCATCACTTTTTCTATCAGTCTATCAGCCAGCATCTTCCCAACGGAAGTAATAGGTTAGTAGAAGGCCTGTAGAGCTCTATTGAGTAACTACGGGAAGATACAGAAGCCAAGCATAAATGGTACATGGTCAGCCAGGTGGCTTTGCTGGCCTTCTTGACACCACAGATTAATTCCAACATAGTCAACAACTGTAGGAAGGCTTTAAACTCACTGACAGGTCAACTCCATTTATCCATAATTTGGGTTTCCGATCACAGAAGGCGAGGTAGATAGGTAGAATGGCTGTCTAATGGGTCACCTTGGGCTTTGGAAGGCTCATTGTGATTCACAGGAACATTTTTGGCAACGGCAGACGAGTTGACAAAGCTAGCAGCCTCTTTAGACAAATCTGAGGCGAAGTCAATAACATGCCCACTGGGAACAAATGAGAGCTATTCATTTTGAATAAATAGCTTAGAGCGGAATAGAGTATTATTAGAATTCAGTAGCAAGCTTCAAGATAACAAAGCAGATATGCTCCAAATATGACAGAAATAGAACAAAGGACCTACTAATTTGGTCCAAAAATAGTATGTACAGACAGATACTATAACGGTACACTGGAGAGCATGCACTAAAAATGGACCTGATTTATAACAATCCCTTGTACCAATAAGTTCTAAATCGATCCAATTAACCGTAATGCAGCTTTAATAAAAAACTTCGCAGATATTTTTGGTCCATGTTAAATCTAAATTTTTCCTACAGGGTCTAAACTTCGACCTTAAAAAGCAAGAAATAGCAGATCTACCAAATGTGAACTGCTGGAAATTCCAACTAGGCATTTAATGTACTTTTTGTTGGAATACTTACGATGACAATTGTTAAATATATTTCTTTTCGAAAACTCTCCAAAGTTCAGCTTTACAGGTTTCAGTTTTCTAACATTCTCGGTTGGAGTGCCGGGGTTAGGTTAGGTTATGTTAAGAGATCAATCCAAACAAGGAGCTTACTTGAACAGTTTAGAACGTTAGTCTGTTGCATCCTATAATTAAATTCTCAATTGAAATCGAGATATGCAGTCTCAGTCTTGCAAAGGCTAGACAATGTAGAAGAAAGTGCCTGGATGTTTCCACCTCACCCTGCAACAACTTTGCCAACTAGCGTGCGACAAGATTTTTTGTCTTACTGCATGCATGTTCATTGGACAGTGTCCAGTAAGAGCCTCCCAATTAGCCTGAAGCTACTATTGATGGAGAGCTCATTGCATAAAAATCCCTTTCCAACCATCTCTCCTAGCTTCATCCCATTCATGAAAAAGCTCACTAATCCTCTTCTCCCAATTCATATTTCCCTCATCGGTATATGAGAAACGAAAAAGCCACCACTATAGCCCTCTACGACGGTCTTCACTGATGTTATGGCTAAAATGACAATGTATTGACAGAGTATTGAGGATGCCTATGAGAGCCGCTCTTTCGACACCTTCAAAATAACACAATATACTTTTGCCACCTCTATTCTAAAGCTCTATGGAATACGTGCTTTCAAATGAGTCTGGACTTTGAAAAAACAGTAAATACTTGAAGACTATATGTTTGTGTCATTAGCAAGTTCGTTTGGTGCTTTATTTGAAGAAATACCGCTGCATTCCTAGACTGCTAAATTTCTCATCGCAGCATGTTACTTAAAACTAACGATAAATATGTGACAAAATCAGTATTGTGAATATTAAAGTATGATTGGAATCAGTTTAGTATATGTATGTTTAGTAGAGAGAAATTTTAAGCGGTCTTCGCTAAACAAGTAGTTATAACAATAAAAATTCCAAACCGGTTGAGAATTGCAGACGACTTCACAAAAAATGCAAAACTGTTGAGAATTACAGAGAAATTCGAATGAAACAATTATAAACTTATTTCTTGAAGAAAAGTTGAATGAAGACACAATTAAAGGACGATATTATAAACAACATAAATAGCTTTCAAATTAGCGTTAGGAAAAATTTTCAACATAAACATGTATATTAGCAAAATTAAGGTACATATATTCTATATAAATCAAGTCCAAAATTTTTTAATGTTAGTTTCAGACCAAAAAATCTCGAATTCAAAAGTAATTAAAATTGCCAAAAATCGTTCACTTATTTGCGACGAAAAGAGAAATCATAATGCCAACACCTCACATCACCCATCCTCTCCCACACTCCCAACACCAGTCAAATTCGCCAAACAACTTCACCCGCAAAGCTCGTTAATGCCAGCAACACTGAAAGGGCAACTTTCAACAACATATTTCTGCTACCTTTGTTCAATAATGTAGTTACTATTGCTGGTGGCATTATTATTGTTGTGTTAACAACAAAATAACAATTACAACAAGCGCAGTGCATGTTGCATATACATACATATAATAATTGTTGAAACAAGCCAACAAAATACAAGCAAAACAAATGAAAGCAAACAAACGGCGGCGGCTGAAGTAAGAAGACCCTGCATTACGAATGTCGGTAAACCAGAAAAACAACAAAAGTAAGTAACGCCCCACTGACTTACCACCTTGCCACCGTGCCACAACTTCCCCCTTGGCTCACTTGCTGCTGTGTCAATGCGCTTTTTCACCTTGCCACCGCCTCCACTGCAATTACAATTACAATAACAATAACATTCACACAGACACGCCCATTTTGGCGTCAGTTAAACCATTCGATTTCTGCTTTTGCACGTTGAGTGCCACCAACAACAACCCGTTAATGTCATGTACGCCATTTCCTTTCAACCTTTTTTTCCACGGCAAAACTGCTATGTTCCTATGCCTGTCTATATATGTATGTGTGTGTATGTGTATGCGTGAGTGTGCGTTTTCCATGCGTTTGACTGTGCTTATTGCCCCAACGCTGTGGCAAGTGAACAACATACAAACAACGCAGTCAAGCGACCAAAGCAAAGCGTAAAAAGCTCGGCGTCCCGGGCTACCCACTAACCCCACACCAACTGGGGTTAAGCTCCCATTTGTTGAGTGGCGGCGGCTCAGCTGCGCTTTCCGGCTTTTTGTTGCACATTTTCGCACACACATTTTATATTTTCGAGCTAATTTTTTGTTCTTGTTATTTTCATTGTTTTGTTGTTGCCCAGTCTTGTTGCACATTATTATTATTATGCTGCCGCTGCGTCGCCGGCTGCCGGCTGCCGGCATTGCGCACAGGTGCAAAATTGTAAATGAAGACTGATTGCAGTGTGTTTGCCTTGTTGTGGTGAAGTATATTGGTGTTGCAAGTAAGACCAGCCAGCCGAAATGCCTAGTAGCTGCTGGAGTGCGCCCGTAGCCACGGCTGCCGACAAAAAATACCTACCTGTCGGGTTTAAGTAAGCAATATGCTGTATGTGGTTGCTATTGTTGTTGGTGTTGTTGCTGTATTTGCTGTTATTGTTGCATTGTTGCTTTTGCTGCTGCTGTTTTTGTGTATTGCTTGCCGCGGGCATTTGTGCAGCAGCTGCTGGTAATTGTGGTTAAGTGCAGGTTTATTAGTCGGAAACAAGGATATCATATTTTCATAATAAAAGGATTGCCTTCGACTGGTTGCCCCTTTTCACATATTTATTGTTGTTGTTTATTCACTTTGCTTGTGCCTTTGTTAATGCTTAGATTGCCATATGTGGCATATGGAACATAAGTGGCTAGCGGTGTTTATTTGGTTCATATTCTCATATGAATATGTCATCATGCCAAGTGGGATTGATCCTTTTATAGAAAATTTAGATTTTCGAAAAATTTAGCCGTAGACTGGTGGAATTGTATACTCAGAATATTTTTTTTGTTTTTAAGAAAATGTATATGTGATCCCTAACTTTCAGCTAATAGCCACGTTGGATTAAAATGAAATTCAAATTGTCCTATAGCAATGAAAGAACCTTTGTCGGATGTCTATAAAAATCTTAAGCGATAGTGGAAGGAATAAAAATACAGGAAATTACAACGCAGACCTTCACCCAAGAATACCAAGCTTAGACGAGCCGTTTGAAAATGTTTTCTCATGTCAATTTTCAATAATTCACCTTATAACTTCACCTTCATCCAAGCCCCCAAACCTCTTTAAAATTTTGTTAATTAGTCTAAATAATATCTCTTTGGTTCAAATAATATCATAGCCAATCTCTAATACTGAAAAAACATAGCATCAAAAGAAATGCCACTAAAACTCCTATTACTTCGTATGCGCCGTGATTCAGGCTGCTACCCGATTCTCTCTTCAAATGCTGAACCAGACCTTCTTTTGTATCAATCCTCCATAATCGTACTAGTAAAATCGATACACATGAGCATAAGACTACCATCAAGCCTCACAATCCCATCAAACTATCCCATTCCTGCCAGCTATATCATTCCAACCAAACAATCTGGAAAAAGTCTAGATAAAGGAAATCCCATCAAAACTGATTTCTGTAAGACGTCATTAAATTTGCTACCCGATCCTTTCTTCAAATCCGAAACCACAACTTCTGTTATATCAATCCTCTTTAAACGTACTAGTAAAACCAATCTCATAAAGCTGATCATCACGGCCACGCTACCTGAGAAAACTCTGGATTAAGGGAAAACCTACCAAAATTGATTTCTGTCGGACGTGATTAAACCTTCTACGGGATCTTTTCTTCAAATACCAACCCACAGTTTCTATTAATACTCTATAATGAAACTAATGGAACAAAAATCGAACCTTGAACCTTGAATGGGGCTGCCAACAAGCCTCACAATATCGCAAAACCACATAACCCGAACGAACTGGATATTTTATGAGACGTTTACAGTATTAATGATTATGGTAAGCTCGTAAAACTAATACCTAAATTTCTACGGTAAGACAGAGCTTTCTATGGTAAATCGAGAGCTATCACTAAAGCTTTCGATTTGCTGTAGGCAATGCTAAGTCGCAAGATCTGCCAACCTCACGAGAGCTCAGAGCTCAGACATTTCATTTCAAAGTAGTTTAGCAGACAAACAAATGTTGGAATTGCAAGCTCGCTGAGAGCTTTAAAAGCTTTTAATATAAGTCTTCCAATATTAAAAGATTCCGGTCTATTAAGATCAATGAAGAAAGTTATTTAAAAATATTGAAGGTGGAGTGAAAAGCCAAAAAAAGTGTATGTGCAAAACCGGTGCCAAAGATTGAAATATAGACTCAAGCTTTGAGCCAAGTAAATATTTACATTATTCCATTTAAAATTTCAGAAGACTAATTGTTTTGTTGCATCATAGAGGCCAATACTTCAAGCATTCTTGATCACCTTTGACTTGGATCACTACGTCGCAGAGACTACTCATAGCTGCTTTTTCGCGGCTCATATACCGGCAAGGGATATATGTATAGGAAGGAGTTGCTTAAAAGAGGCACAACGAGCTTTGTCACGCAGGAATCGAAGCAAGTTGAAAATATTTAATGGGAAGTTTTCTGCTAGGAGTACTTTTTCAATCGTAGCTTTAGGCTACCGGGCCACTGTAGTATTTTTAGGGAGAAGTGAATACTCTTTACTGCTATTAAGTTGCTACGAATTGCAGCCTCTTTTAGTGAGGTGAGCATTCACTCCGAAAACAGAGCAGCAACACAAGCGCAGAGCACGCTAACCATGCGCTTAAATTTAGTTATAGAATGCATGTTCTCACTAGAAATAGCATAAAGCTAGCTATTCATAAGATTCGTTTGGATGCCTAGTAATAGCGTTATCACTGGCAACTGCAAAGCCGACGACCTAGCTAAAGGCTCATTCTTGACCCACTCGCTTCGAAATAGTACCAAGTTGGATCTCTATTGGCATATTGCTTTCTAGCACTAAAGCAATGAACATTGCATGCGCTTATCAGGCGTTGGTCGACGATAAGCTCCTGTGCGACTGCGAGAACTTTTTGAGCAAAAAATGCAAAATAGAATATCTGCTGAACTACTTGTGCTTAGCAAGGTTCATTCTGCCGCTGTTGTAGAGGTTCTTACTGGCAATTGTTCAGTAGATATTCATGTGGCAAGGGAAAAACTTCGATCAACGCAAGTTGTCAGAGATGTATGGAGGAGACTGAGATGGAAACATCCAGCTCTTTCTTTCTCTCGATCTTTGCAAGACTGACAATGACACATCTTGGTAGTCTTACCTTCGGCTAAGCAGAAGACATAGGCGAAACTGGCATTAGCCGTCTCAAAAACGTGTGATAAGCCTAAAGCGTTCTGTCGATTTGTAAGGGGTTTCCCCTAATTTTATATGAAATGCTTATACAAGGTCTGTTGCAAAAAAAACAGGACTGTTAAAAAAACAACAAAAAAATAAATATTTTTCAAAAGTTCAATTTTTTTTTATTCAAAGTAGTTTCCTTGTGCTTGGATACAGCGTTTAGCCCGGTCAATTAGCATTTCAAATGAGTGTTTAAGGTCATTTTTCGGAATGCTCTTGAGAATATCGGTCGTCCCCTTTTGGATAGCTGAAATGTCCTGAAACCAGTGTCCTTTCATGGGCAAATGAAGTTTTCCAAATAGGTAAAAATCACAGGGTGCCAGATCAGGTGAGTAGGGTGAGTGATTAATGGTTAATATGGAGCTTTTTGTCAAAAAATCAGTGACAAGCGTCGACCGATGACACGGCGCATTATCGTGCAACAGGCGCCAGGACCCTGCCTCACGGTATTGTGGTCGAGCACGACGAATGCGTGACAAAAGACGCTTCATAACACCAAGGTAAAACACAGCATTAATCGTTTGGCCAGGTGGGACGAACTCTCGGTGTACAATACCCTCGGAATCGTAAAAACAAATCAGCATTTTCTTTATTTTTGACTTCTGAAGACGACCGACTTCTGATCGTCACAGAGGTCCTCTCGACCTTCTTGGAATCGCTTAAACCACTCATGCACATTACTACGGGATAGGTACTGATCACCACAAACTTTTTTCATCATTTTAAATGTTTCAGTAAACGTTTTCCCAAGTTTAAAACAAAATTTAATATTTGCTCTTTCAAAATGCATTTTACGATCGATGACCAAAAGCTGCTGTCACTTTTTGATCGATAACATCGATTGTAGTTATCCAATTGTCTTAAAATTTTTACGAAATGTCAACAAGAGATCAAACTTTTTATTTCATATACCCACCAATAGGTGGCGCCACCAGAAACAGTTATATTTAAAAAGTTCTGTTTTTTTGCGACAGACCTTGTATATACATTCATGTATTTGTATAGGAACTCAAAAGTTAATACTCCATTCAAAAAATGTATACTCAAATAGCGCTAATTTCTTAATTGCGCCTCAAATGTAATACTTGAACTATATTGAGCTTGAGTTTTGAGTTTTCATTGAAATCTTTATTACTTCTGACAGACAAAGCAAAAGTCTAAACTGAAATACACACACAGATGTATATACGAAAACAAACACAAAATCATACACATATATGCAACAAAAATTTTATACCACACAACCTGCAACAAAATACCAAAGTTTGAATATTTTCAGCACCAAATTTCGGCTATGAAGCCTTATGCACTCTTCTCTCCATCCTTGCGCTATTTTACCTCCGCTCAAAACGTGTGCTCCCGCTAAAAATATGCCAAAAATGTATGCGACTACGAATCAGCTGACTGACAGGCTGTTGAGGAGCACCTTCCCTTGTGTGCCTACAAATTCACACACTTCCTGTTTCGACGCCACCACCCGCCCCCAGCCGGCGTCAACGCTTTCGCTGTGCTGCTGTGTTGCCTGGCGGCTGACTGCCGACTGCTAACTGCCTAACTGCCTAACTGACTGAGTTGTCGACCGTTGTTTTTTTGTTGCGTTGGCTGTTGATTGCTGTCACTTGTTGTTGCTGGTTGCTTTTGTTGTTGGCTGCCTTTCACAAATGTGTTGCCACATAGTTTTTAGCTTGCCGGCAATTGCAAACACTAACTGACATTTGTTAACTTTTGGCACCAGCGTCGCGCGGCACCGCGTTGCATACAAAACTGACAACACGGCAGCACACACACATACACATACACATACAGAAAGCTGTAGCTTGACACATAGGTATGTGCACATTTGTGCTGCCGGCGTTGGCATATTTGCAACATTTCTATTTGAGCGCAAGCACAATTTCGTAAGCCTACTTTTAGGCGCGCAATTTACATGGCATTTGTGCATAGCCGGCATATGCAGCTTCAAATGCACAACTGCCATGCCGTCTAACTGCCTGCCACTACTCTGCCTAGTTGCCCGTTTGGCCTGATTGCCGTTGATCTTGTGCTCTGCGCATAACAATTTTTTTTCTGGCTTTTGCTGCATTTGACGTGCATATGGGCGAGCGCGCGCGCGTTCTACCGCCCAAATATAGACATAGCGAAATTCGCCAAATTCTCGACCTTTCTAAGCGCCGCGCGTAGCACTCCCCTCTACGCATAGCTGCCGCGCTTTCAACACATGCTGCCGCGGCTGCTAAGCTGCTAAAGCTGCCAGTCAGCCAAACGAGCGGCTTTGTTATTGCTTGTTGTGTGTCCAACTTTTGCGCCTATCTATATGCTAGTGCGCTCGTTTGTTGGTGGCGCAGTTGACGGCTTGGTTGTTAGTTAAATGTGGCGTTGCACGCATACATACACAAATTTGTTTAGTTCTGTTGTATATAAATTGTATGCGTTACTAATATATGTATATCCGCTGCAATGTATTTGGCAAAGCCTACATGTATGCTTGCATATCCGCTTATGTATTTCCGATCGCTACTTTTAGGCGCGTCTCATGAGTGACAGCAGCAAAAGGGCAGGAAGGAAATGGGGTAGTGCGCTGCATTTTCACTTATACCCACATGTATACCTTTATATATAACTTTTTGGTGTTGCATATATTTGGCTTTTAGTTTAGGCTGTTGTTGCTATTGTTTTTGGTACAAAGGCAAAGCTTCAAATTTCAAATTGAAAGCAAAAATAATTTAAAAAAGGCAGCTGCATTTGCAAGTGTGTGAATATTCTGTAGCCTTTTAGATTAATTCGCGGCGCATTTGCCTGTCTGGCGTTGATTACATTTTGAGCGTCGAGCGTTTGTTGTTGCGAATTTGTTATTGTGAATTTGTTATTGTTTTATTACATTTATTTTCAATTATTTGGCTCATCTTTTACACCACAGAGAATGCTTTTGAGAGCATTATTTTTTGTTTTCAATTGCAGTGAACATAACTGAAGAAGTGAGGGACTTGTTTATCTCGTAAACAACATAAATATCACCTTCAAACCTATCTAACCGAACCGCCAAGGTTTGTCAACTGTAAAGGCGTTACACCTCTACACTTCTTTCATAGAAAAATAATAAAACTGAGGCAAAGTGTACCAGCCCGATGTTTTACAAGGCGTGGTAAAGCAGTTAAGTAATATTCTCTTCGATAAAGAGATCTAGTGCTAGCGAATAACTCTTACTAAGAGATTTTCCGAAATCGGTAAACGATTGAGAAGCAGATCTTTGCCTTAAAAAACAAAAGCTATGCTGTATAAGTCTTTTATTATTCCCTTTCTATAACGAATATTTTACAATTCGGGATTTAGAAAACCGAGCCTTGCTATCTGGCAATTGAGAACAATATCGTAAAATTTTACCTTTTTTATGCTATTCACACTTAGAACGTTTGGACGTGCGAGCGCTATTTGTGTTGTTTGCAGTGACTTAAAATATTCATATTGGTCAAAACGTGGGAATACATGCCCGTCTTATTATGTATATTTTATACTAAAGGTAAAGATTGACATTTTTGAGTTATACCACTTTGACACACGACCGCTTGTGTTGCTTACAGTGATTTAAAATGTTCCCTCCAAAACGTGAGGTTAAATCGCAATTAGTTTTTCCAACTTTCCATGCATCGATGAACTAAATTAAATTTTTGACGAGTAGTTTCCGTCAAAGACTAATGTTTCTCGATGGTATGATGTATTCAATCGAGGTCGTAAATCAATCGAAGACGAATTTTGTGAAGGTCATCCAAAATCGGTTGTTGTTCCGGAGACCATTAATGATGTGACAGACCAATATTGCAAAGTCGTTATGAGACCTGTCGGGAGATAAACACGATGCTGCTACATCATAGACCAGTGTCTATTGATGGTATATTGAATCCAATCGAGGTCGTAGATCACTCCAAGAGGAATTTCGTGAAGGTGGTCCAAAATTTGTAGTTGTTTCGGAAACCATTGATGATGTGCACAAACTCATATAGCAAAATCGTTATATAACCTATTGGGTGATTGAGACAATGAAGCTCCATCAAAGGCTGGTGTTTATCGATGGTATGGTGAATCAAGTCAAGGTGTTGGATCACACCAAGACGAGTTTATATCGTTCGATACAACACAATTTGTTAATCGGTGTACAGAAGGTTCGATTGGAAGAGAGAATTGTAAAAAAAAATACAAAAGCAGTGCTAGCAGTGGCTTCTTAGATTTGAGACCGAGTATTGAGTAGACAACAGAAGCTAGGCTGTCTATGCATCTAATTGAAGCACCAATTGTATTAATTGTATTGGAACATGTCTACTTTTAAGATATACCTTAACCGTGGCCTTGCAAAGTATAAAATCAACTGGCGAAGTTTTGTATTGTCGGCTCAGACTTACCAACGTTTTTAGTGCCATAGTAAAAAAAATACTATTAGGTCTACAACTTTGCTCCCGTCGTTTTCCAATAGATGTCTCTAGGGTCAAGCACTGGTCGATTAAATCGACTAAATCGATTAAATCGTTTTATATCGATCTTGGACATTTGTGTCAACACTAACCCAACAAAATATTTGTAGGGATCTGTTTACATCCAAAATTTATTCTTAACTGAAAATGTCACTTTTTGAGCAGAATCCTCGACATTTGCGGGAAATTTTGCTTTTTTTTCAATTCCAAGAAAAGTGCGGCTGAGGCTCATCGAATGCTTTCGGATACGTACGGTGAGGCTGTCCTAAGTGAAAGAACATGTCGCGAATGGTTTCAACGTTTTAAGAATGGTGATTATGAAGTCGAAGACCGGCATGGTGGTGGAAGGGGATGCCATGGGGATGATTCAGAAACAAGAAAACTGGGTTCCTTACGAATTGAAACCAAGAGATGTCGAACGGCGCTTTTTTGCATGTGAACAGTTGCTTCAAAGGCGCAACCGAAAGAGATTTTTACATCGCATTGTAACTGGCGGAGAAAAAGGGGTCCACTACTATAATCCTAAGTGAAGAAAGTCATGGGGAAAGCCTGGATATGCCTCCACGTCGAAGGCAAAACCGAACATTCACGGCGCCAAGGCTATGTGCTGCATTTGGTGGGACCAGCTGGTGGTGATATATTATGAGCTGCTAAAGCCATGTGAAACTATCACAGCAGATCGATACCGAACGCAAATATGCGTTTGAGCCGAGCACTAAAAGAAAAACGGCCACAGTACGAGGAAAGACACGATAAAGTCATTCTCCAGCATGACAATGCTCGGCCTCACGTCGCAAAGGTGGTCAAAAAATATTTGGAGACGCTGAAATGCGAAATCTTACCCCACTTGCCGTATTCTGAAGACGTTGCTCCATCTGACTATTACTTGTTCCGATCGATGGCACACGCTCTAGCTAACGAGCACTTCAGTTCTTATGAAGAAGTCAAAAATTGGATTGATACTTGGATCGACTCGAAAGATGAGGAGTTCTTTCGTCATACGCATGCTGCCGGAAAGATGGTCAAAAGTAGTAGCTAGCGACGGCTAATATTTTGAGTAACATTTTTGTAATCATTTTTATACAATAAAGCCTTAAATTTACAAAAGAACGTAGGAAGCAAAGTTGTTTGCGAATGACTTTGTATGTATGTATAAGGTTAGGTCAGCTAAAGGAAAAGTATCAACGGAATTATGTCAACTTTAAGTAGTGATATAGTGAAAGTGACCTGAGTCCTTATTTAATTACATAATTTGATGTTCACAACAATATTAATTAACATGGGAGCACATCAGTAAAAGAAATTAAGCATACAAGAGAGCCCAGCATTATCACGAGATGAAGAGGAAGTAAAGCATAGAACAGAGCACTACCACGACAAGTATAGCAATTTTTCGTAAAAAGCATTAAAATTTGAAGATCTCCCACATAAATAGCTGCAGTCAGCTAAACGGTGGAGCTATAGCATATTAAAAAAACTCTAACGAACAATTGACGCAAGGAAAGCGCAGTAGTAACAAATCCAGGGGACTATATTGGGACTAAGTATATATACATATAAATGTCAAGTTAACGATTAAGATAAAGATAAGATAAGAAGTTGAGGATTGCACAGCGATACAAAGTCTATTGTGACGAAGGAATTTCAACTACCAGAATTCAACGCATAGCTGAAGAAAATATTCAAACAGTCGAGTTAGCGCCTCAAGTCTTTATTTCCCTTACACTTGGCATTATAACAAGCACCTCATAACATGGAAATGTTAACAACAAATTTATTTTGCCCACAAAACAGGAAATTAATAACAAACGCATACAAGAAAGACATTGATTTATTATTAAGTCAAGTATTTTGCTGACATGCCTACGTCTATTTTATCTGCCCCACATTTCTATTAAGCTATTTTATATTTTCACTCAGCTCTTCATCTATTTTTTGCAACTTATCTGCACACCAACATAGTTGAAGTGTTTACTTCGAGCTAACTAGCAAATTTATCACACTTGATAGGCGCACAATAGTCTTTATGTATGAGCGCTTAGAACGTGCCACAATGTGGTTATTATAAAATTTCACATAAACAGTGGTATTTACTTGTATATAGTTAAAGCCCTATTTCTACTTCAAAATCTAGGAAAAAAATTATGTATTTGACACAATGGTATCTTATTTATAAGCGACATGTGCGCACGCTGGAGATAAAATGAATAATGATAGGCCTAAGCAGTGTGGCACAAGTGGCATTCAATTGTGAAGCATACTTATAGGAGTGCACGTAGTTGCAGCTGCTTGGAATAGCGGTTGTTAAGAAGAAATTTTAGTGGCATTACTACTAGGAAGAATGGCGATCATAAGACCTACTTTGAGTAAGCGGAATACTAAACTGTTTAGAAGATTTATCTCTGGACTGGAACTAACATTAGCATATTTCTAAGCGCTCTTGGATTGAGTTATTTTTTTACGTTTAATTGAGTCGATATAAAATTCTCAAATGTTTTAAGTTATCTATATGGCAGGAGCTAATATTAGCATACTTTTAGGAGCCCTTATATCCGAGTTACTTTTAATATGTTTGAACGAATTCGTTCGTAATTCGCAGAAACTATGTCTGAGCCGTGGCTTAGCACACCTTTAGGCGCTTTTACCTCGAGTTATTTTTTTACGTTCAAGTGAATCTGTATAAAATTCTTAAATGGTTTTGAGTTATCTATCTTGAAAGAAGTTGGTACTAGCATACTTTTTGGCATATATAATATATATAATCTCACTTTTAATATGTTCTTACGAATCCGTGTAAGATTCTGAAAAGGTTATTAAGCTAAATTTTTAAAATAATTCGTATAAACAAACTTTTAGGCGCCCCTATATTGAGTTATTTGTAATAGGTTGAAATTAATTTATATAGAATTCTCAAACGGTTTTCAAGCTATTATGTAGGTTTTTACATATAAAAATTTCTGAGACTTTTAAGAAGATTTTAACTTATCTAAGCTTTTGCTTTATTGAATATTTTTCGTATTAAATATTTTCTAAATTTACATAAATTCGTGTATAAAAAAAAGACAATAATTTTAAAGTGGATTTTTCTGAACTAAATTCAATACATCCATTTTTACAATCAAGCAGTTGAAGACTTTTGAATTTATTTTGAAATATTTTCTATAGAGGCATTCATCACTTTAAATTAAAAAAAAAAAATAAATAAAAAATAAAGCACATTTGTATATGTAAATATCATTGACGTATTTCTGTGTAAAAAAATATTTAAATTTCAGCCCACAAAAGCCTCTATAATCCATTTGAATTCTGTGTGTTTAGTAGAAGTTAGGTCTCACACATATTTAATTCATTTTTAATTTATTGCACACAAATAAATTTTATTTAAAGTTTATAGCGCTAAAAATTTTCCTAGAAACAGACTGTGCAACAATCCAGTATTAAACATATAATGCCTTTGTAATTGAAGTATTTCTGTGTATAATGTGAGCATGTGTAATGGAGGTTAAAAGGGTTCGCATTGCTTTGCTGTGGCGTATGCTCCCCATGATTTCACACACACACTCGCGCTCATGTGGCTTAGAAGAAATTTTATGGCTGCATAGACGACACGTTAGTCTTGCAGTCATTCGCACATGCCGCTTATTACTATTGGACTGTATATGGCAGTGCCGTCTGTCGCAACTAAATTGTGACACGGAGGGTGTATAACTCTCATACTACACCAGGGATTGCTGTGTGCTGCTGCAGGAAAATATGTTATGGAACTTTTGATAATATTTTAAAAATTTTATAATATTAGTTTGAAACTTTTTTTGGTTTTCGCTCACTTTTTATATAGACCTGTACGAAACAAATTTGATCTTACGTGTATACATATGTATATCTTTTGTATCTTTTGACTAATTTTAAAATAATATATATATAAATTTAGATCAAAATTAATTATTGAGCAGCATTTCTTTCCCTTGCCTATATAACCATTGGCTTAAAATCTACATTAATATTATCTACTGTTCTCTTCTCGCTCACGTTTTCTTCATCGACAATAACGTTCTTCTCGTACACATTTTAAGTAGGTATTATTATCACAGTTTCTACGATTTAAGCGAAAAGTTTGTCCTTAAGCAAACATACAGTGCATATGTTCTGTGTCGCAGTGCCTTAACATGTACATATGGCTACTAAGCCAAGCATACCAATTTAGAAAAAAGTATTTTTGGAAATATTACAATATAAGTGAACGTATTATTATCTTAAATTATTTTACTCCAAATACTCAATAAGCTCTCTCAAGTCCCTTACTATCTGATACATTGTAAATTTGAAGTCATACATTCACAAAATAAATTCAGTTTGCTCCATTACGAGTATCAAGAAAAGAAAAATCTCCTTTATTAGAGGTAAGATGATAAATAAAATCCAATTCGCAAATCAACCAGCTATTTCTTTTTCCCATTTCATAAGCAAATAGCTGAAGAAAAACCTTGCGAAATTTCGCTGAAATTTCATTTCGCAAAAACCAGAAAAAGATTAAATAATACAAGTCGCGTTTGCCAGCAAAGGTGATGATTTGCCACCGCAATGACGGTTGCTTTGCGAATAAGCGATGCATTTCATTTTTTCCAGTTTGCTTTACACCCGCTACTCTTGCACAATCATTGCGCTCCGGTGTGCATTCGCCATAACGTTTTTAGCATTTTTTGTTGGCTTTGAAATCACGTTAATCATACTCTCCAAAGAGCATTTTAAATAAACAAGTGAATGGCAAAAAGTGAAGATATCAATTAGCAGAGTAAAGATTGTGATGATGACTGCTGACTGCTGACTGCTGACTGCTGATGATTGTTGGTGGCTGTTGTTGCTGATACTCTTGTCGATGCTGGCGCTTGTTGGCATATCAAAGGCGCTGCCAATTGATACAGTAATTAATGTGGGTGGTATTGCTGTTGATAGTGGTAATGCCAATGTTGATTGTTGGCTGCTGATGCTAATGACAAATGAAGGCAGCGCGATAGCAGCAGGTAATTAAGGTGGCATTGCGATAGTGTGCGTGCTTTTAGATGTCTAACAATGTTTGCGTTGACTGTGGTGAAAATATCTTAATCAGCATGAACGTAAGAAATACTTAGCTAAGTAAATTTCATTCAAAACGATTGGAAATTGATTTTCTTGAAGTTTTCTTGTAGGTCAGAGCAGATTTTTAATATAATGTTGTTATTAAATTATATTTTTTTTTCATTTTTTTAATGAGTTAACTAAAGAATAGATATAAATGAAAAATTTAAATATTAAAAATTAAGAACAACAAAAAAGTGCATTTAAGCAAACGTTTAATGTTAATATTAAGCAAATTTTTTTTTTTTAATTCGAATTTTGACTTTTTTAATAAACTTATTATATACTCCAATATTCATATTTTTTAATTTTTTTAAATTGTGATAAAAAAATGAGTATGAAAAATTTATATGTATATTAAATATTAAAACAAGAAAAAGAATCTTATTCTTTTATACAAAAGCTTAATTTTAATATTTTTTTAATTTTTTTTTAAATTCGAATATTGACTTTTTTTAAAACAAACTTCAAAAGAAAATTTTAATATTCAACTTGTATTGAATTTTTTGTGAAGTTTTTTTTTTGAAAAAATATTTGAAAACGAAAATTATTATTAAATTTTTTTTATTAAAAACTTGTTTTTAATTGAATTTTTTTTAATAAACACTTATTTTTACTTAAATTTTTTTTAAATTAATTTCTTTTATTAAAAATATTAGTAAGCACAATTTTCACTTTAAGTGCTTTGCAAAAAAACAACTAAATATTAAACTTTTTTTTAGTTTAGTTTTTAGTTTTCTACTTATTTTAACAAAATGATTAATTTGCAATTAAAACAAAATCAACGGAAAAAATATATTTTTTGGAAAAAATTATAGTTTCTGAAAAATTTGTAAACATCATAATTTTCGAAAAAGTTTTGATAAAAATCCTAAAATATACACTTTTCAGAAAACGAATTAAAAGAAAAAAATATTATGAAAAACTCTTTTTATGAAAATAAGATTCGAACTTTTCTTAATTCGATGTTTTTAACAAATTTATTAATTTGCATTTTTTTAGAAATTTTAGAAAAAATATAGTTTAGAAAAATTTTGGAAACATAATTTTCGAAATTTAAAAAACAAACCAATCTTTTTTAATTAATAAATAGTTTAGTTTTATTATTTTTATTAGTTTTAACAAAATGATTAATTCGCAATTAAAACAAAATCAACGGAAAAAATATATTTTTTGGAAAAAATTGTAGTTTCTGGAAAATTTGTAAACATCATAATTTTCGAAAAAGTTTTGATAAAAATTATAATATATACACTTTTCAGGAAACAATGTAAAAGAAAAAAATATTTTGAAAAACTCTTTTTATGAAAATAAAATTCGAACTTGTCTTAACTTGATTTTCTTAACAAATTTATTAATTTGCATTTTTTTTAGAAATTTTATAAAAAATATAGTTTTGAAAAAATTTTGGAAACATAATTTTCGAAATTTTTAAAAACAAAAAAAATTATTTTTTTTTTAATTAATAAATAGTTTAAAAATTATTCATAACTGTTTTCAATACAATTTGAAAAACAAAATTCAGTATTCAAAATTTACTGAAATTTTTGAAAATCTAGATTTTTTGTTAGCTAATTTGAATTAAAATTTTAAATATTATTAAAAAAAAACATCACATAAAACTTGCTTAAAAAATTATTTCGAAAAAATTTTAAAATATATTTCAATGTTATTAAAGCTATTAAGGATAAAAATAGACTAGTGCTACCAAATAACAAAAAATATTATAAATAAACTAATTAAAAAAAAAAAAAAATTGAAGAAAAATTAAATTCTATATTTAAATATGATCTAAAAATAATAACTATTTTTTTTAGTAAAATCAAAAACTTTTTTCAAAGTTTTTAACACTCAAAAAGTTCAAAATTTTCTAATAATTTGTTTTTTTTTTTTGTAAATTCGCAAAATTCTGAAAAATTTTAGTACAAATACAGTCTTCGCTTTAAATCACTATATAATTTCTCTAAGGAAAATTTTTAAAAAATTAAATAAGAAATGAAAAATTGCAACGAATTCGGTTATTTCTGATAACAAGTTGCCTTTGTGTGCAATTTATTCACGCTTTATTTAAACAAACGTCCAAAGCGTACTGCCAGCGCACACCACCAGCACAACGCGAAAGAGTAAATATTTTTTCGCTCAAACCAAATTTAGCTGAAGGCGAAATCAAGCGAAAATAACCACACAACAGCAAACATGGAAAATTCGCGCTTTTATGCAAAGAGGCGCACAGAGTCAAAGCCGCCACGGCTTAGCAAATACAGCGACGTCAAAGGTAGGGTGTGCTGATGTTGTAGCAATGAATGGCGGTTGATGGTGGATGATGTTGTTGAGGCAGCAGTGCAAGCAAGTGATGGGTGAGGTGCCAAAAAGCAAGCGTTTGAACATGTAAATATGTTTATGTGTGTGTTCCAGCACCAAACTTGCCCCGGAATTACCAAAAAATTCGACTATACGACTTTGCTTTTTGTTCGAAACACGATATTTCCAGCATTGGGTAAGTGAAAAGGGCTTGGAAGCTCTTTACGGTACCACTTTTGACTTGTTTTTGTTGTAGTTGCTCATCCCTCACTTAACTTTATTTACTCACTTATCTTTTTTCTCCACACCGGTAATGTAATCCCCACTTACGCTCACTGACATGTCAAATTTCGCCTTCCACGCACAAAAGTATGCTACAAATTTCTAGTCTCACTGGCAATGCAGTGAGACAGGCAGCACGCACGACATATACAGACATGTGTTTACTTTGCAACCAACTTCCACCTCTACCACCAAACAGGGCACCCTTTTCTGTTTCAGCTACCAGCGGCATCACCAATTCAAGCGCAACGCAATCGAAATGAATTTTTAAACGCGAAAGCACACACACATGCAGTTGGAAAAAAGACAAATAAATCGCGAAAAAGTCACTGGTAAAAGCGAGAAATTAACGAAAGTGTTGAGTAAAGAGAATATATGATGTGTGTAGATGGAAGGGGAGGTTTGGCAAAAGTAGAGCCGCCACACAAGCAACAAATGTGCGCTGGTAAACCAGGCCGAACACCATGTAAGTCGCTGTGTGCACGGTAGAGAGGAGCATCACAGTCACTCACACATGCCACGCACACGCATCTCCACCACCTTATTGGTAACGAAGTGCGGCAGAAAGGAAAAAGGCAAACGCACTAAAGTGTGACCTGACCACACCCCCACCAAAGCAAACGCAGCCGAGCAAAGCGCTGCGGCTGCCGCTAGTCAAATGAAACCGTTACCAATGCTGGTGCTCGCGCTTGCCAACATAGCACACACACACATGCACATTCTGGTATGGAAAAGCGCGCGAGCTCATTGTGCGGTCAGCTTGTATGCGCGTGTACGCGCTTCGTTGAACAAAAGAAAAGTCCCGCATAAGTAAAACAAGCACCGTTATCTTGCTGTAATGCTCACCAAGTATATATATTTCTATAACTGTCTGTTTGTTTGTGCTTGGCGAACATTTAAATTATTTACACAAGTAGTTGGTATGCACACGCTCGCTGGGCATAATTATGTGTGCTGCCGCGTCGGACAAGCAGCTGACCAATGCGCCGCCGCGCGTCCAGCAACAAGCAAAGGCATTCTTCGCTCACTCGTTGTCATTCTTTGTTGGTTCAGCGGAGTTGGCATTGTTGTGGGTATTTCGTATAGGTTCATGTTGTTGTTGTACATATGCATATCATGCTTGTTTACCATTTCGCTGTTGTTTCACATGCTTCATTTGGCGCTTTGTAGGCGAAATTAAGTAATTAAATATTTAAATGCGAATGTTGTGCTCAAATAGAATTATTTCGGTGAGATGTTTAACATGAGATTTTTCTGCTTTACTCTTTTCTCAGTTCGAAATTTAATTTAATTTTACCCAATTTAATATAATTTAATTTATTTAATTTAATTTAATTTAATTTAATTTAATTTAATTTAATTTAATTTAATTTAATTTAAGTTTAGTTTAATTTAATTTATGTCAATTTAATTTAATATAATTTTATTTAATTTAATTTTGTAATTTAATTTAATTTAGTTTTGCCGTCTTAATTTAATTTAGTTTAATTTAATTTAGTTTCGTTTAATTTCATTTCTATTTAGTTAAGTTTAATTTAATTTATATCAATTTAATTTAATTTACTTTAATTTAATTCAATTTAATTTATATAATTTAATTTAATTTAATTTAATTTAATTTAATTCAATTTAATTTAGTTTAATTTAATTTATGTTGAATTTATTTAATTTATTTTATTTAATTCAATTTAATTTTAATGTAATTTAATTTAACTTACTTTAATTAATTTAATTTATTTCCAAATTTGATTTAATTTATTGTAATTTTTTCATGTAAGCCTTTATAAAAGCTTTCGAAAGCTTTAATTTCATAATTTCTTGAACGAATGCGTCAAATAAACTCTTACAATCAAATAGTGGGTCTCTCGTTTATATAGCCCAGAAATATGGAATAAAAACAACTTTGCTTCACTAAATCTTTTTCCTATACCAGTACATATGCATTTCATACGTTTTCAAATTCACTTTGTGGGCCATGAATTGCCAGGCAAATTAACCAGAACAGACAAAGAAAGCAATGAAATAAAATAAATGGAAAACCATATGCAAAAGATAACGGAGCAAAAAAGTGGCAACATTTATCATTCTCAAAGCAACCACTTTTGTGGTAAGTAATTTTTCACTCGCATTTGCATAGCTTACTGCTGGCGCTTGTGAAATTTAAATTTGGTTTGTGGTGCAGAATTTTTTCATGAAAAAAATTTATATTTTTAGTTTTAGTTTTGTTATAATACTTGAGAAAGAGCTTAAGCAAATGGATTTTTTTATGAGAGCATAGGAAAAAAATTGAATTAAAGTTTAATGTTTGAGTCACAAATTGCATATAATTACAAAAACTACTATTGGCTTTCAATTAATCACGCTGAAACAGTACTCAAGTGATCAATAGTGTTATAGTCAACACTCGGGCTTTGAAGTTCAGCGCATACAATTTTTATTTTTTTTTTTTAAATGAAAGGAAAAATATATGTGCACTAATAGTTCCCATCATAAAGCCATCAATTCGGCGCCATTTATCGCACACCTATCATCTTCGTTCCGTTTCGATCGCTTAATAAATCATTACATAATGAAAATTGACCACATATCGCGAACGTCAATTAAACCGCATCTTGCACACCGATTTCGTATACACAATAATTGAGGCGTTGGTATGCGTTGCGCTTACCCTTTACCGCCTATCAACTACACGTAGAGTCACTCATAACCACAGTAGCCCATTTTGCAAGCAATCAACTAACTGACCACAACCTCAAACCACAAACAAGTGCAGCAGCAGGCGCACGGTGGAGGCGGAAGCGGCGTGTTTAAGTAAGTGAATTTAACGAATAATTGAATTTAGTAATGTATACATTACATGCATATGCATATAGTTACATAGTTATCTGGCAAAAGTGTTCATGCATGCAACGACGTTAATTTTCCCATACATATTCATATTGTTGCAAGTGAAAACAATGCCGTTATATTATCTTCCAAACATTTAATCAGCTACAATTATTGGAGAATGTTACACCATAATGTGATATTCATTGTTACTTTGGGTTTTGTGCTTGTAAATTATACGTTAGAAATTCATATGCAGGTCTGCATGGCGTATGCGTAACTATTAATTTCTTCGCTGCCATTTGATTAATTACATCAATCATGTTATTGAGCAAGTTTGACTGATGCTCATTGGGATAGAGTAAACGGTTTGATTTTCTATAATGCTTTCTGAGAGGTTAGGTACAGTATGCTACCATATATACATATATGAGTACCGAGGCACTTACACATGTCTATTACTTGGCCACTCAAGTTGGCTGCCTTTTGTAGTTTATCGCGGTCATTTTCAATTTTTAACATATTTTCTATAAATTTTGAGTACTAAAAAATTTAGATTAAACACAAAATCATTAGGAACAAATTTTCAAAGTTTTCTAATGATTTAAAATCAAAATATTGCAAATTTCACTAGAAACGGTTTTCGAAATTATTTTAAAGCAGCGCGAAAACATACAAGTATATCAAAAACCTTAGTAAACACGTTTTTGACGCTTTTCTTTTTAATTTGAAGCTTATAAATACCTAATTGCTGTTTCAGTTACACGATGTCAATTCATATATTTCCGCGCTTTAAGAAAATATGAAAAAAAAATTATACTCAGGAATAAGATCTACCATCTCTTAATTTTTACAGAAATCTGTTAATTAATTTTCTGGCAAAGCCCCATTTTTAATCGCATAATAATGCGTATATAATAGGTAGCACCACCACTACCAATAACTTTCCCAAATCATTAATAACAACAAGTGGCCACAATGAAATTTCAATTATGCCATAATGCCTTTCATTGTCTCCGCTTACACTGGGCTACTTCGTTATTATGCTTCATATTTTTGCAGCACTTTCTATAGACTGACTACAGTAGCACACTATCTCTGGCAGAATCTTGCATTGCTGCTAACGCACAAAACACACATTCCTTCTCACTTTTGTGTTGTGACAGCAGCGCAGTTGTTGGGAGCGTTTGTGGTGGTAGATTAGCATGCTGCATACTTGAGTAGCCAGCAGCATCAAAGCGAAACTCTATTGTATATCCAGTAAGCGTTCATTCAAGCGAGTTTACCTTTGGCTGGGCGAGGAATTCAGTTTTTTCATTAAAGTGAGCTTTCAGCAAAGCTTTGGTAGGTTTTTAAAGCGCTTAAATATTTTTTTTACTGATATAGTGTGAATTTAATTTTTTTTTATATTTTAATAGGTTATATGGAATAATTAGATAGATTTCATTATAACGTACCTACTGCAATTGTGAAACGATACCTCAAATACTTTTTTTTTGAAATACAACCTTCTAAAGTATAGCCCCTAAATTCAGATCAGTTTATCTTCAAATGAGTTTTTCTCACAAAACTTTTTAAACTTGCGTCGGGGATTGCAAGAATATACAAGATGCCGGAGGCACCATTACCGTGAAAGAGGAGCATTCACATGCAACCTTCGGATACAGATAAGTACTTTGAGCTCGTCCTAGTTAGGATATTTTTTTGGAAGCATTATAAAGAGAAGTGAACAAAAAAGGCAGCGATAGCCTTGTACTACTGCGGAGGTGCCATTTATAGAAGGTTGGGTCTCTCACCGGAGGTAGTCTTCTGGCTTTACGACACCATAGTCAAAACAATCATGTTCTAAGGGGACTTTGTGTGCTGGATTACCCTAGAAAAGGCCACACTTTTAGGGAATATTGAGAGCGTTTAACGAGCGGCGCTCATCAGCATATGCAGTACACTAGAATCCACAGCAATCATGATACCTAATGTCAGTTTGCATACAGTGTCGATACGTAGTATAACCGACAGGTGAATGGCCGTGAAAGTTGCTATCGACTCAGAAAAATTGGGTTTCTAAACGCACATGTGTGCGAAGATTTGGAAATGATCACACGCTTTGACTTTACTTCGGACCTTCTGACTCAGGAAGTCGTCAAACCAAACTCTGGCGGCTTTTTCCCTGCCACATACCTGCGAATGCGTTGTGAAGAGATAGAAACCGACAGTTCAGTGTGATTTTTTTAACATGAAAAGGGTATACTGTCAGGAACTCTTTATAAACTTCAGTTTCAGACTACCCGATTATTAAAGAGTTTTTCAACTTAGTTTTAGGTTTCATTTCAGTTTTAGACTGACTATTGTAGTGTTTTTCAAGCTGACGACGCTGCCATTGAGTAAATTTACTGCAGTGCAGTGATATCAGCCATGAGCTCACTAACCATACGTTCAGAGCTGGTTAAAAATGCCCAAACTCGTTATCAATGCCATCGACTCACTTTATGGCAAGACTTCTATGAGTGCCAGGCCAAAACGAAAGCGTATCAGTAGAATGGAAATGAGTTGATGCTCCCCGTTGCTCGGGGATTCCATTGCTGGATGACTGGGTCTCGCGGTAACTTGACCAGCGCTGGATTACCATCGTTTCATGTGTTCCAAGATCCTTTTAGCCCAAGATTGACCCCAGAGTTGCTGTGATCTATTTGCCCTCAGTGCAGCCAGCCGCTCTCTGGTTGTCAGGGTTTTAACAAACCATTGCCCTATTGGCATTTTTAACACCCAAAAGGCTACATCGAAGTTCCTACAAGTATAAAAAATTTATAAAAATGTCCTATTGTCATGCTGACAAGCTGAATTAATTTAGTCTTGTCGGTCGGTACGTCTACCTGTATTCGGTCATATATGCGAACTAATTCCCCGTTTTTTGAGATATCGATCTGAAACTTAGCATATGTTATTTTCTACTGACGACTGCTCATTTGTCGGAACTGTCTATATTGGACCACATATCATATACATAGCTGTCATACAAACTGAACGATGGCAATCAAGTTGTATGGACAACTTTTTATTTAACGAGATATCTTCACGAAATTTTTCATGGATTATTGTCCAAAGCAATAAAGAGGTATCCGAAGAAATTGTTGAGATCAGATCACTACTTCATATAGCTGTCATACAAACCGAACAAACGGAGACAAGTGCATGTATGGAAATCTTCTTTAATTAGCGACATAACTTAAATAAATGTGTAACATGGGTTGTGGTCAATAGCAATTATTTCACTTCTGAAGAAATTGTTTAGATCGAACTCAGCTAAGCTGTTCCTTTGCTGAAACGGCAGATAAAAGATCACCAAAGCATATATGTAGCTGTCTTACAAACTGAAGTTTGGCAATCAATTTCTGGTATTGAAAGCTCTTCCATTCGAAGAGATAAAATAAGGGATATTTAGCATAGATTATTACGCGAGTCTTTAGTGCAAACTTTCGGAGAAATTTTTAAAATCGAACATATTATTTACTTAAAAAGCGTAGCAAAAGTCTTCCAATCATCATAAATTCTTACACTAGTCTATCTTTTTTCTTGCTATAACCTAAATAATTTATAAATCTGTGACAATTAGGGTACTTAAACTTATAAAAATCTTTCACAAAAAATCTTCTGCTGCTTTGAGATCTCCCTTTCACTTTTCTCCCACCACAATTTTAAGTCGATTAAGTCACAGAACGAAAAAGAGAGAAAGAAAGAAATAAAAACTCTGCACATTTCGATTTTCTACAGCAATAATAACGGTTATAAGTGTAACAGTAAGCAGTTATTGTGCTCCACACACACATATACAACAACATATGCGCCTGTCGGCCTCACAATATGTAAATCCTCTGTGCAATTACAATGAAAGTAATCACCTGCGAAACCATGCCCCGCCAAGCCAACCGGGCGCAACAACGATAGTGAAAGGTGCAAAGCCAAAGCCTTCAAACCCACTACGTGACAGCAACAACAATTTAAATGGCAGCCATGTTATCACGATATGACGATGCGTTGCCGCTGCCGATCATCATAATAATCATGAAAGTGATGCTGCCACTGCTGCTGGTGCTGGTGATGATGCCGTTGATGCGCATGACAATGCCAGCGAAAGCAATTGTGGACTGCAGGGAAAACGTGTTGAATGATATGCATGTATGTATGTGTAAGCGTAATAGAGTGCGTATGCATGCGTGTATGTGTGGGGTGTTTTGTTTGTATATATTGCCGTGGTATTGCTTGCGTATGCCAAACGGTAATGACAACTTTGTTGGTGAATGTTAAGTGCGACAATTGTCGTTGCCTGCTCTGGTGCGTGGTAAGAGCGCGCGGGGTGTTTTGCTAGTAAGAGCGGTTGGGTTGAAGTGATATTGTGCGTTTGGTAAACGCTTCATGCATAGCGTTTTCCCAATGCAAACTCCCACGTTGTGGCGCAGTTGATGAGCGACAAACGCACACACTCCCACATATGCAAGCAGAAAATTGTTGGCAGCAGCAGGTCGTGGCTCAATTATAGTACACTCGATTGCATATCAACGCGCCGCTCAGCGCTTGTCAAACATATGAACAAACATATTACTAAACTCATACACTAGCCTTCATATGTGTGTGTATGTGAAGCAATTGTCAATGTACATAGGCGTACAACTCCACGGCGCGCGTTGCTCTATATGTATACTCACACACACACGCACACGAACTTGCAGTTGCATGCGCTTGAACGCATTGCCTATTTTCGTTTCATTTCATTTCGTTAATACCCGCCATTGTTGTTGTTATTGTACGCACTAAGGCTGTAGTAGGCGCTGAAATAATTTTTCCAACACAATTTCTCTCTATGCCGCTACCAGTAAGCACACCGTGTTGCATGCATTTGCAGGCGCTTGTGCGGTTTATATGGTTGCATGAAATTTTGCGCCCTAAAAGCTGCTTTAATATTCAATAACTGTTGACATGCGTTTGGTGTGGCATTGATGACAATGATAGCGGCGGCGACGGCATTAAACCCATTTTCATTTGTGCGAATTGAAAATGTTAATACCACAGATCGATTTGCATGTGCCCTCACACATATGTGAATGGATGTGTGTGTGTGTGTGTTGCACGCATTGTGCTATTGCATTTTTGCATTTTGTGTAGCATGCTATGAGGCGTTTGCGCTCGACTTGGCGCTACGACAGTTGTGGGTGTGACATTCAGCATGCAAAATGTTGCCGACAATCAACTTGATTGCATGGTAGTGGCATATTTTTAGGCGCTTATGCCAGGTTTTGTGTCAGTAAGGAAAATTGCATTGAAAAATTTAATTGCCAAAGGCTTTTTGAAGTTAATGCAGCTAAAATGTGAATAATTTTGTAGAGAATTTTTGAAAAAGACTTAATAAATATAGCTAAATGTATTTGAGAATATTCTCCATGTTCAAAGCTTATAACTTTATTAAAAAGTTGTCTCCACTTACCACTTATCAAATTATTTAGGATAGTATAGATGAACTTACCTGTAAGGAAACAAGAAAAATATTCATGAATAAGATTTTTTTTTATAAACTATCAATATACTACTGTGAGTGAAAAAAGTAGGACTTTTTAATTTAAATGTCGCGCGAAAACCCATTCGTAGAAATATTTTTTCATCTAAGTTGGAATGAATGTCAGAGACATCTGTGCCGCATGTTAAATCAGAGTAATCATTAGTATTTAGTATACGCTTGTCTTTCGGTGCGTGGAATCAACTATCCGGGGTCAGAATATAACTGAAGATTCGGTGATAACTATTTGTCGCGAGCAACTCTTTTTGATTGGTACAAGTTATTTTAAAATGGTCGAGAACGCCTTGACGACGAACCCCCTCCAAGACGGCCATTAACGTCAACTGATGATTCACACGTCAATATAATAACGGAATTGTTACTTGAGGATCAACATTTAATAGTCAGAGATCTCACTGCTACTAAGGGCCACTGCAATTACAGTGCTTAATGCCATTTGTATGTAGTAGATCAGTTGCGACCTTGCAGCCATCAAACCTAACTAAGGCAAGGCCCGGAAAGTGTATAACCGCGAAAGTTACTTTCAGACTACAAGAATCTGGTTTTCTAAATGAACACGTGTCTGAAGATTCGATAAGCGTCTTTGAGAAGTAACAATCCACTCTGAAAGCAAGGCGGCAATTCTAGCCCTGAGCGTGTAAAAATTGCAGAACTGGTTAAGGAATCCCAAACCTTGTTAACAATGGCAATGATAAAGTTACAGGTGGAATGTGTGCCAGGCCACAGTGGAATCGCGGGTAATTGTAAAGGTGACGATCAGGCAAGGAAAGGCACTATAACACCGCTATCAGCAGAATCGGAATAGGTCAGTTACACCCTCTCCAGTGAGCTCTTTGCCTTTATTCAGGCAAGGCCCTAGTTGGGAGTGGGTTAAAATCTACCGGCACTAGAGACAGAAGCTGTATTGAAAAAGGCCTGGTGAAAATATTTTAATATTTCCATCTTGAATGACCCATGTTTAAGAACTTCTCCCTTATTGGCGTAGACACCGCTTACGCGATTATAGCCGAGTTAACAACAGCGCGCTAGTTGTTTCTTCTCTTCGCTACGTGGCGCCAATTGGATATTCCAAGCGTAGCCAGGTCCTTCTCCACTTGGTCCTTCCAACGAATTGGAGGTCTTCCTCTTCCTCTGCTTCCCCCGGCGACGAATACTTTCAGAGCTGGAGTGTTTTCATCCATCCGGACAACATGACCTAGCCAGCGTAGCCGCTGTCTTTTAATTCGCTGAATTATGTCAATGTCGTCGTATGTCTCGTACAGCTCATCGTTCCATCGAATGCGATATTCGCCGTGGCCAATGCGCAAAGGACCATAAATCTTTCGCAGAATTTTTCTCTCGAAAACTCGTAACGTCGACTCATCGGTGGCTGTCATCGCCCAAGCCTCTGCACCATATAGCAGGACGGGAATTATGAGCGACTTATAGAGTTTAGCTTTTGTTCGTCGAGAGAGGACTTTACTTTTCAATAGCCTACTCAGTCCGAAGTAGCACCTGTTAGCAAGAGCAATCCTGCGTTGGATTTCCAGGCTGACATTGTTGGTGGTGTTAATACTGGTTCCTAAATAGACGAAATTATCTACAACTTCAAAGTTATGACTGTCAACAGTGACGTGAGAGCCAAGTCGCGAGTGCGACGACTGTTTGTTTGATGACAGGAGATATTTCGTTTTGCCCTCGTTCACTACCAGACCCATTTTCTTTGCTTCCTTGTCCAATCTGGAGAAAGCAGAACTAACGGCGCGTATGTTGAAGCCGATGATATCAATATCATCGGCATACGCCAGCAGCTGTACACTCTTATAAAAGATTGTACCTTCTCTATTTAGTTCTGCAGCTCGAATTATTTTCTCCAGCAGCAGATTGAAGAAGTCGCACGACAGGGAGTCCCCTTGTCTGAAACCTCGTTTGGTATCGAACGGCTCGGAGAGGTCCTTCCTGATCCTGATGGAGCTTTTGGTGTTGCTCAACTTCTGTTTACATAGCCGTATTAGTTTTGCGGGGATACCAAATTCAGACATCGTGGCATAAAGGCAGTCCCATTTCGTGCTGTCGAAAGCAGCTTTGAAATCGACGAAGAGCTGGTGTGTGTCGATTCTGCTTTCACGGGTCTTTTCCAAGGCTTGGCGCATTGTGAATATCTGGTCGGTTGTTGATTTGCCAGGTCCAAAGCCACACAGATAAGGTCCAATCAGTTTGTTGACGGTGGGCTTTAATCTTTCACACAAGACGCTCGATAGAACCTTATACGCGATGTTTAGGAGACTTATCCCACGGTAGTTGGCGCAGATTGTGAGGTATCATTTTTTGTGGATTGAGCACGGCACACTTAAATTCTATTCATGCTGTAATGCTTTCGTCCGATCATATTCTGCAAAGAAGCTAATGCATGCTCTTTATCAGCTCGGTCGGTAGCTTGGCCGGCAATCCATCGCTCCCGCTGCTTTGTTGTTCTTCAGGCGAAATTTTTCTTTCTTTTGGAACTTTTTCTCATTATATTTTTATTCATAAAATTCAGCTTCACCGAAGCTATTTCTGATCATTTTTAAAACTAGTACAATAAAAATCCCTTGAATTTCAAATAAAATGCCAAATATCGAGCTTTTCTACACCCTGTAACATAATTGAAATTGCTTTTAATTTGAAAATAAAGCACCAAATCAATAAATATGAGGCTTCAATAGAAATTTTCCTAAAATATAATTCAATTATGCTAACTATAATAATAAATTAGAATAATCTGCCATATTGGCTACAATAAAATATTTTCATTAATCATAATACTATATATGGCTTAAATATTTCCGCTTGACTCATAATAGTATTACATATATACGCAAACTAATACAAAAATAATTTCAATATGTGTGCGTGCATGACTCAACATTGACCACAGCGCAGTCAAATTGGAAATTCCTCGGAGACGTGTCGGACAAATGCCAATATCGGCTCGTAAAACAAATGTCAAATGAGTTGCAAGAATTTAAATTATCCATGACTTGGCCAAGCTATTATCGCAATAATTTCATTAATACAAGCAAATTACAATTTTAACAGGAAATTACGAGCAACAACAGCAACAAGCGACAGCTGAAAACAATAAGCAGCACACTCTCGGAAGTATGCGTGGATTTGTGTATATAAATGTGTGAGTGTGCGTGTGTGTGCGCTGGCAACAAAAGATTGCCAATGAGCGCAGAGGCTAAACAATGACTTGCAAGTCAAGTTAAGTCAAGAACGTTATGTGGCAGACACACAGCGATTGGAAGGAGCAGCAACAGCTTACACATGCATATGCATAAGCTCGTTGCTTGCTTGCCAAAGATATATATATGTACATATGTGTGTGAGTGCGTGCTGGCGCAGCACAGCTGCATTATTTGTATGCGCTTATATGCCTTCGTCTTCGCCTTCAATAGATCGATGACACTTGAAATATGCGTTTCACACACACAGGCAGGCGAATGGTACGACACGGCAGAGCCTTTCAAGTAAATTACTTGCCAAGCAGTGGCATCAGCACAAATCCGTAGCTCAACAGCTCAACAGTTCATGCATATATGCAAGCAGCCATTATCAATGCTTTTGCTGAAGCTGTTGTTGTTTTTGTTCTTGTTGTTGTTGCACATGCTACTATTATTGAACAATGCTAAATGACGGCAGCAAGCAATGACACGCCACTGTAATCGACAAAGACAAAGTTGCTTACGCTTGTTTGCAGCAAGCATTGAATCAATATCTATGTTGTTGCCGAAAACAACAACAATAGCAGTGAGAGCAGCGGCAGCAATGTAACTGAAGTGCAATTTGGCAGATGAGTAGGGTAATGACTTAAGTCAATGTTGGTAATCTTTTTGTTGTTGCAGACTTATTATTGTTGTTGTCATTAGCCATATGCACTTTTGTTACCAACACACACACACGCATACAAATGCGCTTTACACATTGTCAATGCGGCCTTTCAACTCGAGTGGTTGTCTCTGTGTATGTGTGCCTGTGTGTGCATATATCCTTACGTCGTCCAGTTTGTTGATCAAACATTGCCTGAAATGCAAACTTTTGCTGAGCCAGCGACTAAGAAAGCTTAACGAAAAGTGTAAAGAAAGCACATAGCACGAAGAAAAACTGTTGCCTAAGTCGGAAATTTCATTGAGCATCAGCGGGAAATGCTTTTGGGGGGGTGGCCTTTAATGGATTAATAGGCATCATATGGGGCATAGCTGAGTGCTGCGCGCACTACAAAGCTGCTTGAGTTTATGTCGTTGTCAAAGTGTGTAAAAAATTACTGAAGAGACAACGGCACATGGATTTATTGGTGTTAATACGTTTGTTGCACAGTGAAAAAAGAGTTAAGCAAAAGGAATTTTCTAGTAGCTAATGGAGAGTATTTGCTGCTGTTGAAGATTTTAGTAAGGACTTGAAGTTTTGTTGGTATATTAGTGCATATAGGAACTAGGGTTCGCCTTAGAGGCGTAGATTAAGCTTATATGTTTCGGGAGTGCTTTAGAATTTCCGACATACTGCCTTGACAATCATAGACTTTAAATAATGGTTTAAAATTTTGTATTCGAAGGGAAATTGTTTTTATTCTGAACTAAAATGTTACCAAAAAACCGTTTAAAGCCTTGCTTTAGGCGCCAGCTTTCTTCTACTAGCATACCTTCCGGCGTCATCATAATTTTTCGCTCAAAGGTAAAGTTATTTTTACGATAAAAATCGCTAAGCTGTAAGTGCTCACTAAGAAGTCAGGTTTCAGGTGGGACTGCATACTTTTAAACATTTTTTATCAAATAATGTGACTTTACTTTTACCTTTATGCGTCGTCTTAGATTATTTAATTAAGCCCTCAGCAGCATATACTTTGGCATACATTTAGGTGTCTGCTTACAAGTTTATCTATAAACTAGCATAACTTCAGGCGTCATCATAAAATTTTCGTTAAAAAGCTCAGTTTTGATTACTATAAAAATCGATAACTAAATAACAGTTATAAAAATCGTTTAATACAAAGTTCTTTACTATACAATTTTAATATTTCTTCCAAGTTTTTCTATAAACCATACCTAAGAAATAAGCACGCAAGTCATGAAATCAAGAAGGCGCTAGTACTAATCATTGCTTTATTACGCGTCTTAGCAAAAGCTTGGGGAAAATTTGAAATGAAATCTACCAGGTCAAACTTCGGAATCACATTTTTCACAGTGCTCTCGACAAGTAACGAGAGCCTAGGTACAATAGTGTCATCTTAATCGGTCTAAGACAGGCACCCAGGCTCTAGGTAAGGTGTTGCTGTCTTAATCTACTTAAAACTTGCAGGGAAAGAACTTCTGCTTAACTACTGAAATTTTTGGAGACCCTAAAAAATAAAATTTAGAATAAATATCAAAAATTTGCGCTGTTGGGCTATAAATGATTTCATAAATGTCTAAAATTACTTATATATTTTAATTACATAAATTAATTAAATATCTATGAAATATTTTATTACCCAGGAGCGCAAATTTTTCACAAATTCTGCTAAATGAAAACGCATACAAATTTGCAACAACATTTTTTCGCGACACCAATAAAAAATAAAATAAATAAAAAATTATGTCCGCTCACTGTCGCTAAAAGTTTGTCCCAATGTTATTTTTTCGTTATTTATTATTTTTTTTTTAATTTTGTATGCTCTTTCTGTATTTTTTTTTTAAATTTTTGAGGTCAATTGCCACCTCAGACTGTTTGCTTCACTGCACCGGCATTTGCACAGCCATTCAACGGCTAAACATACAAAAATGTAATTAATATTGGCATACTAATGCGACTTATGGTTATATTTTTCAATTTGTCCGCCCACAAACGGCGCACACATACACCAGGCGAGCACGCACACAGGCGCCCAAATCCATGCGCCAATATTTGCTGGGTAATAAAACTAATTAAAATCACTCATACGCACCAGTGGCTGCGACCGATAAAACAGAGCGCGCGCGCTACCGTGAGGCAGTGCGGCAGAGCGCAAGAGAGCAAGACAATGCGAGCATGGCGCAGAGTGAGACCGTGCCTAACGGTATGAAAAGCGCGTGCAACATGGCAAATTAATGAAAACACGCGCGAATAGCAGACAAATCGGCGATTTCAAATATGTAGTATAGTGTGGGTGAGCAGGTACTTTTGTATAAACAGGAACGTATATACATATGTGTGTGCGTGTATGTGTTAGCGAAAAAACAAATAGCTATTTTACCTGAAAGCTTGCCACAACATTACTGCTAAGCACGCACAACGCTTCATACCACTTAGTACCGTTATTTATATGACTTGACACGCTGCTTCGCCAAATAACCGAAAATTATAATAAAATGGGCGCGTACAAAGCAAAAAAACACGAAATAAAGTGCAAATGAGAGAATAAGCAAACTATATAATTACATACATACATATATGGGTAGCATACAACAACAATAATAGCGCATATGCATATGCATGCAACACGTACGCACGTAGTCAATGAGCAATGGCGGCACGTCGCAGCATGCTAGCTGCTAGTATGGGCGCAAAACTTTCTGTGCCACAGCAATTGAGCGTCTCTTCATATACATTTATATATGTGTATGTGTGTGCCACACGCGTGCGCTCGTAATTCAGTTTACTTTGCCATACAATTTTATGTTGCGTTACGCTTGAGTTGCGCTTAACGGCAGCCACTGCCAACGCGTTGCAAGCCCGCCACCATCACCACCATCCAAGCAACAGCAACAGTCGCCTCAAATACACAGCCGATCGAGTGGAAGACTTAACACGCTGCTCGCCCGTGGTGTTGTGGCGCACACGCCGCCTGCAATGGCTTTGCCAAAGCACATTATTCGATTTTTGCATAATTTATTGCCAACAAAATCGAACGTGCGCACACGTTGCAAGCACGAAATGTCTTTAGTCGTGCCTGGGATAAAGCTGTTGCACATATGTATATATGTATATGCAGCTATGAACAAATTTGCAAACTAATATATACAAGCGCTCATGTGTGCGTGTGTGTGTGTCTACTTTGCTGCTAACTTAGCGCCTTTGAAGGTAGTTTGTCAAGGTAAGCGTAACGCCAACAAATATACTCGCCTGCTTACGGCCTGCCGCACCTGAAAGGCCACAAATACGTGCACAGTTATAGCTTATTCAAAAATTTATTTGCATATGTATGTGTGTGTGCCTCAACTCTTTACTTAACGCGCCGCGCTCGCGTGTCAAATTTGTTGAGTTTGTCAGCTGCAAGTGCGCTATGTGCCTCAATATGCATATTTAACTGTCTCTAGTTACTTATCAATATTTTATACACAACCTATGTTTATGCATACACATACATATATACAAATATATATAAGATTTTCTATACACACACTATACAATAGTTCTAGACTTACATACCTGCACGCCCCTTAAGCTATCCGTTGCCTATTGGCTGCCGTCTGCATTATTTTGTTGTAAATTTATAACTGTTTGCTGTTCGTGTTATTGTAAGTTTTGCTATTGTTGCTGCTGTCACGCTTGCTTCAACTATCGTTATTGTTTCACATTTTGTGCGCGTAAAATTGATATTTTGTAGCGGTTTTCATGCCACATTGTGGCGAGTAATTAAAATACACACTAAGCTGCACGGCAGTGAGCGTGGCATCAGCGGTGAGCGCGTTATTTTATGTGACAACACATAGCGCTAGAGCTGTGAGAGTATTTGGATTTTCACGTACTTCCGGCATACAAAGTTTATTTAATGCTAGAAAGCTGAAGCTCATAGACAGCGCTTGGGAATAGCGATAGAATGGCAAAATTGGAGAATTTGTATTGATATGAATTTGAATAAAATTTCAAATGATACTACAACACATTCCAGTCAAGATAAAAATTTGGACAAAAGACATACAAAATTCTTAATGAATCAAATTCAGCATATTTTCTATTAAAGTTTTTCTAAGAAAATTATTATTAATCATTCTTGAGTTATTTGCTTAAAAATTATAAAGAAATATTGACTAGCTCTACTCCTAATGAAGCACAATTAGCTAGATATTATATCATCTATTGCAGTTATTAAGGTGTTGAAAAGAGAAAGGCGCTTAATATAATTTATAATTTTATTTTTAGATGAAATTTATCATACTGTGAAAAAATTATTTAAAATATGTTATTAAACATAAAAATATTTAAAATATTTTCTTTTTACTTTTAAAATATTCCAAAAAGATGGAATATTATATTTGAATTTTTCTTGAAAAAAATTCATTAAACAATTAATAAAAATATTTATCAAACAATTAAAAATTCTTAAATATTCCTGCTAAAAATTACTGGAAAAAATTATTAAAAATATTCTGTTAAAAAAAAAAAATGTATGCAAAAGGCTCCATTACACAAAAAAACAAAATATTTAAAATATTTATCAAGCCAAAAAAAATATTGCAGCTGGAAAAATTATTAATAATAGTAATAATTATTTAGTTGAAATACAAAAAGCAACATGCATCGAAATTATTTATTAAACACAAAAATATTAAAAACATTTTATCACAAAAAAATATTAAAAATTTTATATTAAACAAATTTTTTTTAAATATTGTAGTACACAAAAACACTATTAAATATATTTTACACAAACAACATAATATTTCATGCAATATTTTATTAAACAAACTTGATTTAAAATTATTATTAAAAATATTTTGTTAAAAAAACTTACTAAAAACAAATATTAAAAATGATTTTTTAACAAAAAATTTTATTTAAAAAAATATTAAAACGTAGTAAAAAAATATTCACAAAAAAAAATTTAATATTAAGAAAATAATTGTGAAAAAAATATTTTTTTTTGCATTCAAAACCATTTTTTTACGAAAAAACAAAATTTAAAATTAAAAAAAGATACTAAAAATATGTTTTTTTTAACTTTTAAAAAAATTTTATTACAAAGAAAATATTAAAAAATATATTTTTAAAAATGTTTAAATTTGTTTTTGTTTAAAAATATTTTTTTAATATTGTTTTAAGCAAAAAAACTATTAAACATATTTTTACACAAAAAATTTTTAATTAATTAAACAAACTTTTTAATTAAAAAAATATTATTAAAAATAATTTGTTAAAAAGCAAGTACTGAAAGCGATTATTAAAAATATTTTATTAACAAAAATAAAAATTACTAAAAAAATTATTTCACAAAATATAGAGATCAAATTTTTTTAATATTTTTTTTAACAAAGCAAATATGGAAAATATTTTATCACAAACAAAATTATTAATTGTATTTTATGAAACAAAGAAAAGTTATTAAAATATATATATTTTTTTTTTCAAAAGGGTTTAAGTCCAGCAAAGGTATAGTGCAATACGGTAGGGTTAAATATCAATCCGTCAAAAACAACCACTGTCCCCTTTAATAAGCGAAAATCTTTTCCCCTAATGCTTGGTGGAAGGGAGTTGGAGGTGTCTGAAAGACTCAAATTCCTAGGCGCCACATTAAACTCCACCTGAGGATGGAATAGGCACGTGGAAATAACACTGTCCAGTGGCATCAAGTTACTCATCATATGCAGACGCCTAGCCGGCATATTCTGGTGCTGTAATACCGTGATCGTAAAGCCTATTGCCACTTATGGAGCGGTTGCTTGCGCATCGAAGGCAAGGCAGTCTTCGGTAGCTTTTCAACTACCAAATGCGCACTTGCAAAACCGCAGCACTTGAAGTCATGCTGAAGCTCACATCGCTGCATCTAGTAATCAAACAGGTAGTAAAACATACCGTGCTGCTCATGGCAACGAAGGGTTTTGACAAAGGAGAGATAATGTCGCTCTTCTTCCGAGGGACGGCGTTACGAAGGGTAAACTTTGCATAGAATTTAAAGTTACTCCCGGCAGTAAGGCGGAGTGGAGTGAATCCATGCTCGACATATTACTGAGGGGTAGCACTATCTAGTGGTATACTCACAGTTTGAAAACACCCAAGCAGTCATTGTGGGACCGCATACCAAACAATCCATATCAATGGGACGTTTTCTGAGCATCTTTCAAGCAGAAGTCCTTGCATAAATCAGTGCGCAGAAATCTATCTCCATCGCAACTATTGCAAGCAGCGTATCGCTATACTCACCGATAGTCTAGCGGCACTAAAAGAGATCTCAGTTTACATGATACAGGAGAGGGCAGAATAAACCATAGGTTGCAGTGCAAAGCTTCAATTATTTTCTATCTACCTATCTAGGGTGTTATTATGATTGATGTAGTATAATGTAAGCCTTTTAAGAATTGGTTAGGTCTCTTATGACAATACATAAATATCTAGATATTTGATAGTGACGGCCATTGATTTTATGCAAAAGTTATGAAAGTTATAACTGTTCCAAAAATAGCTTTCCAGCGCATAAATCGAATTTCATAATTCTTATAAGAATAAAACCAGTTACCTGAAACTCCTAACTGTTATTTTAACAAGAACGCCTGACAACATACAACATTTAATTTTTCTTTAAAATATCTATGCCAAATGAGTTAGACGCTGAGAAAATCATTCAAGTTACAAGTTTTCAACGCTCCCTTTAATATTTTTTGCACTTAAAAACTCATCACACACACACATAAATTACCGCAGACAAATATTACAGGGAAGTGTGTGTGTGTATGAGCATGACTAACGAAAATTATAAATGACAAGCGAAGGTCACTTGAAGTCAAAAATATCCCAGTGGCCGGCAGTGACAGTGATAGCGGCAAAAACAAGAGCTACAAATATAACAACTACAACACAGAAAGTAAAACCAAAGCAAAACCAAAAAAATACACAAAACTAAAAATAAAAACAATAACAAAAATAATAATAATAATAACAAAAGCTAAGCACAAAAGTAAAGTGTTTACAACAAAAAGCAGTTTAAGGTCCACCGGGAGCGTAACGCGAGCACAGAAGGAGTGACGAGCGGCTGGGCAGCGTTTGTTTTACACACTTTACTCACACTCGCTTTAAGTGTGCTGTGCCTTTTAGCTGGAGTCGTTGATGAAGTTGTTGTTGCTGTTATGGTTTTTCAAACTTTTATTTTGTTTTGCTTATTTGTTGTTGTGAACTTTTGTTTATTTTTGTGCTTTGTTGGCAGTCACGTTGGGGATACGCTCGTCGTCTGTTGCTGGGTTAGTGACCACTTTGTGGGCAAAGCGCAGCGTCGGCAGCGGTGCGAGTGTGAGGTGAGGCTGGCGGCGACGTTGACAGATCTTTTGTTTGGCGAAAGGCACACAGATGCACACAAATGCAAACAACGGCAGATAACGAAATAAATATAGAAATATATATGAGTGCCCGTATGTTTGAATGTGTGTGTGTCGACGGCAAAAAGACATGGCACAATGAAATGCGCAAAACTTTAGTGAAATGCATGGACTGCTTACTGGCAGGCAATTGAGTGGAGTGCGGCCGCCAGCCAGCAGCTGCTGTTAGCGGCGGCCCAGTCAATTGCATGTGTCTCTATTGTGTAGACAGTTAGCACGCCTGTCAGTTGGTCGCTCGCTTTCGAGCACCGTCAACGCTGATGGGCATTGTTCGTGCTTTGAACATAGGCGGCCGGCCTGTTTCGTCTGCTCGACCGCCATGCGCCATCCGCCGCTTGTCAGTCGTCCATGTGTATGTGTCGCCAGCTTTGTTGTCATGTTTGCGCTGACTTTGGGTCGACAGGCGGCGCTGGTCACGATGGCTTGTCAATGTCAAAAGTTACAAGTGTAGTGTGCGTGTCGCGTACGTGTGCACGAAGGCAAATGTCAATGCCTTCAAATGCCCGGCGACGTTTTATGAAATTAGTTGTTTTTTTATTTATTTTATTTATTTTGAATATATTATTGCAACAATATAAAAGCAGCCCATTAGTGAAATTTTGTAAGCCGTTAGTCGTTTCTAGAATTTTTTGAAATTAAGTACAAAAAGCAGAGTTGAAAAATCTGAAGCACGATTTCAGTAATATTATCATATTATTTGTTGCTTACTCTGGGTGGTAAGTCCTCTGATCTGACCAAACCACTTGCACATACATTTAAATATACCCAGAACAGCTAGAAAGAAGGGGCGGGGATTATATCAAGAATATATATATAAATAATTAGCTGGATGCGCTGAATCAATTTAAGCCTATGCGTCAGTTTTACAGTTATAAACCTGAAATATTGTATGCATTCTTTACTTCCTAAGCATTTACTCCTATGTCGAAATCTTCCATATATAACCACTATATCAAATAGCTGTCATACAAACTGAACGATTAGAATCTAGTGCTTATATGGAAAACTTTTTTGTTTGACAAGATATATTAACGAAAGTTAGCATGCATTATACGCTAAAAAGAAGCTATAGTCCTTTAACAAATTTTTCGGATTGGATCATTATCACTTATAGCTGCCATACAAGCTGATCGCACAAAACCAAGTCCCTGTGTGGAGAACTTCGTTGTTTGACAAGTTATCTTTACGAAACTTAGCACGCGTTATAACCTAAGGCAGAGCTATAATCTACCTTTAAATTTTTCAGATTGGACTTCTATCGCTTATAGCTGCCATACAAGCTGATCGCACAAAACCAAGTCCCTGTGTGGAGAACTTCGTTGTTTTGCCAAATATCTTTCCGACATTTCGCACAGACTATTTTCCAATGTAAGGCTACAAGCTTTGAGAAATATTATTCAAATCGGACCACTATAGTATATAGCTGTCATACAAACTGAATGATTCGGAGCAAGCGAAATTAAGATTTTTGCTTGTTTTCAGCTAATTTTTTCTTAATTTTAGCTAAATTTCGCTTAATACTTGTTGCTAAATGTTGAAAAATCTCCTATTAGACCTGCAAGCCTGCACTTGTGTAAGAATTCCACAAAAAGTTCCAAGTCAGCATCTACGAATTTTTAGTTGTATTGAAGTTTTGAACCATATGAGAAGTTTCCTCGGGGAGCAAATGGCCACCACAACTCCAAATAAGAAAGCTAAACCCTAGCAGTATCATTTTGTAGCTACTCCTTTACTCACCTTACTTAGCTCACCTCTACTCTTTTTTTTAGTTTACTAATCAGCCGTAACTGTAGTACCTACTCAGGCTTAGTAATTGGCTCTCATAATGCGACAATAAATACGCAAGTAGAAATTGTGTTAAATACTATTAGAACACACAAAATATAGTGCATATACTATATATGCAAAATCTCGCACTACAGCATATTGACTAAGCGCAAAATTCTCAACAGGCCAAAGCAAATGGCAAAATAACGCAATCAGAGAATTGCAAAAACCTGGCGCCATAACAAAGATAAACAAATATCCATAGCATAAACACAAATATAATAGTGGCAGTGTTGCTTTTGTATTTATTTGTTTGGTTATAGGCATAAATACTTATAAATAAAATGACAAGCACAAACATACTGCTTAGTACGCAGGCCACGGGGCGTATACGTAACAAACATTTCGGTATGCATGTGGGAGTGTATGTGTGCGGGAAATCTGCAAACTCCGAACGCCGAACGAACTGGCTGATTGTCTGCCAAGCAACCGCTTGCTGTTGTTGTTGTTGTTATGCTTGTTGTTAGGCCTTAAGTGTATTTCGCTTATCTGGCACACTTTCATCTTATTAGGCACCTTATCGATTTTCATATCCTTGCGGCAATGCTGCACGCGTTTGGGTATTAAATTGAATAAATTCTCATGGAAAAACCAACAGCACCGTATAGTCGTAAAATAAAATAGCATAAAATATGGGCATGTGTGTGTGTGTGCGCATTGGTGTATAGCATATACGTTTATATATGCATATGAAGGCTGGTAGAAATTGATGCAGAGCAGAGCAGTTAAGTAGCACGCCGTTAGGAAAAGCAATAAGAAAATGCTAAGCAGATGAAATATGGCAAATGAAGTAGGCTGTGTGGAGCAAACGAGCAGAGGCTGCAGTGGCGGCGCGTAGCAAAGTTAATATACACACAAATAAACGAGAAATAAACGAAAGTAAGCAAGCAAGGACGACAGAAATAAGAATATATAAATAAGAGCATGGCAACTAAACAGTTTTGTACATATTTAACGGAGCAAATGGGGAACCCACTTGCCAGCAATACAACAGCTGCAACAGCAGGCGCTAGCGAGCAGCAACGATGAGTCGATGAGTGTATAGCTGAAACAACTTCGTATAGCTGAAGCGCCACTTGAGCATCGTCTTGAGCGTAGTAAATGTCTTGAGTGTGTGCGCGGCGCGAACGAAATGAGTCACAACAGAGTGACAGCAAGTAGACACCTAACAACAATCGCAACAATTGCGGCATGGCAGAAGGCAATAGGCATGACATGACACTATTGCAGCGCGACAGCGACGTTGAAGCGACAGCATCGATTGCTAGATAAGTGGAAAGTTAGGCGCTGACTGCGATTTTATGCCTGCCGTATCTGTTTTCTTTTTTGTACGGTACAAAAAATCGTCCGGAAAAGTCTGGAGTGCGAAAAAAAGAGTCTGAACTTTAGTCTGCTGTTGTAAGAGATGCTACTATGATTCAGTTTTTTAAGATAAAATTACTTTAAATTATATAGTTAATATATATGATAAATGGGATCGAGAGTTAGTGCTTTAATCTATCTTCTGACCCATAGTGTTAATATTACCTGGAAAATGAGAAAACATCAGAGCTCATTAAATGCATTTTAGGTGAGCTATTTGTTCTTTTGTGGCAACTAAAGCTTCTGGGGAGAATAATTTGTTGCTACAAGAAATGAACAAGTCTTCTTATATAACAATAATAAGAGCCTACGGCCTCTGCAGATTATTAGGAGATGTTTGAAGAACAATTTGGTAGATTGGTTAACTGAAAAAGACCAGCCCATAAGCGCCAGACGGTAGACGACCTTATTTATACCATTTTAGACCCACTGTACTCCAAGGTGGTGTGCAAATTAAGCCTGATCCAGCAAATCAGTGAATTTGGTAAAATAAAACTGATTTTTTTCACACCGGTGACACAATATCTCTTAGGTTGGAGCACTGACAGCCGTGGCATATAACCCGTCTCATGCGGCTGAAGGCTGGGCATTCGCTCATATAATGTTTCAGTATCTCATCATGCTCCACGCATGCTGTGCAATCCGCCGAGTCCACTTTTCCTATTTTCTGAAGTTGGCAACTTAAGGTGCCCTATCCACCATCAACACTACCCCAAAGTAACTTTTTGGCATGAACTGTGTCGCTAGTGTTCCAAAGATTGAGCTATTTTCTTCTAGAGTTCCTTGTTGCAAGAAACCCTTGAAGGTGCTAAATATTATGAGGAAGCTGCCCCCGAGCGGGCCAACTCGCCGCCTTTTCCTTTTCTTCTATCCCTATACGACCGGGTACCCAGTTGATGGGTTACCTAGTGATAGTCTAGTTATTGCCTATTTCTATAACCTAACGCAACTGACGCAATAAAACTTAGTGTTGGCGACAGATGAAGCCTGCCCCTGTTTTTACCACCCTTTGATACATCAGTGAATATGTTGCATCGCTGGAATGTCGATCAGCAAACCTTTGGTCTATGTTTTCTGTTGGTGGATCAAAAGTTTGTGCTTACTTCAACATTAGAGTCTCCCTTTCTCGGTCTCATTAGCAATTGAAGTACAATTTACTCTTGGTATAAAATTGAGCTCCAGAGAAAAAAATCTGATGAGTTATACACGCTGAGCAGAGAAAAATAAAGACGATCTATCATGCAACATAGATTTTGCAATGTTTTCCTTAGCTTTTTATGTTAATCGTCAGGCTCATTTAGTAAGGTTTGAATCTTGTATGCTCTAGACATCTTCAAAAAACTTTCGCCTTGAGACTTCCTTGAGACTCATGTCGTAAAATTTTAACATTGTTTGTTTTAGACGTCTTCAAACAGTTTTCTTCTTTCTAAATTTTAGCAAAATTCTCCCCACTTCCTGAACAAAAATTCCAATTTAAGTATTTACTTATAAAACAAAAATGCTACCTTCATTTCACTTTTTTTCATATGCATGTAGCAACTCCTTTAAATATTTACAGTCTCTTACTTATGTAATACAATTTTTACACACATATCCTCGCTTTATCCTTAATATAATCCACTTTATTTGCTTATGTCTACGCCACTTGCTCCCAGCGGCGACTGCCAGCTACTTAGAGCCCTTTATTTGTTTCAAATTATTATTTTTACTTTCCACACGACTGCTCACATCAGCGCGGCTGTCATGCACAAGTAAGCATGCGCACATAAACACAGGCACTTGCTGGAGCTGCTTCCACAAAAATCGCGCTGCCAGACGTTGGCGCAACCTTTACAAATCGTTCAGACGATAATCGCATATTCAGCTGAAAATTGTTACATACTCGAAAAGTGGGATAAAAACAGTTGCTTGGGACATTTGGGAGAGGTTTTCAATATATCGTCGCTTAAAATGCAAAACAGCGTATCATTAAAAACATCGAAATTGAGTTTTTTTTATTTTTTATGATTTACTATATCATATTACATATATGCAGCAAAAAATTTTCAGCTGCCCGTGGTTAAATATAACCAGTATATAACCAATATATAACCTATATATATCTATTTTGTAACCGAAACTCAAATTTTGTTTTGAGTTTTTTATTGCTTACGATTCACTACATCATATTATACATATGTAGCATAAAATGTTTAGCTTCCGCTGTTAGGTATAACCAATATATAACCAATATATACGTTTTATAACCTATATACATATACCCGTTTAATAACCAAAACTCAAATTTTGTTTCATTATGAGTAGTTTCTATTATATCGTTTTTCCTTCGCCTATAAATTTATGAAAAGTGATGTTACATTATTTTATAGTATAGGTGACGATATGTATATTTATGTACATATGTATATGTTTGGTTTTCTGAGGCTTAAAAATTTTCAAAACTATATTTCTGATTCTATAGCTTAGAATTTTGAATTAAGTACTTGACTTTACTAAACTCCAGAAGTAAAAAAGCTCAATTCGTGTATCCGTTTTTTTACCGTCTTAAAATCTTAAATCTTAAATCCCCGCTCTTTATAGCAAACTCAGACAAAAACGTTTTTCGATATTCCTATTTCTTATATATGTATATATATATATGCATATGGATTCTCCTTTCTCATATAAATATGTATATACATATGTACATATGCATTCTTGCGTTCAAAGTTCAACTCTGCAATTTTCTCAAGGTCATTTGTCATATATCACTATACCACAAAGGTAGACAGATAAGAAGAAGGCAATATGTAACGGCGTATATGTGTGCGTGCACGCTTGAGCTTCTCTACTAGCTGTGGTCAACTCGAAGGCACAAGGCTGTCTACCTGTGTGCTTAAAGTTAGCGAAATAGCAGAAGAAAACGATTTTTATACAAAAAAAATTAAAAAAATAGCAAGAAGACAAGCAAAAGTGAGGCAAGCGCATAGCTACACTTGTACAATGACCCTTAAAACGGCCAATGCACCTTCGAAAAATTGATCAAATTGCTTGAGCACAGGTGTGCGCGCCGCTGGTCAGCCAAAGGCGTTCGTTGCTCAATGGTGGCCAACTGCGAACTTTGACGGCGATAAAGAAAAGCGTCTGTGCTTAAATAACAAGCATTTATATGTAGGTTGTATTTGTAACTTATATTTGTTCAGGCATTTATTTGGCGCGTACTTATAACAGCACCCAAGCGTATAAATGCCTATATTTGTTAGTATATAATGCTCAACCACGCGCTGGCAGGCTTTGTAGGCGCAGTCAGGTGTTGTGGCTGGTGCTTTTTATAAAGAAAATAAAACAACATTGTTTGTATATAAAAGCTTACCACCGGCTGGTCAGTTTCTGCACACATATACTTCCACACCACGCTTTTATTTCATTTTTTTGCTTTGCCGCCACAAAATCGAATTGCCAATTTTCGCACAAACAAGCGCGCTCTATTGTTGTTTGCTACTTTATAACTTGTTGTTTGTTATTTTTATTATTACGATATATATGCATGTTATGTGCATTCAATATTTATTTGTAGCGCTTATTTTATTATAAGCAATGTTGAGTGCTGTTATTGTTTTCATACGTGCTGGCTGCGCAATAACAATGCTCTCTGGTGGCACGACAGCCGGTAGGTAACAGTTGGCAGCGCCAATATCACGATTTACTCTTCAACACCTTGCACACAGCACACACACACAAAAAAAACAACAACATGCATATACACACACATGGACACTTATGTGTTGCTCATATAGCGAGGCATTCATTGCATTGTAGTTACATTCCATTATCAATATTGCATGCAATGTGTTACCGCAAATTTTGTATTTGTACACTGAAATTTGTGTTTACAAGCGCCGTGTGTGTGTGTGTATGGCGTGTGCTGAGGTGGTGCAGAAAATAAAAAATATTTTTAACAAGCAAAATTGTTTCACTAAAGCTTTATAACACACTTCACAAATAAAAAAGTTTCCATACAAGAACTTATTTTTGAATAGTCAGTTTGCATGACAGCTACATATATGAGGAGTTGTCTGATCTGAAATATTTTTTTGGAGATTATAGCATTCTGTTTGCTTACAAAAAATTCAAAATTTTGTAAAGATATCTTCAGAAATAAAAAAGTTTCCTGTATAAAAACTTATTTTTGATAGAACAATTTCTATGACAGCTATGTATATGCTATAGTTGTCCGATTTAAAATATTTTTTGGAGATTGTAGCATTCTTTTTGCTAACAACATATTCCAAATTTTGTGAAGATAACTCAACAAATTAAAAAGTCTTCCGTACAAGAACTTATTTTTGAACAGTCAGTTTGTACGGCAGCTAGTATATGCTATAGTTGTCCGATATGAAATATTTTTTTGAAGAGTATATCATTCTTTATTTTAAAAATCCACTCCAAATTTTGTGAAGACATTTCTACAAATAAAAAAGTTTTCCATACAAGAACACATTTTTGAACAGTCGGTTTGTATGGCAGCTATATGATAGCGTAGTTCGATCTGAAATATTTTTTTGGAGATTATAGTATTCTATTTGGCAATAATTCACTCCAAATTTTGTGAAGATATCTCCACAAATAAAAAAGTTTTTCATACAAAAACTTTTTTTGAGCGTTCAATTTGTATGACAGCTATACGCAAGAATGCTTCGATCCGAACGATTTTCTTAGAAATTATAGCGCTGCCTTGTGTTTTAATATTTCCTAAATTTCGTGCAGATATCTCATCAAATAAAAAATTTTTGTATATGAGGACTTGATTTTGAACGTCCAATTTGTATGACAGCTATATGATTCTGTGGTTGACTAATAACATATTCCAACATATAAGAAGCCTCTTAGTTATAAAAGAATGTATGCAAAATTTCAAATCGATATCTCCAAACGGACGGACTTGTTTGCGAATACATAAACAGACGTGCAGGCATACTCAAGAAAATAATTTTATGTGTGAATAGACTAAGCTCATCACTATGATCACTCTGATCTTTTATATTTATACTTTAAAGGGTATCCGACGCTTTCCTCTGGGATTTACAAACTTCGCGGCAACTTAATATACCCACTTCAGCTTATAAAAGTTAAAAAAACTAATAATTAAAAAAATTTGGCTCACCAAGCCAATTTTCCCTTGATTTGTTGCTGCTTTTACATAGTTTTCAATATCAAAATTTGATGCACACAGTCACTTACTTACATAAAAAAAAATATTGCTAAAAATAAATAAAATATCAAAACAATAGCAAAATTCCACACACCAACAACTGTGATAATCGATTTGCGCACATGGCGTATACGTAACATTTTGCTGCTGGCATGTATGGCGTTAGCTGTTGCTTTCGCTGTCTGTTTTTTATTGATTTGCTACAACCTTTTTCGCATTACCACTTGAATTACTTATGTGCATGTGCAGACATACATATACGTCCATACACCTACATATGTATACATGCAAACACAAACATATCATAGTTATATATATGTACGTATGTTGCTTTATAATAGCTTCAACTTTTGTTCTGTGCCTGTGCCACGAAATTGCTTTTTGCTATCAATATGTTAGCGCAACGCTTTTTTTGTTGCATTCTGTTGTTATTTATCATTGCTTACACCATTCACATTATATTTTTGTTACTAGTTCGCTTTAAAATCGTTCAACTATTGCTTTGCTGCTGCCTTCTCGTTACTTGTCCCTGCAGTTTGTTGCCACAAACGCTTGTTTTCGTCTGTCTTTTGTTTTTGCGGGTATATTTTTGTATGCCCTAGAGTATTGCGCACTCATTCAATTTGCACTACGATAACAATGAGCGCAAAAATATTTAGTTACATATGCATAAATACAAAATATAAATATATAAATCGTTTTTGAGTGCGTGAAAATAAGTCTTGAAAAAAAAACGCAAAGCCTTTAAATATATGTTTGCTTATAGAGCAAATGCCATTTTTGATTTCTGAGCGAATAGTTGCTGCTCTTTTCACGTAGTTCGCATGGCATTCTTCTCTTTTTTATACAAAAATTTCAAAATATAGCGAGTTTATTTATTATTTTCACTCATTTTTGAACAGCTGTAACTGTAACCCGAATTTTTTTTTTTTTTTGTTTAATGAAACTTAAAATATCACCTTTCCAACACTATATGGTATGACACAATGTGATTCGTAGCACTGGATATATACGACTGCAACGACATCTATTGACAAAATACGAGAGGACTTTTTCGACTACCAAATATTACCACGAAGTTCATCATATTTCAAAAAAAATTATATGCTGGTTTTCACCGCATATTCAATACTAATAAATTTCCCATTAAAACTCTATATATTTCCTCGAACTGCTGGTCACATGTGACACGTTGAAGCTAATAATTATTTCAGCAATTCATAGCTGCCATGAGGAGGACAGCTCGAATTTCAAAGTAAATCTAACAAGTATATACATAAATGAAATACACACATATTTATTTATATTACACACACATTTAAATATAATATTATATATAAACACCTAAATTCGCTGACCTTATCGTTTTAGCACCAACAATCAAAGCATTGAAGTATGCCATCGTTCCAGCTACAATATAAAGCTTTAAGCGCTTTTATCATTTGCTGTTGTTGTTTGACGCGTAAAACGCTGATTGTGGCGATTTATTGCACAATTTATTTCATAATCGTATTTATTGGCGCTGCCTGGCGGGTAATGACATTTCAAATTTAATTTTGTGTGATAAATGTATAATACCAACGCATTTCAATATATATTTTCATTATAGCCGAGCTTAAGTTTGCGTGTATATTTATGTGTGCACGTGACGTATAAAAACATAAAATTGCATTATTGCATGAAATTTATGAAATTCACCGAATTGTGCATTAAAATTGTAAAATTGTGCTGCGTTGGTTCATAATTTGTCAGCTGCGCTCAAAATATACAAGTAATTGAAATTCGCGAATTTATTGTTTTTTATATTGTTAGCTGTTGTTTGACTTCTGTAATGCTATGAAGAAAAATTTACAGATATAGTACTTTTTCTCCTTCTCAAAAATATGAGGTTAGTTCCAGATTAGATCCAGAGAACGCACTTGGAGTACTATAAGCAGTCCTTTGTGAAGCCATAAATGTAGAAATCTCTGTATCAAACTTATAAGTCAACAGAGCGCCTTGTGAATAATAAAAACTTACTCAGGCGTTTAATTTCTAAATCTTAGGCGAAGTTGTTCAAAATTATTCATAGAATTTACCGTCATACACCATTTTTTAGTAAAAAATCGACCTGCACTAATGTATATACAGACTGAAAAGTATTATAAATGTATTATAAACTGACAAACGAGTTTTTATGATTAAAAAAATTCGCCTTAAAAATCGCTGGCTCGACTCCATACACTCTTAGGCGAAGTTCAAAATGACTCATAGAAAATTTACGAAAAATTTATCCAAAAAGTCGGCCAGCACTGATGTGCATACAGACGGAAATATATTATAAACAAAAGTAAAATTTATGTGTATATTTCATATAATTTGCTTACACACTCACCTTATTTAAACATGCCTTGGCTATATTACTCCACGCGCTTTTTTCATAAAAACACTACACTATGGCACCTAATATCAGACACACGCGACATAAACCAACCGAGAACCGCATGAAGTACCAACACACTGGGCACATTCATAAATACTCGCATATACACACCCACGAACAAGCCCGAAAACGCACGGAAGGAATTTTGCACAATATAGACACAACACATTACGACTTTCACGACACTATTTTTTACATTTATTGACGATTTTAACTTTAACTTATATAGAAAACACAATTTCACACTTTAAACAAGTACTTTTCACTAATTTTAACAAATGTTCGCAACATCAGCCAAGAATTACGTGTGTCCACTCACATTACCACTTGTAACTAAATATTTTTACTGTTATATTGCATTCCTCAATTGGAATAATTCAGTTGATTTCCCCTTAACTTCGCATTCCACGATTCTAGAAAATTCGAAACTCCTTTAAAATCTATCACAACTCTTGCTTAACTATTATTATATGCATAATATGCTGAAGGTCAACTGCGAACATTAAAAAATTTGCAACAACAAACAATGCAAACAAGCATAGCGCCACTCATTACCATTTCTCAATGTTGAGATGAGCACGCAGCTAATACTCCTACTGAGCACACAGCTTAGTCACGTATGAGTGTGAGCATGCGGGCGCTCTGCGCAACATTGATGTGCAGGTGTAACACTGTTCGAAGTAAGAGCGATCAGCTGATGAAGAGAAAATGAAATGAGCTGAGTTGAAAGCGAAAATGAACTTATGTAAATGCAAGTATGCTGGAAGTTATAGTGAGAGGACAGATTTAGGATACATTTGGGATTACGAAATGTTATGAGGTCGAAATTGTAGTAAAGTTAAGAGTGAGATATGCATAAGGACTGGAAATTAGAGTTCTGATCATTTTAGTATTTGGAAGGCAAAATAGCATTACATCAAAGGAAAATTAATTTAATTATTTTGTAAAGTAGGAAAGAAGTACTGTCGATTTACAGAAAGTATGTAGTAAGGCCAGTGTCTGGTAGAACGCAGCAGGAGAGGAAAGCACCAACCCATTCGCATTCCAACAAATTGATAGCGGAAAAAAGCCACATTTACTTGCCAAGTCATCAGCTTTACAATTGCTTGTCATTGCGCTGTGGCCTAGCGCCCATTATAGTCTAATGTGACTCGATGTTATTGATAACGAACTTAGGCACTCCTTAACTAGTTCTGAATGCAAGTTTAGTGAGTTAATATCGCCGCCTTGCTATCACAGTAGATAGTCACTTCTCTGAAGAAAGCTGCGTTCCGGAGCAGTAAATCTTTTATTATCTTATTGGCAGCAAACTCTGCTTAAAAAACACTAACATTGTCAGGAAGTCTAAAACTGAAGTCAATAGAGACTTTCTGACAATACGAGTATATCCCTCTGCCAACCTTCCCCACAAAACTTTGACTTATCCGGCTATCTTCAACGGCTCCTATCTACCTACAATAACCTCGCAGGTATGTGTACAGAGGAAAAGTCGCCAGAGCTTACCTCGGCGCCTTCATGACCCAAAAGTTGCGGCACAAAGTCAAAAGGTTTAAGGATTTAGAACTGTTGAGACATGTATTCATTTACAAAGTCAGTTTGATAGCAATTTTCGCGGCCATAAACTTTCCGGCGATATCTTTGGGCAATATGTATATGCAAAATGGCATAAACTTCTATGGCTGCAGTGGAAATCAGAGCACCATACCTGAGGAATAAATTCTAGTTTTTAGAGCGTCCTACTGGCTTGCTTGCCATGTGTTATAGCTCAATACGGTATTTTTCTTCCCTTAGGACTACATCCTTCAAGCTATTAATTTAAATTTTTTGCAACTCTCAGCCATTTCCGAGACGACAGTACACTGAGTTTTGCCCAAGATTACAGCAGAACGTAAATAAATTAAGCTGTCAATGTTTAGCCACGAATTATGCTTCCGTAAACTTTCCAGGAAGAGGAGGAATCGTTTTCTCGTCATTAGTAATTTGATAATTGGTTAATTGTAGAAAGTATGTACACATGAAAGTAATTATTGAATCGCCATGAAAGTGTATAATTTCAATATTCATGTAAATTGATACTAACTACCTTCTAAGAACAAAATTACAGCTTATCTCGAAGGCTGGGCTATTCCGAACATACATTTTGACGAGTTTAATCTACAAACAAAAATAAAACAAATAAGTAAAGAAAAAAAAGCAGTAACAGAAAATCAATAACAGATTTCTGAGCAGTAACAGTAACAGATTTCTTTTAGAGAAACCAAAAATATTTGTACCTTAATCGATTGAGATTTCTTGTCTTAAAATTGTCACAAAATGAGAATATCTCTTACAATGATGAAAAATTATGTTTTAACTAGATAATCAAATAAATAAATAAATTGGCCCACCCTATTTAAACAAGATTTATAGGTTATGTGCTAAGCACAATGCAAGAAATTCCCACAAAAGAGCTAAAATTATGTAAAATCACTTTTTATAAGTTTACAGGCGAAGCAAAAACGATATAATAGAAACCACTCATAATGAAAAAACATTGAGTTTTGGTTATAAAATGGTTATATATTGCTTATATATAGGTTATATCTGACAGCGGAAGCTGAGAATTTTATAGTGAGTCCTAAGCAACAAAAAACTCAAATTCGATGTTTTTGATGATACGTTGTATGTATGTAGGTGACGATATATAAAAGTATAATTTTTATATTTTTTTACTACCCAATTTAATTTTGACTGAAAAAAATTCACCAGCGCTTACAATACTGATACGTTTTCTATGTAGTATATGTCTACACATATACATATGTATATACTTTCATATTAATATATACAAATACAGCACGAAAGCGATGACGACAACAAATTGGAATTCCCCACTGAATTTGTACACGCCATGCGTCCATAACAATTATACTTCAGATTATGGCATTTACGCACACATATACACAACATCTTACACACACAACAACACATATATAAGCAGTTAAATACACATATTATACAATAAATTCCTATGTACGTCATAATCCATGCACGGCCAACACTGTCTGGTCGGCGTCTGAGCGCAATAACGTAACACGCACGCACACAGGCAAAGAAACAACTAAATGCGTGAAACAATGCCGCTGCAATGCAATCACAGTAAGGAAGATGCGTAGGCGTTATTGCTTATATGCAAGTGAAACAGCGCGCATAAACGTAATTGCAAGAAGATACGGGAACAGTAACATACACATATGAATAACAAATACATATGCACATTCTCCTCTCCACATGTCGTCACATCACTTTGCTTGGCCACCCAGTCTTCCACCATGCAAAATTCACCTCACTACGCATATAAATGACCATTTCCATGACTATGCGCCTACAAGTATGCAGCAAATATATTGCATTCCCTGCGTTGACGCTTTTGTATGCTGCAGTGTATTGGCTGTTTGGCGTCAGCGCAACAACACAGAAATATTTCGTACAGCGGCATACCAGTACACACACACACATACATACAAGTGTACATACATGTAAATATACTTATATGTATGTACTTACGCATACCTGTAAGCATACATTCATACTCGTAAACACAAACCTTATTGTACAGTTATGTATGTGCGTATGTGTTGGCTTCGTTTGCATACATTTTGAATTTCTTCTGCATGCATTCAACAATCAGCAGCATATTTGCATATACAGACGCGCACACACACATATGCAGCCGCTTGTTGGCGTAAAATCATAATCTCTTGGAATTCTCCAGGCCGCGAATTGCATTGTAAATACCACAAATGGCATATTTTCGCGGCGACGGTGCCGAGATTGCCGATGTATGCACGTTATGCCGGATTGAGAAATATTTTTCGGTGCGATACAGTTATGCGGGGGAATATAAGAAAAAAAATATATACAAGGTGCTTTCCAAAGTAAAGTGGGCTTTTTCAATCTAGCGCCCTCTGCTGGCCCCATCTATGTGTCGACTAGTGCGTTAGAATCTGCTAACTTTATCGATTGTCCAGTGAGAATTTCATAACATTTCATTAATTGGCAGTGCGATTTAAGTGTCAGTATATTTCTATTAACGGTGCGAAAAAGAGCTTCGAACAAAGAGCCAACATTAAATTTTGTTTTAAAATTGGAAAAACTTTTACCGAAACGTTTCAATTGATGAAACAAGTTTATGGCGATGATTGCCTATTCCATAGCAAAGTGCACGAGTGGTTTCAAAATTATCAAAGTGGTCGTGAGAACATAAATGACGATCAACATGTGGGCCAATCAAAATCCGTGATCACTGGAAATTTTATCGAAACTATGCGTGAATTCATCAGCCGAAATCATCATTGAAATTCATGGAAATGGAATTGAACATCTCCAAAACATCGATTTATAGCATTTCGATCGAACATTTGGGCTTACGATAGTTGTGTGCACGGTGCACAAATTGACTGACGACCAAAAATTACTCGGAATCCATCATTCGACAGACATCATTAAAGAGGTTTATTTGACCAAAAATCACATTTTAACCATTAACCACACCCTGTATTCACCAGATATGGCACCTTGTGACTTCTGTCTTTTTCGGAAAAGTGCATTTGCCCATGAAAAGAAAGCGTTATGCAGACGTAGAGGCCGTTCAAAAGGCTTGCACTGGCATAATGGTGGCCATACCGACCAACGGGCTAAAACACTCGTGCGACATGCTTTTGGACCGTACAAAAAGCTGTATTGAAGCAGATGGAGACTTTTTGAATAAAATAAATTGATTTTGACGAAAAAACCATTTGATCTGTTTTTTTTTTGTTTTGTTAAGTCGGGTTTACTTTGAAACGCACCTTGTAGTATGCGGCTTGCAAGTCATTGCTACTTTATTTTTATAACTTCCAAAAGGCCGTAAGTAAACTATAAATATTTTAGGGTTAATAGCCTTCGATGGGTTCAAGTTTTTGTTTAAGGTCCATGGTCCATAAGCCTATTCCAAATCACATTTGATTTGTATTTTAAGTATTTTAAAGATCTACCTTTGAAAGTAGTAACAGTAGTCAGTAACAGACGTTCGCGAAACGGAAATTGCTGGTATCGCCCAGAGAGGCGGTAATCATTATAATTGCTATATAGAAACTATAGAGGCTATAGAGCCAGACCTAAGCTCACTTAATTTAATTCAAAACTATAATTCACTTTGACTCAGAATTTTCTGCATTGACCGTAACAAATGGTAGTCCGATGGTGCAAGATTAGAGCTGTATGGTAGATGCATCAAAACTTGCTAACAAAGCTCTCACAGTTTTCTGCGGGTCATCAAAGATGTGTGTGGTCTAGCTTTGTCCTGATAAAAGACGAAACCTTTTCTGTCAGTTCAGGCCGTTTTTTTGACTGCTTTCTTTAATCTCTTAATCTCATCAGTTGCTAACAGTAAAATGTAGAATCAATCGTTCGACCAAGCTGGAGCAGCTCATAGTGGATGATTCCTTTCCAGTCCCACCAAACACTCAGCATAACCTTTCGAGGCGTCAATCTTGGCTTTGCGACAATTTGCTGAGCTTCACCATGACCGTTTTTGCACATTATTTATATATTTGGTTGCCGATATTTTCGGCCACTGAGGTCTGTCTACATATTCGATATCTGGTGCCTTGAAAGTTACGGTCGGTATATATAATAGAATTAAATCCGTTAAGTTATATTTACATACATATCGCTAAATATTTTTCAGAAATTATAAGAATAATAATTTTTAAATTCTAATGGAGTTGAAATGCTGCAACATAGTAAATACTAGAACAAAGTTCCTGAGAACCAAACCAAACCAAACCAACTACGCAGCTAACAAACCAGTATTTGCAACCACAAAATCCAGCTTTTCAAACGCGTTAGAAAGCAGGTCAACAAACCATCCCAGAATAGCATTAAACTTACTCAACAAGCCGCAAATCTCATAAATTGCCTACTACAAACAACGTAGAATTCATTTCAGTTATAAATGCAAGCTACGCCCAAAAATATGCCAAACGAAATTAGCAGCCATGCAGCAACATTTCGGCAATGGCGACGCCTAAAACGAATCATGTGAAATTAATCAAAAAAATATGCTTTAATTTAATTAAATTCTATACCACGCCTGGGCGTATGCAATAAATTATGAGCAACACACACACATATACATACATATATACATACATACAAAGCAAACATAAAACACAAACGCTGAGAGGCGGTTTGCTGCGCCACAGCAGCCACAAAGCGCTAACCAATACAAGCGCGCATTGCTAAATATATATGTATATTGATATATGTGTGCGTAGCCATAAATTTGCAATAGCAAATGATGCGCTTGAGTGCAACTAAAAATATGCAAAACTTCTAAATGGCACATTGCCGCGCGCTTTATGCAAGCATTGCTGGATTTATTTTATTGTAGTAACGTGTCTGTACGTATGTGTGCGTTTGTGCAACATTTATTCACTCATTCTCTAATTTACTCATGCATGCCGGCCACAATGCGCGCATATTTTATGAAGCTTACGTGGCAGCCTAAAAGCATGCTATATTTTAATGTACAAATACGCGCTGATAAAACGTTGCCGCTGCGTTGACTGGTGCTGGCGAGTGTGTGTGTATGTGTGTGCGGTGACTATGTCTGACATTTGGCTGCTGTTGGTGGTTACGGTGCGAAGTGGTTTGCGCGCATTGCACACAAAAATGTATGGCAACTATGTGAAATAGATAATTTGCGCGCTGTAACTAAATTTATGCAACATTTGTTGCATCATCAACTATTTAGTGGCACAGCATATTTTGGGGCGTGGGTGGATTGCAAGTGGCAGAGACTAATGCACAAATTGCCAGCGACTCGTTTTAATTTACTCGCGCCGTCACCGAAACCACACACACGCACACACATACACAACCACAATAATGTAACCTGGGCTCGTATAGGCGCCTCTTTCAATCGGTGTGTGCATCATTTCACTCACATTTGCCGAAGTCATTCATTTTGTTGCATTTATTTGAATTTGGCAAATAGTTTTGTAGTAAAAAAAAAAACAACAACAATAACGCAAATGTTGCAAACTTTGCGGTCGTGCCTAAGCAGAGTATATTTGCTGCTTACAATTCATTGTAATGGCGTTTTAGGCGCGTTGACTACATTTATTGGTTTGCTTTGTAGGCGCGCTTTGTTACTGCCATTCATTATTGCCTACATTGGGGCGCTCGTACATGTATTTTTGCCTACATTTAGGCGCTCGTACATGAGCGCGCTCAACGCTGCTGCTAATGAACACCAAATATGCAATTAGCACAAAAGTTGAGTTATTTCGGCGCAAATATTTATTTGCCATTTTGACCTTACGTCGTCCACTTGCCGCTTGCTTGTGGCGCACGTAGCCAGCTCTGCATTACAGATGGCCTTGTATACGCCTACTGCTATGCAACAATTTTGCTTTCACATTTTGTTGGCGCTCATTTATTGTTATTGTTATTTCAGTTTCCTTTTTTTATGTTGATGAATTTTGCTGTGGCACGTAATGTGCAAATTAATAAGCGCCAACGAATGTATTTCATTACATATGCATGTATGTATTTGTAAACAATTAGAAGCACGTTCACTAATTCACATATAAATAATAACACATGCTTATGTAACGGTACGAGTACTTGTGGATATGCACGGCCCCCTGTGGTGGCTTGCACAACTGTATTTATTAGCGCTTCCAGCGCTTGTTGGCCATAAACTTGCATAAGTAGGCGGGGTGCTTGCAGTAACTCGGTACTTTTTGCTCGCACACAAACGTTGCTTTTGCTTGTGCGTGTGTACGTGTTTGGGCGCTTACACCGAAATATGCATATTGGCCTGCTTGTAATAATTAGTTCGTTGCATATTGCTTACTCATTCGGTAACTAAATGCATATTTTGTATTTTTTTCCACCTGTGTGTATGAAATACTATGAAATTTGTGGATTTCGTTAATAGTCTATCAAATATAGTAATGAGTAAAATATTGGCAGTAAAGCAAAGAAAATGAAAGCATAACTTTTTCAATGATCTTACCATTTCTTCTGTTAAAAATATTTTACTATGTTAATATATGTATCATGGAGTCATGTGTTCACGCAAGTGAGGTAAGTTCTCTGATTGCCATTCACTTGGGGTGCTCAGAAACGATTATTTTGTATATGGCTCAAGCAGCTCACGACTTCCGGTCTTAGACCAATAATCCCCGGGTCAGCCAAAACACATCAGTTTGAAGACGAGTTAAAGTGAGAAAGCTAACCATCCCGCGATAGAGTTGTGCGCTAGACTTGGGACGCCCCGCGTAAAAAACGCCTCTGTTGAAAACTAATCAACAGCCTCTGGAGGAGAAACCCTCTTTTTGATGACGACCATAGCAGACGCATTAAGGATAAGGGCTTAAGGACACTCAACTTGAATGTCCGGTCCTTTAATTGGAAAGGAGCCGCTGCCCAGCTGGTTGATGTTCTCGTTAGAGTAAAGGCTGACATCACCACCATCCAAGAAATGCGATGTACGGAACGAGAACTGAGACAAGCAGATGTTTGTGATATAGTGGCCATATAAAGGAGCGCAAATTCGATGTGGGATTTATAGTGGGAAAGAGACCCCGTCGCCGAGTACGGTTATTCACTCCATTGGCAACATCTGATGAGTCGACGCTACGAGTTTTTGTGGAAGATTTATGGCATTCGATGGAACGACCAGCTGTACGGGATATATGACATTAACATATGTATGTAGTTCAACGATTCAAGAAACAGCGGCTACGCTGGCTTGGTCATATCCTCCGAACGGATGAAAACACTACAGCTCTGAGAGGAAGAGATCCACTTCGTTGGAAAGACCAGATGGAAAGGGAATTATGCTAAATTTTTTCACAATACTGTTCCACAAATCACATACAGCCATATGTTACCGTTATCCTCAGCACAATAAGTGACCGTGTAAATCCTTGTTGCTCTACCTCAACTCGCACATATGTATTTTTGCTGCTTAACGATAATTTTCAGCACTTTTTACGCGCCCGCTCTTACAACTATAATATTGTTGTTGTTTTCCCATAACATATACTGTTCAAGTGTTTTTCTGAATTTTACCTAGTTTTATAGTTTTTTATACTTTTAGTTTTTCGCACGCGCTGCCGCGTGTTTGTTGTTTTATAATAAACATGAAAATTTAAATGTGCTGTAAGTAGATTAGTGTTTGGTTCGGTGTAAATTTTAAGTAGATTAGCGAGCGGATTTGTGCGCAATTAAACCAGCGAGTGTTGCATTAAGTTTATGCTAAAGCAGTAAAATAGAGCTTGTAAATGTTGTTGTAGGTGCTTCGTGTGATTGCTGGTGCTTTGCGTGCGGTGGAAATTTATGGAGTGTAAAGTGTAGCTGAATTTATTTTAGATGGGAATTTAATTTGAAATAAGTGTTAAGGGTTTTGGTAAATTGAGGAGAAATGAGAAAATTGTTATAAGCACCCAACTGTTCTCTACGCTCAAAACAATTATCAGGAAGTACTTTACTGAAGATTTTTCTATACCAAAGAGCTCTAGTCTTTAAAATACAAAATTTCGGTATTTGAAAGTAAATATATCCTTCTTAAAATTACGTAGCTAATACTTGAAAGGAGGTTAGCTAACTTATGGCTGATGCATGTGTAGAAAGCTGAAAATCCCTTTAAATTAGTCTGATAAGTTGTTAACTCAGATATTTTCAGCATTTTCTCATAATAACCTTTACTTCTTTATTGGTGTAGACACCGCTTACACGGTTATAGTCGAACTCACAGTAACCCAAGTTTTATAACTTTTCCAATTTCTGAAGCATTTCTACGGTTTCTGTGCGTACAATTAAACCGAATTTCAATAAATTTGAGTGAGCTTGAAGGTATAATGAGCCTGAAGGAATGCTACAAGGATTCGCATAGTACAGATCTAAAATTTTTAGCTTACGTTTTGGCTAGGTAACTGAAGCGTGGCTGGAACCGATGTATATTTTTTAAAAAATTTCGATCTTTTTATCACACTAACGTCTTTGGATTATCAATTTAAAGTTATACATATACGAGTATTTATATATTCTTCCAATATTTACTCAGATTGATTTACCACATTTTTCTTTCCTTCAATAACTTTAGCGGTTTATTTGCATACAATTTATCTATAATTAGAGCAAATTTCAACCAAATATTAACAATGAATTGTATGATAGACTGAAGGTACAATGATTCGCTTGGTACACAGCTAAAGTTGTTAGCATATTTTCATTTACTTTTTCGGCTTCTTGGCGTAAAACTTTATTTCAATTAAGACAAATTTCCACTATATCACCAAAAACTTGACAGTTAGCCTAAAGGTATGCTACAAAGATCAGCTTAGTACAAATAAAGTTATAAATATACGTTCAGCTTGTTAAGTAGGGCGGATAAGGTATCTATACATTATATATTATTTAGAATTTCCATAGTTTTTCCACTCTAGCAGGTATAATTAAATAATTTTCCACCTACATCATCTCACATTCATTTGGTAAAATTTGTTTACTACTTTTTCCATTTTCTGGATAAAATTCTTTAATCAGGAGCATAAATTCCAACTAAATATCAGCAATAAATTAGTGATCAGCCGAAAGGTATGCTACAAAAATCCGCTGAGTGCACAGTAAAAGTTATTTGCATACTTTTAGGCTAGAAAACAAAGCGAGTAGGGCATCTATACGCAATTTCTGGAAACTTTTGTCGTTTTTAACACTAACACCTATGTTCTAACAATTTAATATTGCCTTGATATATGTATATGTATAATTAAATTGTATGCCCCCTAAATCATTTTGCATTCATTTCGTTAAATTCACTACTTATTCAGTTTCTTGGCGTTCAATTTTTAAATAATTTGCTTATAATTGGACTAAATGTCACTAATATATTTGTGATTACCCTAAACATATGCAAACATGTTTCGCTTAATACTCAATTGAAATTATTAGCACACTTTTAGGCTTGGAAACTGAGAGGGGAGGGACCTAAATGTGATTCTTTGAAATTTTCTTCGTTTTTTCCTAGGCCCATTGAGTTAACAAATTTCTTAGGTCAAATACTTAAATTATGTTCTCCCTACATAGTCTAACATTCATTTCTTCAATTTGTTTACTACTTTTTCGGTTTCTTGACATAAAAGTTCTCAATACTACATATATCGACTAAATAACACAATAAGTAAGCTGTAGAGATCAATCTAGTACGTATTTGAATTGTATAGCATACTTTTAGGCGCCTTAAAATATTTTTCTTTTGAATCAGTTACATTAAACATTTCAAAATAAACAAATATTTTTTAATAAACATTTAAAATTATTAGCATACCTTTAGGCGGCGCAAAATAGCTTATTTCTTAACATAGCGGTATTAATCAATAAAAAAAATTTATTTCTTCAATTTTTTTATAAATTTAAAAAACTTACCGAAAATGCACCTGAATATAGTCACACAAATCTGCTCACGCTTCAAGTGCCCGCTGCGCAATAAGATCAGCTCAACAAGTAACAACAGCAACACGCTCCTCGCGACAGCACTTTGCACTCACTCTCCACTTTTATTTTGTGCGATTTTCGATTCAAACACTTCACTGTTAAATGCTGCAGTTTATGTAACAACCGATTTACACACGAGAATTCGCACGCACAGCAAAAAACGCCAATAAAAGTGTTGAAAATAAATGCTAACGTTGCTTGGCATATGTTTTGTTGGTATTTGCTAGCGTTACTGGCCTAAAAAAGTTGTTTCTCGCTTGTATTGCTTAATACGATTTTTGTGCACGAAAAATACTCGAAAAATACGAAGTACAAAAACAGCAGTCTGTGTAGTAGAGCAGTTCAAAAGCGCTCAAGAAGAAGAATAAACTTTCCCAAATTATTCTAGCAGCACTTTGCTTTTATTTCTCAAGATCTGCTTAAGCATTTATTTTACGTTCTTTTTTCACTATTTATAAAAAGCTATAAGTTTTAAGAGTTTTTTTTGTAATTTGTTTTCCTTTATTTATATTATTTTTTTTTTCGAAATAAATTTTTCGTATATTCTTGCGATTTTTTTGTGTTTCGCGATTCTTTTTTGTGTTTTGTTGCGCACTTATTTATTACCATTTATTCTGTTGTTCCAGTTTACGCTTAAACTTTGCGCTGCAATTATTTCGCACGATTCTGCGCTGCCCGCTCGCCGACGCCCACGCTAGCTAGCAGCTGTACGCTTTTACGCTTTGCTTGTTCTGCTTACAATACCGGAAATACGTTACAAATTACGCTCTCGTTGTTGGCGGCGCACATTTATTTTGTTTTATAGTTTAATTCCTGCTGCGGACGTCTTAGTGTGTGTGTTGCTCTTATTTTTTAAACTTTTTTTGATTTCTACCTTCTTCGTTATTTCTTTATTTTCAAGATTTTTTAGTATCAATTATTTCGAAGCTTTGTTGTTTTCACGTTTTTGTTGCTTTTGATCTTTGTTTCGCTGCGCCGCACTTTTTTAGCGTTTTCACTTCCGTTGCGCTTTTGTTGCTGCCACTTTTCTCTTACTTGGCTACACTTAGTCTTCAGTGCTGCATGCAGCACCTCCTTCGCTTAAGCAGAAACAACAGCAAGTCTAGTGATTTTCAATCTTTTTCTGCAACTCTGATTTGCTTGCCACGTCTTGCTGCAACTTTATTTCTCTTTTCTGCCTTATTTTGTTGTTATTTTTGCTTTGTTTGTAGCATTATTTTCGCTAGTTATTTATTTGTTTGTGTTTTTATTTTTAGCTTTACTTCAACTTCTACTTAAGTTGCTTATTTTAAGCGCTCCGAGCATACTTTCGTTTCCGCTTTAAAATGTGAAGTGATTTTGCCTGCGCTTGTATTTGGCCATCCAGCGTTGTCAAATGCGCTGCTTTATTTTATTTGGTCTATTATTTCTACCCATTTACCTTGACTGTTACTGCAATTACGCGATTTTTGTATGATTTCTTTTGAAAAGCACTGGAAAAGCAAAGGAAACGAAAGAGGAGTTATTATATTGCATAAAATCCTACCTTTTTAGTATGAAAAAAAACTAAAGTCTTAAGGAAATCAGCGATCCTACTTCTGATCGATAAACAATTATGAAAGAAGCCAAAAATATTATATAGAAAATTAAGATTATAGTGAAATTTGTTATATAATTTTAGGCGCGCCTCCCATATAGTCTGAGTATTTCGTTCTTGATATCGAGACAAATTATGAACTTAGCCAAAAATTTTATATAGAACACAAGGAAAAAGTGAAATTAGTAACATAATTTTAGGCGCGCATCCCACTTTACTTTAATAGTTATTTTTTATAATTAGAGGTTTTAGCATTTTAATTAAATCAGCTGTCTTATTTGAGATCGAGGCAAATTATGAACAAAATCAAAAATATTCTATAGAAAATAAGGAATTCAGTATAATTTTAGGCGCCCATTCTTCTTCTCTTGAGAAGTTAATTTTTGTAGTGTGAGGTTTTAGTACTTTAAGGGGGTATTCTAGTCTAGAAATTTGAAAAAATCGAAATTTTTTTTTTTCATAATGCGATAGTTTTGATATTCAAAAATTCCCCCCTAAAGGAATTTTTCAAAACTGAAATTAATTTCAAAGCCATTTTAGTGATGTGGCAACTAGACCGGAATTTGAGATATATAATATTTAAAAAAAATTGACAAAATTGAAAAATTAGTGAAAAAATCGACCTTTTTTTGAGTAGCCGCCATTATATGAAAATTTTTTTTTTAGTTTTGCTGCTTCATGACATAGCGACATTTGTACTCATGAAGAATCTGTCATTGCTTTATTTTTCAGATGACGACAAGGGTAGAAATCATGGCAATGAGGACACGGCCTCTTTTTTCCCCTCTTTTCTTCAAGGACGCATAACTCAATGAAGTTTTTTTTTTTTTTTGAAATTTATTTTGTGTACTCTTCGAAGTTGAATAAACAAATGATAAAAAACGGATAGTAAAACTATCTAGTGTTTCTTTTTTATTAATTGTTGAGAAAAGCTCGAAATTCGAGCCTCTAGACTAGAATACCCCTTAAATAAATCAGCGATCCTTCTTGATATACAGACGAATAATGAACAAAGCCAAAACTATGCTATAGAAAATGAAGAATATTATGAAAATGGTTACATAATTTTATGCGCTCATTCTATTTTACTTGTACAAGTAGTTTTTTTAGTCAAAAATTTTAGTATTTTGAAACAATAGTGACTACCATATATCTGCATATATATATTTCATTGATTAATGTATCTAACATCGAGCTGGGAAAAATTAGTTTTAATACTTATCGGAAAGTCAAGGTCAGGTTATATCAATTTTTGTATACGGTATAGTAAATGATTTTCTCTCAAAACACAATCAGCAGAAGATATAGATAATTTATTCAAAGCAAAGCAAAATAGTTTTCCATAATCATCACCTTATTAGATATATTTTTTACTCTTGTTACTCAAACATTTTATTTGACGTCGGTATTCTGAAAAGCTTTTTCAGTTACTTGTATTGCTCTTTCATAGATCATTTCGGAATTTATATTCCCTACTTTTCACTAGGAGCTAATATGAAAAATCAAATATTTGTAAAAGCTTCCAAAATGGTCTAAGCCTTACATGTTTTCGACCTAATAGTCAGCAGAGTCTGATAATTTAATTGAAAGAGCTTTAAAAGTCCATTATCGCAAAAATGTGACCACTAGATCACAACTTAATTAAATTTTGTAATTATTGCAAAACCTATTAAGGATGTAACTGAATAAATAAAGCATTAACCACATATTTGCATATATGTGATTTTCAAAACAGCCTGAACCTAAATATTTTGCTTGAAAGAGCTTTAAAAGTCCATGATCGAAAAAAAAATTTACGACTATATGACGCTGATGTCAAGCTATTTAAAAACCACTCTATCTAGGTAACCTAATGATCGACTTTTTTGCATTTTGCATAAATTTTGTAATTACTACAAAAACAATTAAGGATATAACTGTATAATTAAGGCTTTAACCGCATATTTATATATATTTGACCTTCATGACGGCCTGAACCGTAAGTATTTTCGTCCAAAGAGATACCAGAGTTTGATATTTTGCTTGAGAGAGCTTCAAAAGTCCAACATCGAAAAAATACCTCTAGATGGCGTTGCAGACAGGTTTTTTTTTTGAGAAAACACTCTAACTAACAATTTGGTAATGGATTTGCTAGCATGAATTTATCAGGCATAGCAGCATAAAAGCAATTCCTTTTCGTGCTGTCAACAGCAGCTTTAAAATCGACGAAGAGCTGGTGTGTGTCGATCGTTTTCTCGCGGGTCTTTTCCACGATTTGGCGCATGGTGAACATTTGATCAGTTGTTGATATTCCAGGCCTGAAGCCACACTGTTGAGGTCCAATCAGTTTGTTGACGGTGGGCCTTATTTTTTCACACAATACGCTCAATAGAACCTTATACGCGATGTTTAGGAGACTCATCCCACGGTAGTTGGCGCAGATTGTGGGGTATCCCTTTTTGTGGATTGGGCAGAGCACACTTAAATTCCAGTCATTTTGTAATGCTTTCGTCGGATCATATTCTGCAAAGAAGCTAACGCATGCTTCTTATCAGTTCTTCGCCGCCGTGTTTGAATAGCTCGGCCGGCAATCCATAGGCTCCCGCCGCTTTGTTGTTCTTCAGACGGGAAATTGTAATTCGAACTTCTTCATGATCAGGCAATAAAAATGCGCTCTATCGCCATCAATTAGGGAATCGGGTTCACCATCTGCTGGGGTTATGCTGTCACTGAAATACAGCAGGCGGGAGAAGTTTTCCCTCCATAATTTTAGTGTGCTCTGGCCATCAGATGATCTAAGTCACCCCTGAGGGTTATACAGGGGTATTCGTTAAAGTAAATTTATCAATTTGAGTAAATCAATAGATAAACCGTAACATAGAAGGCGCTGTAGTGAATTTTCAGGAAAAACTACATTTATGGGCTAGTAAAACTAGTTTAGCAGTTATATTTTATGCAGTAAATTAATAGAAAAACTTTGACATATGTAGATGTCGCTGTAGTAAATATTTAATAATGCTAACTTAATGGGCTAATAAAACGAAATTTAAGTTATATTTGATTATTATACTAGGTATATATATTTATTGGAATAAAAATAATAAATCATAATTTTTTTACTACATGCCAATACTTACAAATCTCAAGATTGCGCAACTCACCTTTGTTTAAGCAGTCTATGTAAGCAGCGTTTAAAGCGCCAACATAAACGTCAGATTTTATAGAGTACCAACTAACTACGATTTTCAAACTTCATTAATATGCATTGCTACGCTTGCTTATTTTAATTACTTATAAAGAGATGCTTTAAAATTTTATTTTATTTTTCACTTTTTTTCCAAATTCCACTTAAGAGGCACTACAATAATTCCTGATTTCGAAGTATTAACGCAGATAACACTTTAATTAAGAATATAATTCAGCGCATATTAGCATAAATACGAGTAATAACAGCACTTAAATGCGACTTGCCTTGCGGCGCAAGTGTGTACAGCCAACAACAAAAAGAACGCACAGACTCAAGCAACGCACACGACATGCAACGTGCTTGTGTTGTTGGCGCTTTTGTGCTGCGCTATTAATTAATTAAATACATAATTTATGACTCAACATTAACAGAACGAGTGTGCACTTTAACGCACACCAACGCGCAGGCATGCAATGCACGTTGAATCACAAGTGTCTTTGGTGTGTGTTGGCGGTGGCGTATGAGTAATGCGGCGCACTTTTGTATGATTTTATTATTTTAGCTGCGTTTTGCGGTGAATATGTGTGCGCTTTTTATTATAAATGTTATTATTATGCTTTTTCGTGTTTATGCACACACACACGCATAAATTTGCGCTGGCAATTGCACACACTGTCTGCTTACTTATTTATAAATTATTATTACCGCTGTATGTTGTGCTGTTTTATATATTTTTTTCGGAACACAGCCGCAACCAAATAAATGGCAAACACTTTTAATTTTTTACTTCGCACTATTTTGCGCAAATTACAGCTATATTAATATGAATTTATGTGTTTTATGCCTGTTAATTTGCCTATATGTTTGCCTTGTGCGCTTGTTGTTGTTGCAATTATAAAAAATAACACATTAAATATTCATAAACGCATTGCGTAATTGTGTGCAGCTCATTTGCCAACTGGCGCTTGTGTTGCTTTATGACTGCGTGTGTGTATGTGTTGGTGTTTATTTTGTATTTTTTGCGCGTCTCTTCTAATTTATATGCATTTAATATTTGTTTATTGGCTTTAAAGTGTTTTGCAGCTACTGTTATTTGTAGATTTGCATATATGCGCAAATTTATTTTGTATTAAATTGTTAGTTATTGGCAATATTCGCTTTTTAAAGCCGCACTTTATGTGGCCTAAAGTTAAATATTTCGCATTTTTGTAGTTGATTTATTAGACGCAGCCTTGCCAGCGCTTATAGTAGTTGATATGAGTTGGTAGTTGCATGTAACTGCAAAGAGGAAATTTTATTTTATATTAATTTATTATTTAATAACATAATTAAGCATGAAAATGTAATAATCAAGGCTGCAGAAATTAATTTGTTTAATGAGTTTGAATAAAGAGAGGTAAGGTAAATATAGAAAATTTTCCAACATTAAAATGGCTTAGACAAATTTTTTTAGCAGTGAGTTTTTATTTTTTTTTTTTATTCCGCAATTTTCCTTTAACAAAATTGCTCGCCACATATTTTTTAGCTACGAGTAATTTTTTTTGGAATTTTCCTGTATAAATATAACTTGCAAAACTTTTTTTTGAGGGGATTTTTTTGGCAATTTTCCTACATAAAAATAGCTCGAAAAATTCTTTTTTAGGAATTTTGGCAGTTAATTTCTTTTTTTTGAAATTTTCCTATATAAAAATGGCTCACAAAACGCTTTTAGGCAGTGATTTTTAGGTTTTTTTATTTCGGAATTTTCCTGTGTTAAAATAGCTCTCTAGATATTTGTTTAGTTTTTTGTTCATACATAAAAATAGCGCGTAAATTTATTTGGAATTTCCCTAGATAAAAATAGCTCACAAAACATTTTTTAGCAGTAAGTAAATGCTTTTTTTTTTTGAAATTTTCCTACATGCAAATTACTAATCAAATAGTTTTGTTAGCAGAAAGTTTTTTTACTTGCGAACAATTTTTTAGCGTGGAATTTAAAATTTTTTATATAACTTTTTTCAAACCATTATTTTAAATAATTTTATAAGCATGCGAATTACTTTTTTAACTTTAATAGCAACAAAAAAAGTTAAATTGCCGCATTATCCATTAATTGCTCTTGTAGCACTACATACATATTTAGCGCTTTAAAAGTATACAACCACTTGCCAGTCTGAAAAAACGCCTTTTTCGTGAATTATTTAATTTCGTTTTATTTAATTTTATTTTACTTTATTTTTATTTAATTTAATTTAATTTTATTTTATTTTATTTTATTTTATTTTATTTTATTTTATTTTATTTTATTTTATTTTATTTTTGCATTTTATTTATTTTATTTTGTTTTATTTTATTTTATTTTATTTTATTTTATTTTATTTTATTTTATTTTATTTTATTATTTTATTTTATTTTATTTTATTTTATTTTAATTTATTTAATTAATTTAATTTAGTTTTATAATATAATTTTATTTTATTTTATTTTATTTTATTTTATTTTATTAATTACTCCCACAAAATTCTTGAAAACGATTTTATTTTCCTCAATTAAAAATTTCATCCTACTCCTTATAATTGTCCAAATTTCCTAGAAAACATTCATACATTAACCTTCATCATAAATACTTTGAATCACTTGCAACAGTTCAATGCCACCACCCGCACAAAATGTTACTCATACGCCATGTATGTCGTCATGTGGATGTCTCATATGCATTATTTTATAGTTACTATATGTATGGGATTAAGCGAAAATATATTTCATAGCAAATATATGTCATGTGGAAGCACAATAAATGCCTTCTTCACATACAATTGTCTGCATCATTTCCAGCTTTATTGACCAAAAGAATTGTGTTAAACGAGAATAAACCGTATAAATAAAACAAAAGCAGCGCTGGCAAATGATAAATAGCAATCAACAAAAGGGTAACCAAAGTAAGCAGCCCACTGTATGTAGCAAGCAAGACATACATGCAGCGTAACAAATAATAGAGATTTGTGCGAAGGAGATATAATAACAAACCATAGAAAGAGTACAAGAAAAAAATCGAGCGAAATGTTCAGTTTTAGGCAGGGAGATAGCGTAATAGTATCAAAACGATATTTAACTGACCTTGAAATGCGCTGCGCATTTCAATAAGTCTCAACCGTGCATGAGTTCATGTGTCTTTTGTACAAATTTTAGAGAAAAATTGCGTTGCCTTGACCAATTTGCTACTTTGAAAAATGTTTTTACTACACGATGTAATTAAATAGGTCTTTATGATGATGTCGATTAGAGAAAATATTAAAAAATAATTGGTGGGATATATGACTACCGATTTCACAAATTTAAAAGTAATGCATACTTCTAGGCGCAAGAACCATTTATCTTGAATTTTTTAAAAGATCTTAATTCTAACAGTACAATTAAGACATTAACAAAAAGTAAAAAAAATATGGCAACGGAAAGCATTAATTTTCAAAACGTTGTATACTTTTAAGCGCTAATACCAGTTTAATTTTAGTTTTTTCAAAAGTTAACCTTTTTTACAGTTTTTTCTTTTTAAATTCAGAGTTAACTGTTCTGTCGTTAAACAAAAATATTTTTCAAAAGATTTTTATTACAACTACACTGAAATGTTTACACGTCGCATACTTTTAGGCGCTAAAATCAGTTTTTACTACATTTCGAATCGTTGGCATAAGTCTGCATTGTGCTGTATATATATTTTCCAATGCATTCTATAGCAACTGCATATCTTGGTTTTCGAAACATTGCATACTTTTAGGCGCCTCAACCAAATTACTTACTTTTTACAATTTTTATAAGAGATCATCAGTGCTGTCGCCAAACAAAAACGTTTTTCAAACATTTTATGGCAACGAATACTTTATTTTTCGAGATATTACACACTTTTAGGCGCGGGATTTTCAGCTTTAGATCTTAGAGCTTTTCGTTTTGATTGTGTCGTCGCAAGACAAAAGTATCCTACAAAACATTTTTACGGCAACCATACTTTTCAAAAAGTTGCATACTTTTAGGCGATGCATATTCCGTAATTTTTATAGTTTTTTCAAAAGTTCATAAATCGTACTTGTGTTGTCGCAAAACAACAATATTTTTCAAATTATTTCTACGACAAGGGAATACTTTAATTTTCAAATTTGCATAATTTTAGGCGCATGAACCATTTTCCCCTACTTTTCACAGTCTTTAACAAACAAGTTAAAGCGTTATAAGTATTTTCGCTTTATACATACATACATATACATAGTAATAATAAATAGTGTCTACACTAACACATTTGCTTCCATATAAATACTACTGTAAAGTTACACATCCAACGCCACAAAAAAGTCGACCTGTCTGCATAGTTCGCTTAGAAATTTATTTTTATTTTTTATTTCTACACAAGTTTGCCATTCCACTTCTCGGCTTGGTATTTTTTATTTTTTTTCTAACCTTATTTACGCATTTTTGAGCTATTCAGCACTACTCATACAACAGACTGTGAAATAAATGTAGGTGAATAGCTATAGATAGTCAACAAACTTACTGCTTGCGCCACACAAAACAGACGGGCGCAATATGAAACGAATATATATGTGTTGCTGGGTATTAAAAGGATGTTTCTAAAAGAGTGTGCGTAGAAGTCTAAACGCACAGACGGCGCTGTTAGTATGTAGCAACCTTTGCAACCCTGTTTTTATGTATTTTTTAAGCGCTCATTCGCTTTGGTGCACACAACGGCGAGTGTGTTTGTGTAGGCAACAACAGCTGACTGTGAATACGTTTATAACGGTTTCCACACACATGTGCATATGTCTCCGTTTGTATGTGTTTGAGTATTGTAATATAAACAAAATCATAAATAGTAGTGGAATATGAGACTTATGACGAGAAAGTTGGACATAAACCGAATGTGGAAATGTAGGAAAATAGTAAACATAAAATAGCATAAATGAGTGGAAAAGTAATATTCTAAAAAACACAGCAATTGGTTATAGCAGATGAAGCAGCAAAACAGTTGACGCTGGCGCTGACTGCGACAAAGATGACGGATAAGAGAATTGTGGCAAAAATTAAGCAAATGGACTGAGACATGAGGCCTTCATAAAGTAAAGAGCTAGTTTGCGTAGTGTATGTATATATACTGGCCACAGCTAAAAAGCCAAATCAAATTTTAGTTTTGTTGATTTTCCAAATAGGGTTGCCAACTTTTTCAAACCAAATATCTCAAAAGTTTTTAAATTTAATAAAATAATGTTTAAATTTAAACAAAAAGTATAGAAGGCAGCCAAATTTAGGTATTTGAATGCTATGTAGTATTAATCTGAGTAGGGTTGCCAACTACATTTTTGAGAAAAAAATGTAATTTGTCAAAAATTTAACAAGTAAGTTAAAACTAAGTCAAAATATATGCTAACGGCATAATAACGTTGTAACGTAGTATTATTCGGAGTAGGGTTGCCAACTGCATTTTATAAAAGAAAATTTTGAGTCAAAACTTTCATAAGTAAGATAAAGCTAAGTCCAAATATAAGCCAACGACATAATAACAACATAACGCAGTATTATTATGAGTAAGGTTGCCAACTAAATATATTATAAAAAATTTAATGACTCAAATATTTAATCAGTAAGTTAAGAATAAGTCTAAATGTATGCTTACGGCATAATAATGGGCAATCGTATTACTATTCTGAGTAGGGTTGCCAACTAAAATGTTTGAGTAAAATATTTAATGAGTCAAAACTTTCACAAGTAGGTTAAAACCAAGTCAAATTGTAAGCTAACTGCATAAGAAAGACATATCGTAGTACTATTTTGAGCAGGGTTGCCAACTACATTCTGATAAAAAAAATATGAAGATATGAATCAAAATTTCTTAAGCGGGTTAAAACTAAGTCAAAATATAAACAAACTGCATAATAATGCATATCGTAATATTATTATTAGCAGGGTTGCCAACTACATTTTTTATAAAAAAATTTAATGAGTCTAATATTTCTAAGTAAATTAAATTTAAATCAAAGTAAATGCCAACGGCATAACAAAAATGTTTTTTAAAAGTGTTGCCATATTACATTAAAATCGAATAAAGTTACTCACTATTTTTTTAAGCTCTGAACTAATGTACTAGAAGCACTTTGAAATAGAAAGCCTTAATCTTATACTCGCAGAAGACAAGTTTAGACCAGCGTTGCCAACTGCAATTATTTTTAATAGCCATTGTGTTAACACAAAATACAATGATTTTGCATTGCTCAAATCTATTTCAAAGCCTTAAACGTTTTCAAAAACTACAAAAAAAACAAAAATAAAGTTGTAAGCCCTCACAACAAGGTCAGTTTGGAAAACTTTTAGTCAAATTAAAAATATATTTTATAAAATTGCCTTAAAATCTGAAAAGTTTATTAGCCTGGCTAACTAACTGCTACTTCACTTGGCGCTCACACTTCGCCATTGTCAATTTATGTTCGTTTTTGCCTCCTTTTCGGTTATGTTAATGCTATGCCCTGCCGCCATGCAATGTTTGCAACTTCACAGTTTCGCACTGTTCGCATTTTATAGCTGCACTTTGCATGCGTCGTTGCGACCTTAGAAAGCACGTGCTAGGCACCAGTCGCTTTGAGACGACACCCGCATTTGCAACGCGACCATCACCAACACCACTGCCACCAACGAAAAATTGTTAAGCTCGTAAAAAATGCAAATTAAAAACTTATCCAATTAATTCTTGTTATAGCTAGAAGAATTTTAGGAACGAGCGCAGCAAACGAGCTTATATTTTATGCTTGTTTTATGTATAAGAAAAAAGTAGACGCGGATATGCTGATTTGTGCGAAGTTGTGTTAGAAAAAATTAAAAAAAGAAAAAAAAAATATTTTAATTTTTTTTTTGGCACAGAATTATATATTTTTTTTTTATTTTTAATAACATTTTTGATTTTATTGAAACTAGCTATTTGTTTATTAAAAGACATAATAAATACTTGTTAAAAATTGCAGGCATATACGAACCAGGAACGAGAAGAGTATAACATTATTGACGAAGAAACACACTTGATTCACAAACAGAAAACAAAACGGCCGCAGAAACAGAAATCAAAAATTTGAAAACCTTACAGATTCTCTTGGCAAGAATGCAAACCGCCCAAAAAGAAATATATTCGCAAATAGTGAAACAGAAACTGAAACAGAAATACAAACTGAAACAAAAACTCACACATTCTTGTGACAGTAATGCAACCCGTCCAGAAAAACATATACATGTAAATACTATAAAAGATAACTCACATATTCATTTGACAATATTTTAAACCCGCCAGCAAAACACAGCAGAAATAGAAACACAAACAGAAATTGAAACAGAAATGCCTAAGTACACATTTTAAATCAGGCGAACAAAGAGAAACTTAATTTTATCCACGTCAGAAATGAAAGACAAAACCAAATATTGCGGTTCTAAATACTAAACCAAATATGGAAATCGGAACAGAAACAGAAACAGGAATGTTAAAGTACACATTCCAATTTAAAAGAAAAAATAGAAACTTAATTATACACTTCTGAGAAGAGGAAGGGAAAGTCAAATCTACAACGCCTAAATGTATGCAACGCTGCATACTATAATTAAAGCGAGGACCCATACCACAACTCCCGGAATTCCGAAATTCTAAAACTAATAAAATTCGTTGCAACATTGAAACACGCTTTACACATAAACGTAAGGCCAAGCCATCAAAACTGATTTATTAAATATTTGAGGTTAAACCAGAAAATATGCACATATTAATTTTTCGCCCGAAAATATGCCGTAAAAATTTTAATGTCACATAAAGCAACTACAACAAATGTGGCTGATAAAAAGGGACACCGCAGCGAAAGCATACATTTCAGGCTGAAACACCAAAGAAATGGGTGAGAAATACAAAGGCAGCGTACGTAAAAACAACAACAGCGACAAAAACAAGCAGCACAGCTGTAAAGTAGGTAATACAGCGAGTGAAAACATGATAATAATGACAGCCGTGCATGAAAGGCGAATAACAACAAAAACAACAACAACAACAACACAAAGGCGGTTTTATAAGGTAAAAAACAAGTTGCAACAGCGAAGCAACAGCTACAATGGAAAAACAGTTCAAAAACAACAACAACCATAACAACAAGTGACAAGTAAAAGTAGCGAACCAACAATGGACGCACAAATTGCAGTTAAGACGCAGGCGACTGAGCGCGCGAAAACAACGAATTCGAGCGAACAAGTATTGCACATGTAAATATGAATGTATACAAGGCCTGCCTGTATACATATGTGCATGTGTATATGTGGGCGACGACACAACTTAAAAGCCGCCAGCGCTCACTACGCCGGCACTGAACTTCCACACAGCAGTAATTTTATGTGTGCATTGCTTGCGCGTATTACTTATAATGTCGCGCGCGCTGGCCGACGCAGCATGGCGTATGAGTAATAAAAAATTGCCGCTTGGAGAGAAGTTGGCACAGTGGCAGCAGCAGCAGAGACGGGGGAGGGCGTAAAATTTGCTACGCTTTTACTTTGCATATGAAATTCAAGCAGACAGGCGCGTACACAAAGGAGCAAACACACACCCACACATATGTATGTACATACAGCAAACATGTGTGAGCGGCATAAGAAGCATAAACATAATAAGCATGCGAGAGTGGGTACGTGTGTGTGTTGGTGAAGATTGTTGCAAATGCATGCGCGAAAAAAAAGGCAAACGCATAAAAAGCGCCGCTGTGTGGGTGCATCGTAAAATTGTCAAACTCAGTCGCGGGCAATGTTGTTGTTTTCCAACGCTGTTTTTGCTTTGCTACCTCGCCTTAAAAATACGACATGTGCAAATGGCGCATGCATGTGTGTGTGTGTGTGTGCTAAAACGTATGACATAAAGTAGTGCTTACGCTTTTTACACACACACACAAACATGTTTTTTTCTCTCTTTTTTCTTATGCGTTCACATGTTTTTTTTTATATGTTCAGATGTGTGTGTGAGTGTGTGAAAAGCTGCTCATCGTACTTACTTGAAATTTACGCAAATAAAAATAATATATTTTAAGCAGCAAAACAAAAACAAATGCGCTGCTACTGCGCTGCGCTGTCAAAAAGCATAACTTGCCACGAAATTATGCAAAGTTACGCGCCACAAAGTGGCACAGACATGATAAGCACTTCAGCAGCTACTTCGCACACTTATGGGTCACATACAAACAAACGCGCGTACATAAAAGCAATTGCTACTCACATGCTCACAACTATTGCTTACTCCTTTAACTTGCACGTTGTCACTTATCGCTTGAGAGCTGCTCACTCACACATACAATGGCAAATCTTACAAATAGACAAATGCGTATAACACTCACACACACAAATTCATACCACACTCGTACACATAAGCATTCCACGCACACATATGCAAAAAAACACACTCACATACATATTTTTCTTGTTTACTTGTTTGCTTACATTTATTTGCTCTGCTTGCTGCATTAACAATTTATTGCCTTTCACTTTATTCTCACTTCTCTTTTGGCATACTTTTGACTCATTTATTTATAATTTTCCCCCCATTTTCACATGAAATATTTGCCTTTATTGACCGGCGCGCAAATATGCTTATTTATTTTGAATTTAAAAAATTATCGATTACATTTAGTTAGAAACCGAAGCAATTTTTTTGATTTTTTGATGCTTATAAACGCAATTTATGAAGTATGTGGCTTGAAATTGCTAAGGAAGTCACTCTAAAGAATTTTGAGATAAATATCAGAGTGCTGAAGAACTTTTAATTTCGTAGCATATTCATATAATTTATTTAAGGGGGTATTCTAGTCTAGAATTTTGAAAAAAAATCGATTTTTTGTTTGCATATTCTTAAAGACTGGACCTTTAAGAATATATTCCCCAAAGGAATTGTTAAAATTCCTATTATTTACCGACTTATAGGTATTTTAGTGACGCAGCGTATAGACTGCCTGCAGTTAGACTCAAATCTTTAATCGCGTTTTTCTCGAAACTACTATTTTCAACACTTCTGACATGATTTCTCAAGTTCTAATGAACCGATTAACTTGAAATTTGGTGTGGACTTTCTTTATATACATATCTCTCTATGGATGGAACTAGGATTATTAAAAAATTTTGGTCTTTGCCAAAAAACGGGCAAAAAATTCCAACAGTCGCCATTTACTGAAAAAATTGGATTTCCAAAAAAAAAAATTAAAAATAGTAATTTTTATAAAATAAAGAGTATTAGAGTAGAAAGGGTAGAGAAATAAGATCAACGCGCTTAATGTATGCTTCTTAGTCTTCAGTTTCCTCATCTTATTATTTAATGTAACATACCTTATGGCGCGTTGCGATTTATGATTCGAATTTTATAAATTTTTAATGTGAAACATATTGAAAATGCAGATTGGATACATTTCATTCAGTTATCATTTCATTTCGACGCAGTTTACTATGTGACAATCCTCAGCTAGCACTTAAAAATATAAAAAGAGACTTACCAAGCAGTTTTTATGCAGAAAACATTTATAAATTATAAAATCTCCTTAGGAAGTTCAGAAAATCAAACAAAATAGCAAATCAGATCATTACGCCTGAAGGTATGCTTCTTAGCCTTCAGCTTAGTATTTACTGTTGCCTACTTTGTAGCGCGTTTTGATTAATATTTAGATTTATATGCGTTTCTAATGCAGAAATATTTGATATACTTGGAAAATGCAACCGTTTGCTACATTTCATTCAGCTAACACTAAAACTATATCAATCCGCATTCTGGCTCATTTCGGTACTATGAGTTCATTTATCTGTGGCACTTAAAGCTTTTATTGAAAGTTGTTTATAATATTTGCTTCATTTATAAAACTTAAACAAATTATAAAATTTTGTTAGTGAATTTAAAAAATTATCAAAATTATAAAAACAAAGATATTTGCGCCGAAATGTAAGCTTTCTAGAATCAAACTTGTTCGCCCTATTGCTAGCAGTTGCATCCGCGCTATTTCTAATCATAATTGGACTTGGACATGTACTTACTGACAAAATATTAACTAATATTATTAAATATTAACGGTAAATTTTGAAAATATTAATTTCGAATTATTTACCAACTAATCAAATGTGAACCGGACTGCAAAAAAATTTATATTTTTACCTATTTGAATACAAATATTTATAATCGCCTCCAAAATGCGAGCAAGGCGAGTATCCTTAATTGAATTATATTTTTAAAAATTTTTTATTTAGGTGGCAGCCGTATTTGATCAAAAAGCTTTGCAATGGCTTAATTTCTGACATTTTTGTGAAAAATGATTTCTAATTTCATTCTAAAATATATTATTTCTCAAAAATATTTCAATTGGATTATTATAAAAAATTTAGTAATGCTTTTTGGTTTTTCATAAAATTACATTTATTAAATATTTTTTAAATTTTAAATTTCAGTGGCAACCGTATTTGATACATTTTCAATAAAATGCAAGTTTAATTGAAAAATTTAAATGGGAACCCTAAAATGACTCAATTTTTGCAAATTTGTTAAAAATTACTTTAACTTCACACGAAAACGAGAAATATATTTTTATGAGGAAAATTTTTAAAAATTTACTTTTCATTGGAAAATTAATAAAACTTGATTTATGCTCTTTGACATTTCATAAATGAAATTTATTATTTCTTTTAAGCTTGCAAGCTGTCAACAGCTGATAAACGTCATTTTGTGGTTCATAACGTACATTTTGACTATACTTTATACGTATGATTTATATATATACTACTTTATATGTATATACTATATATGTATGTTATAAATATATTGCAAATCAAATATATTTCCTCTCTCACACATCACCTTCATATCTCAAACAAAAAAAACTGAACACCTGCCTTTGTTTACTCCATATCAAGCTGCAAAAATTTTGCATTTTGCTTTTAAGCAAACTTTGTTGCTGTACATTAGCCACATTATTTCGCAATTCATAAACTAAACGCCAAGCCAAACTAAGATTGCCAATTATGCACAAACGAAATAAGCCACAACAAACAACTTAAGCGAAATTGAATGCATGAAAGCAAAGACAAATACACAAATAGTATATTTCCACTGAAATTTCTTAATCCCATAAGACATACAACTCCGTAAGCAGCCAAAAACACCAATACATGCGTGCGTAATGAAATTGACATTGAGTTGTCAGCTGCTATGCAAAACTTTGATTGAAACAATTTGTCACTTTAAAGTCCACGCCGACGAGAAACGACGCATGCAAAAGCAAATACAAAGGAACGCATGCAATTATAAGCAGATATACACCACATACATATGTGTATGTACACACATGTGTGTGTGTGTGTCTATTTTTTATGACTGTGTGTGTGCGCGCAAAAACTTATTTCATTTTATTTCAACGCACCGCTCAGCCCCGGCCAGTTAACCGCCGTTGGTTTGTGTTTGTGGGGGGGTCGCACGTGGCGTATGCGCAACCTTTTCTGCAACGCGTATTTACACTAGCGCGCGCTGCACACACGCGTATTGTACATATTTGCGTGTGGCAAGCAAAATTTAAATCACACGGTGAGTGTATTATTTTCGCATATTTTTAAAGCACTGCGTGAAGGCAGTGGCGTGGTGTTGTTGTTGTCGGTGTGGCAACTAAAGTGTTGTGACGTGTATAAAAGCATAGCGGAACGCTGGCTTTGAAGCAGTTTTCGCCGTTTTACGCGCAAATAATAATAAAACTGCAAAACCACTCAATTTCGTGCGTTTCAAGCTGAAAATGTCAACAACGCGGCGCATACATGCTGGCAAATAAAGCAATAAATACATATAAGTGGTTGATTGTGGCAAGTAAATGAGGCAACAAAATGTGGCATAAACTAATATAAATATTTAAAAAATAAAAAGTAGTAGAAAATCTCACTTTTTTATTATTATTTTGTTTTATTGCTTATATTTTTGATTTTCTAAGCAACTTCTAAAGTCTTTGTCTTTTGCTTTGTATGGAAAACTTTTTTAGTTGAGGAGATATTTTCATGAAACTTGGCTTGGATTACGAGTATCATCTAAGACTCTAATGTAATATTCGAAGAAATTATTCAGATCAGATCACTATAGCATATAGCAGCCACACAAACTCAGTGATCGCAATCAAACGATTGTATGGAAAACTTTTTAGTTGACGAGATATCTTTACGAAATTTGACATAAATTATTATCAAGCGCATTAATGAATTTTCCGAAGAAATTATTCAGATCAGATCAATATAGCATATAGCTGTCATACAAACATAACGATCATACTCAAGTCCTTTTATGGAAAACTTTTCTCTTGACCAAGTACCTTCAAGAAATTTTTGTAAAAATCATTATCAAAAGCACCGTTACAATGTCTAAGAAAAATGTTTCAGATCGAATCACTATAGCAAATACCTGCCATACAAACTGACATCAGAATAAAGCTCTTTTTATACCCTTTTATGCTATAAAAATGCAACTGTGTTGTTGTATTTCTTGTTTTTCATTTATTTATTTTTTTTATTTTCGATTATTTTAAACAACATTAAACTAGCATCTGCCAACTTGCGCTTTAAGAAAATCGATATAGTATATATGCTGCCACACAATTCCCCTTATTCAGCCAGCTGGCTTTCCATCAACATTTTCGTCTCCTTTTCACCTTATTTCAGTCAGCTTGCACACACAAAAAGCCTCAAATAAAGCTACTAAACTTTCAGCAAACACCAGTCAAGGCGGCCGGGCGCGCCGCCTGCCGTGCTGCACATGTTCTTGCGGCTTTTCACAACTACATTTGCGAGTAACGAGCACACTCGCCGCCGCGTCTCGCCCACACAACGACGCCTTTATGCTGCTCACTCCAAATCATGCTACGACAAGGCAGGCAACAGCCTAACTACTTGAATGTTGCCGAACCATAATTTTGTTGTCATCATTTGAATATTGACCTCACCCACTGCTGTGTTTTTGTTGGCGACCGGCATCCAGCTAAGCGGCCTGGCTGACGTTCGTTTTGCTGAAGATGCATACCAAGGCATAAGAGGTACATTCTTATATATGTTTTTATGTAATGTGCATGTACATATGTGTTTGTGTAGGTACAGCACAGCCTATATACCGAGTTGCTTTACTTTTAATTCAACCAGCTCTTTCAGGCACCGCTAGGCTCGCTATACCCCTAGCTATCTCTTACTATTACTTTGCGCCTTCTTTTCATGCAGTTTTAGTAAAATATTTGTTTTTGTTGTTGTTTTGGTTTTTGTTTTTATTTTGTAGCTATTTTTATTTTTGTTTTTGTTTTGTTTTTGTTTATTTTTTTCTGTCCTTTTATTTTTAGTCCCAACTTACTCACTTGTGAATACGTTGTTTCGCTCCTACATTTCATTTATTCATGTGGGCATGCCCTTATGCGCCCATTTAGTCATTCATTCGCTTGATAAATAAATACACAGACAACAGCAGCAACAAGCACAACAACATCAATGCTGCGAGAGTCATCGCTAAATTGTAGGCGGGTTGAAAAGTAAATATAAATAAATAAAATAAACGAGCGAGGTTTTTTCTCTGTGTCTTCTGTTTAGTTTTGAGAAAGTTGTGACCGTTCAACGGAGTGAACGCGGGTGAGCGCCACTTGTGTGCGCAAATTAATGAATTTCAGTACAAATAGCTTCTAAATAAGAGTAAATAACGGGAATAGTGATTTAAGAAAAGTAAAATACAGAATTTTGACCAATAAATATATTAAAAAAAGGTCAAAAGATCCGCAACGAAATATTCTAAAATGCAATTTTTTTAGTTCCTTAATTTTTGGTACTAATGTTGTAATTATTATTATTAACGAAAGCATTTGATGCTGCCATTTGTCTCTAATAAATCCTTGGATTTATACCAAACCAAACCGGCATCGTCTTTTATTTAAAAAAAAAATCTGTTGCGAAATGGTCTACAAAAAGGGTATTCAAAAATGATATTATTCAAAGCACATAAGTTAGACCTACATTCGTACCAGCGTTTTAAACTACAGAATCCCTTTGATATATTGCCGCATTTTCAGGTTCCTCACTGCCTCTAAAACGGTGATGCACAAACCAAACACTGTGTGGTCCAAATTCTCAAAAGAATATGAGACTAGTGCCGACAGTTTCTGAGACGAAATCCAGAGACAATCAACCATAACGCTATCGAATGGAGATTTAGCGACGAAAAGACGGACCCACTGTAACCTTCTTCTCTTTCTTTACTGGAACCGATCTAACCAGGAGTAGAAATTTGGGCATATAAATAGGCTAGCTCCAAAAAAGTTGGAGTCAAATCAAAGGAGAAAGAGAACGCAAGATTTAAAGAAATGGAAGAGCGCTTTGCTTCCCCATTGCCACTGCATACCATAAGTATATAAAAATAAACCACTGAAACATCAGTTTTGAATTATAGAAGTTGAAATTTGAAATATCGAAAAAATTTATAGTTATATAGCTAATAATGTTAAGGGCCTAGAGGTCATGATCATGACAGATAACAGTTATTCATTCCACCACACTTAATTAGATGAAGAAACAAAGTACCAGTAAAATAGTGATTCAAAATTCTTGCGATAAAGATACATTGTCTATTCACAGGTGACGGGATACTGTGGATCCTCTCAATATTGTTGGTAAAAGAGAATTAGTTACGAACTAAAATTTCTTGACAGCAAAAATTTGTTTTAGGAAACGGGTACCTGACATTACGAATACCCGTAAATAATAATCCAAAGCTGCAGAGCGTTTACGTGTTGGAAAGCTAAAGAGAAACATGTTTTGCGTCTCGTTCTAAAAAAATATACAAAAAGTTGTTTGAGGGTATCTACAAATTATGACATATTATTACAAGATTGAAATAAACTTATATATTTCATACATCTTTGGTGCCCTATTCATATATAACAGTGAGTTTTTATACCCAAACTGAATATAACCTCACTTTATTAGATCAAGAAATATAGAAACAGTAAGATAATGGTTTAGACGCCTTGTGATACCTGTAGACCGCCTTTTCAGTGGCTACTGGATAATGTGGATTCTTGCAATATGGTTCGTTACGAACGAAAATTTCTTAAGAGTGGAAAAGGGTTTCGCAAATCAATCTGATACTTGTAGATAAATAAAACGGGGCCTGATCCCGACTTTACAGACACCAGTAATTAAGTATTGAAAGAGAAATCTCGTTCCATACAAAAATAGTGGGCAACCCTTTACAAAAATTTGAAGAAAATACCGGTTCACTAAAGCATGTAGAAAGCATGTATACAAACAGAATAAGCGGATTCAGTTGCCTGAACGGAAACCTTTCTGATTTGACGAGATATCTTCAAGAAATTTGGCATGGTCCGCATAAATTGTTAAGATTGGATCACTATTGCATATAGCTACCATACAAACTTAAAGATCAAAATTAAGTTCTTGTATGGAAAACTTTTGTGTTTGAAAAAATATAAACGTAATTTGTCTCGAATTGTTAAACAAAGCAACAGAACATACTCCGCAGAAATTGTTCTGATCGAACCACTATAGCATATAGCTGGCATACAAACAAGAATGATCGAAATCAAGCGCTTGTAAGGAATATTTAGTATTTGTAAAGGATATTAAAGCTGTGTAACCACAGATAACAGGAAAAACGATTGTTCAGATCGGATCGGATTACTATAGCATATAGCTACCATACAAACTGAACACATAGTTACTAAAAGAAATGCATCTGTGAAGGATATATTAGCTTCGGTGCAGCCTAAGTTAACGTTTTTTCTTGTTTTTGCTTAAGAAAAGTACATGAATTATAGTTTTACATTAAACAGATTATTTTTGATGCCAGTACTGTTACTAGTATGTATATATATTGTAAGGCTTCTACACTCTACATAAATGATTTTCAAATGCTCCTATTAGATTTTATAAGCGAATTTTTATTTATACAAAAAAAAATTATAAAATTTTAAAACAAAACAAATTATAATGCGCCAACAACAATAATAGCAACGGCAATCAGCTGGGAAATATCAAGTCGCCAACTGAGAGCTGACATGCTCTCGACTAACCGTCTATAAAAGCAGCAGTGCGAGGAACAAAATAGGCACAGCAAATAAATAAATATATATGTAAAAATATACACAAATATATAAATATATGCAGCAGAAATATAAATAAGTAAAATAATAGAAAACGCTTGTAAATAAGCCACTTACACACACACCCACGGAACGCTATATAAAGCGTGGCATGGGGGGTAATGAACTGCCACACATGAAAACAACTGCTTGCGAGGCACTTACCAGTCAGACACACATACACAATAAAACTTTAAATATAATACAAATATATATGCATAAACACAGTACCGTTGCATACACACACAAGCGCTTGCCGACAAGCCTAGACACAGCGTTAGGCGTCTACATGCCGTCAACTAACCTACATATACTTCAGTATATAGGTACGAGCAGACAATTGCATTGCGCCGCACAACAATAGATAAGAGCGAAATTCTAATGGCAATAGCAAAAGGAACTCTGTGACAACGTAGGCAACAAGCGCACAACAGAACAGGCATTGTTGTTGTTAAATCGTGTGCGCGCATATAAAATGTCAACACGCGCTTTCGCAGTCTAAGTATTTTCCTGTCGTCTGGGCCGATGGCAAGCCACGCAAAGTAGGCGTGCAGGCTGACAGTCAGCCTGCCACATTGTCGCGTATACGCCGTGTTGGTTACTTTTTAAATTTCTACAAGTACGAATTTGCTGTAAATTCTGAACTTGACTCATGTCAGCGACGAAAGTGAGTCAATTTATAACAGCATTTTTTTTTTTTGTTTTTTTGCTTTGCTGCTTATATATTTAATTGTAAGAGAACATTTACTAAGGATGTGAAATCAAATTAGTTTGGAATATCTAGACGAGAGTATTTCAGTGAGATAACTTTACGTAATTTGGTATGGATTACTTCCCAAGGCAGCACTATGATATACTAAGAAATTGTAGTGATCGGGCTACTATAGCGTATAGCTGCCATACGAACTGAACGATTGGAATCAAGTCCGTGTATGGAAAACTTTTTCTTTGATGAGGTATCTTCACCAAATTCGGCTCAGACTATTGTCTAAGGCATTGCTATTATCTCCGTAGAAATTATTCTAATCGAGCAACTCTTTCATATAGCTGCCACACAAACTGAACGATTGAAATCAAGTCCTTGTATGACAAACTCTCTCAGTTGGCGAAGTATCTTCAAGAAATTTCGCTCAGACTATTATCTAAGACATTGCTATAATATCCGAAGAAATTGTGGAGGTCAGTCTAATATAACATATGGCTGCCCAACAGACTGAACGATCGGAATCAAGTTCTTGCATTAAAAAGTCTCTCATTTCACAAGCTATCTTTATCAAAGTTGACACAGATTATTATCCAAAGCATTGCTATAATTACTGAATATATTGGCGAAATCGGACAATAAATACTTATATATATTATGAATAAGTATAATACTTATAGCTGTCATGCAAATTGACCGATCAAAATCAGGTTCTTGTATGGAAAACTCTTTCATTTCAGGAGATATCTTCACGAATAATGACATGAATTATCAGCAAAGACATTGCTATAATTTTCCCACTAATTTTCGATATTGACCCATTATATCATATAGCCTTCATATGTATAAGCTGATAGTTCAAACTCATGTGCTTGTATGGAAAATTATTTCATTTTACTTCCTAAACCAACTCTATGACATCTGATGTCATCTGTTGTGAGTCCTGAAACTAAAGCTTTGTGCAATATATGATAGCAAGTCAAATTTAGTAAGGAATGCCCGCGATTTTAAGCAACGATTTCAAATATAAATAATCTTACAACCATATATCGTTGAGTTTAATTATGCTATATGATAATTTTCCCAAAGTTTATTTGAAAAATTTTCTAGGAATTTAATTAATGAAACCCAGCAACCCTTAAACCGCTGCTAACACCGGAAAAGTATGTCAACACATAAGGAAATTCATAAATTCAAACATTACCTATACATATTTATATATAATATGCATATATGTAAGTCAAATACTCATATGTAAGCGTTATGTGTGCGCCACACTTGGATGCCAACGACATCAAATTGCCTTTGCGTTGGCTAACTCCTTAACGCTACGCCTCCCCCAACCCTCTCTCATCACCGCCATGCTTCACACCCACTAAATGCAATTTTCGCATGCTACTCGCGGTGATTTTCGCACGTCTGTATGGCATCCGTTCCGCGCGTCGTCATCAACGTGGCAGCCAGCAGCGTCGTTGCCCTCGCTGCACACGCCAACAACAACAACAACACTGCCTGCTTCATTCACGTGTTTTTCAAAGATTTATTTTGCATTTGTTTTTTTTTCAGCTTCTTCTGCTGCTTGCTTTTATGTACTAAATTCACATACATACATATATATAAAATTATATAGAATTATATATGTATATGCTTCATATGTGTGCGTGTGCTTTTTATATGCATTTTTACATCACTTTAGTTCATTTCTCTATTTTGTTGCTAGTAAATCGATAATCATGACGCGTTGCAAGTCAGCTAAACTCAGTGCAACGGCGTTGCAACGCGCCGCTGGCAGGCGCGCATTGAAAAAGTTGCCGTAGCGTAGCGAAATTTTATGGATTTTCTTTTCGGGGACAACAGCTGTAAGTTTCAAATGCAGTTAACTCGCTTGGCATTTTTGCACTTGTTGTGACTGTAGTTTGTGCTATTATTGTTGTTGTTGTACTATCTTTTTGTCTAAGTTTTTTGTTTTTTTTTTGTTTTTTTTTTTTGCTGTCGCGTCAATGCCTTGCCAAAGGCTTAGTTCGCTTAGTGACAACAGGTTTTAGTTTCGGTCCAAAATTGATGCTGCAACGCGACGCGGCGGATTAGTTGCCTTAACTTTCGCCTAACACTGTGTTGGGAAATTGAGAACACGCTATTTTTAATATAATTTCGCCTTCTATTTTTAGTTTTGCCATTTATTTTGGAGGACTGAATGTAGACGTATCCGAATGTGGTGTTGTTGTAGGCCAACAGCGTTTGCTTTTGGTAGTTTAAGGTTTAGTTATTCGTTAACGGGTGATCCTGGAACCGAGGTACTTTTTTCAATAGCCTTTTCTTGACAGCTCGCAAGTGAGTCGTGTCAAGCTATAATGTTATATTGGTTCAGCAATGTTTGGCATTTTGTCAGGGAAAGACTTACGTCTGAACAACTCCTATAAATAGTTCGACTTTATTACGAAAATTCACGTTCTGTATAGAATGTGTTTCGCGCACTTTGTTCAACTTATGTTCAACATAATCGGCCAACTGAGCGTACTATTCACAACACCATTACCCATCTTGAGACCCAGCATACATTATAGGAATAATATTCGACCAAGTACACCACGTCCAGCATGCAGTGAAAAAATTATATCAGTCGTAGCTGAGCGTGTACACATAGACCGGGGAGAGTTAACTCGAACTTAAATTGAAAGCGTATAAAAGACAGCTCATGCAAGAACTAAAGCCTATCGACCCCCATCGCTTTGCTCTATGGGCTCTTGAAAAGTTCCAAGAAAATCCGACGTTTTAGAACCAAATTTTGTTCAGCGATGAGGCCTATTTCTGACTCAATAGGTATGTTAGCAAGCAAAATTTCCGCTTTTGGCACGAAGAACAACATGAAGAAATTCAAGAGTTGCAATTTCATACAGAAAAATAACGGTTTGTTGTGATTTGTGGGCCGGAGGAATCATTCATCCATATTTCTTCAAAAATGATGCCGGTGATAACGAAACTGTCAATGACGGCCGTTGGCACACCATGACAAACGACTGTTTGATGCCTGAAATTAAAGCTCGTGATCTCGGCGACATTTAGTTTCAACCAGACGGCGTTATTGAGAGAACACTTCGGTAAGCAGATAATTTCAGGTTTTTCGCCGATCGATTCGCCAACAACCCTGTGATATCACAACGTTCGACTTTTTTCTGTCAGGATGTATAAAGTCTTAAGTCTATGCGAATAATCTCGCTTCGATTCAGGCTTTGAAGCAAAACCAGTTACCAGTTGAAATGTTGGTACGATTCATCGAAAATTGTACTCAACGGATGAACCATCTGAGATGTAGCTGCGACCAACATTTAAAAGAGATAATCTTCAAAAAATAAATGCCAAAAAATGTTCTTTTGAAATAAGATAAAGATTTCCCATTTGATTTGAAGTTTCTGTGCTTTTTTTTAAGTAGACAAACTCAAAATGGAGCACCATCTATATATATTGATGGCTTTCTCAAGCTATCCTGATACAACAACTCATTTTTAATTTTCCGATTTCCATTAAATGTTCGGAAATCTCAACAAATTAACCAAAAATCTCAAAAAACTAACCGAAATGTTAAAGAAATCACATTTCAACTTATTTTAATTAAATTCAACAATCACAAATTAATTGGTTCGAATTAATTAGCAATCAAATAATATTGCACATGAATTTTTTGATTTTTTTTAGTTAAGCGCTTATCACATAATTGCAGAAAATTTATTATTTAATAAAGAGTAATGTACAGCAATCAATTTCACTGCCCTCCCCACGCTTTGAAACGATAAACAAGTACTAAATGTAATAATTTCTATTACTTGTGTTTATTATATTCGCAAAGAAATTATGTTAATTTCTTTAATGATATTCCAAATGCCTAATATCATAAACGTTGGCATTCGTTGTAGTGTTTGTGGTAGGCCCAAGGGTTATTTTCGGAAATTAACCACAAATCATGTGCGGCACGAGAGTCTCATTAACAGCTGTCGGCACTTACAAGTTATTAGTTGATTATAATAACCAGGAAATGTGGTTAGTTTTGTGGAGAAAAAAAGTTGGAGTTTTCGTAATGAAAACAAATTACAATATTTAATAAAAGTTTTAAAAGTTTTAACAGTGCTTTTGAAAATCTGGAACCAGGTACCAAATTGAATAGGAAAATTAACATTGAAGAACGAAAAAACAAAGCTATAAGAATACAGGAATTATGAGGTTGGAACTGGAAGGATTATCAAACTAGCGCCATCCTGAACCAGCCAAATTCATATAAATCAAACTACATCATCCTCAGGTTTGATTTCATTAGCCACTTTGGGGAAGTGATACCCTCTAGACGTGAATGAAGAACAGGTTTAGTACGGAAGGACAATGCAATCTCAATCTACTACCTATACCAACGACTCCAAAATGAACTGCGTAGTAAGAGTAAATATACATTCCAAAATCTTTCATCTCGAAATCTCTCTCTCTCTATACGTCTACCAAACTCAGGCAGCATCTTCCATGCGAAAGTACTAGGTAAAAAGCAGGCCTATGGTGATCAACTGAATACCTACGGTAGGTACGGAGAGCAACCTTTTATACTGCTTTGTGTTTTAACTAGAGCTTAGTTATTTTTTCTATAATGTTTCTTTTGTTCCGATGACTCTAGAACTTTTACATGCAGGATTTTAAAAATATTGTACACATTACATTAGAGAACAAGTTGCCAGATTTGCTAGCGATCTAAATAACACTCCAGAAATCAAAAAAACATTCCAGGAATAATAATATAATAATAACTTAAATTATTCGGAGAACAGTTTGAGCAAATAATGACAAAACCGACGAAGGAGTAGTTCAGTTTTTTTACAGATAATGATGTGTAATACAAAAAATGAATGCGAGGACTCCATACTTAAAGAGCATGTTCGTAGGAGCTCAATGCAGTGGTATATAGACAGCTCTAAAATAGCAGATAGAATTGGAGCTGGCATATGGGGACCGCTTGCCAAACTATCAGTTCCAATGGGCACGTTTCCAAGCATATTTCAGCTGAGGTCTATGCCATCAGCAGATGCGCAGGGATTATTCTAGAGAGGAACTACATGAGGAACGAATTATTATTCTTAGCAGATGAGCAGGGATTATTCTAGAGAGGAACTACATGGGGAACGAATTATCATTCTCAGTGATAGTCAAGCGACACTTCAGGCAATCTCGTCTAATGAAATCAGATCAAAAATGATACTAATACTGCTCAAAAGGGTTACCACTGAAAACAATAGCCTACTTGCATGGATCCCTGGGCATTATCAGTATCAATGGAAATAAGCTAACCTATTTTCTGACAAATGAAGCTGCGGCAATCAGTCCGATAGGACTGGAACCGTTCTTCGCGGTGATCCCTCTAACTTAACGAGAAGAGCAGGAAAGCACCAGTAGCTAGTGCCACTGACAACAAATGTCTGGCCTTCGACAGGCGAGCCTGTTTCTAGTTCATGAAGGTAATCGCTCTTCGCAGAAATAAATTATGGCGGCTTGCGGGATGAGTAGAGACAGCGGCTACACTAGCTAGGTCATGTCGTCCGAGTGGATGAAAACACTACGGCTCTGAGCGTATTCGACACAGTACCCGCCGGGGAAAGCAGAGAAAGGAAAGACCAGTCCAGGTGGAGAAGGACCAGAATTCAATTAGAATCTCCAATTGACGTCGAACAGCGAAAAGGAAGAACAACTAGTGCGCTATTAAAGCTTGGCTATACCTGCATAAGTGATGTAAACGCCAAAAAAGAAGAAGACTTAAAAGGCAGTACATAACAGTTTAACTGTGATCCCACGCTAACTAACTTAACCTCTTTACGAACCCTTAGCATGATATATTTGCAATAAAGCGTGCATTTTTCTCGAAAATAAATTGAAAAGCCAAATTGTGACGCTTATCTATATAATAACACATGCATACATACTCATATGACTTCCGGACATTGCATATTTTGCTAAATCACTTCGATATTGCTTTTCCAATTCTAAATTTCTTACACTATTTTCCAAATTTGCTCTTGCACTTTTCACCGCTTTCGCATTTCTTTCGCACACATCCTTTCGTTGTTTGTGATTTATATTTCAGCATTCATTTTAGCTACATTTTTGCGTTTTTTCCTTGCTGAGCGCAAAATACGATTCGCAACACTTGTCCTTTTGCCCGAGAAAACTGTGACAAATCGCATTCAATAATTCACTTTAAAAATCTGCTGGAAGCGAGCGAGCACATGGCGAACGCACAGAACGTGCAAAATGCCAAACAAATGATGAAAATAATGAAGGAAATAATGGCAATAATGATAATGAAGCAAGTAACGCTTAATGAAAGGCAGGAGGAAGAACATAAAATGCGAAAAGCGACGCACGAAAGATAGAGGTGATTTTAATGTGCAAAAATTGTGCGGACGGAAGTGGTATAGTGTGCATTTGTATATGTACGTACATTTGTGTGTTTTTTTTTGTGGCGTTGACATCTACAAAAGGATTGCACGTAATGATTGTCAGCTGTGCACTGCTATTTCGATTTTTTTTTATTGCACACTTGGCTTTGTTGTTTTAGTATTGCTGCTTTGTAGCAAATGATACCACTTTAGCGGATTAATGGCACTTTACACGTTGCGCAAGGTCGTGGGTGGGTTAAAAAATATTTTTGTTTTTCGTTTCGTACGCTGGAAAAAAGATTCTCAAACCCCTCTACGAAAATCTCGCCAAGTATGAACTCTTAATTATATGGTAAAAATTAATTTAATAAAATGGTGGAAGATTCTTATTATTATGTGTTAGAAAAATGCATAGCTCGCTGCAAACTACTTGAAAAAATATCTCCTTTAATGTATTTTGTATGAAATTGAATGCTCTACAAAATTGTTTTCTAGAATTTTTCGCTAACAGAATCGTTTTAGAGATATTAAAAGATGAATTTTGATTACTTTTTTCCATATGAATTTTATGTTGAAAAAAAAATTTTAAATTGAGAAACTCATGGTTTTGTAGCAAATTTACTGCTCTAGAAAAATCGTTTCTTATTTTATTATATTTTTGCAATTATTTTATAATTATTAATATTTCTTTCATTGATTTTTGACTTTTAACGATGGGTATCTCGAAAACGCTTAAAAATTCGAAATTTTATATAATATGTTATATTACATATCATGTCTTATATACCGAAAAAAGTCAGGGGGAGGAAAAATCGAACGATATTTGCCATAAGAGAGTATGTAGTAAACACAAACCAATTTTGAGCATTTTTGGCTACAAAAAGTAGACGCTACTTCGACACCAACTTTTACTAAGATATCTCACATGCCGTTTAGTGGAAACCAAACCCAGTCGTTCTGAGATTTTATATCCATACTTTTCTCGTCAAGAAATTGCTCATTTGTCGGCACGGCCGATTTTACAGCAGACATACTGAAGATTCGGAATAAAGTGCTTGTATGGAAAACTTCTTCATTTGAAAAGATACCTTTACAAAATTTGGTAACACATATTGCCTAAAGCAGCACTGCAATCTCAGAGAAATTGTTCAGATCAAGTCACTATAACATATAGCTGTCATACAAACTGAACGAACGGAATTAAATGCTTGCATGAAAACTTTTTCATCTGACGAAAAATTTTCACCAAATTAGGCATGGTTTATTGCCCAAGGTAACGGTTTAAGCTCCGAAGAAATTGTTAAGATCGACTAACTGTAGCTGTATAACTACCATACAAACTGACCGAACACAGTTCTTGTAAGAAGGTTTGTATTTCTGATGAGTATTATATTTTTTTGTTTTTTTTAATAAACTTTTGTAAGAAGCGATTATTGTTAGTGACATGTCATATATTACAAAAGTATATATAAATTATTTTAAATATTTTTTATTACTCATTAATACTATTTGACAGGTTCACAAATATTTCTAAACAACACAATCGGTAAGTTGTTTTTATTATTATTTATTTTTTTTAATTTTAGGGTTAAGTTTTGGTTTTTTGTACTTTATTTTTTTAATTTTAAGTTTAATTCATTTTTTGTTAATTTTTTAAATTTTAAGTATGATTTTCGGTTTTTAATTTTTTTTATATTTGATAGTATTATTTTCTTTAGAAATACATTTTTTGAAAATCGTATATAAAGCAACAGAGTAAATTTACTTAGCAGCAACTAGTCAATGGTTTATTAGTTGTTCAAAAATATTTTTGCTTAATTAAAAGTTAAATTTTTTTTGTTTTAATTTGCTATTTTTTAAGAGAATTGGAAAAAAATTTAGCAATATTACTTTGTTTAAAAATAAACTGTTTTTAAAAACCATATATAAATCATCTAAGAAAATACTTATATTTTGATGCAACTAGTGAGTGCTTTATTATAAGATTTTATTCAAAAAAAAATGTCTCCATTTTTTCGGGATAAAAATTATTTTTTTAGTCAACAATATACAAAAATGTATTTTTTTTTTGTTTTAATTTTGTATTTCTTAACATTTTTGTTAGAGAATAAATAAAAATTGTAATAATATTATTTGCTCTATTTTCAGTAAAAACATTTTTTTTATTTTTATAGAGGAATTTTTATGATATTTTTTTTATTTAAAAAAAATTACTTTAAAAACTTTTTATGAAAAAAATTTGGAAACTTCTTTGCTGGGAAAATAATGCAATAATAGAAATACTTTATCATTAAGGAATATATAGTACTTAAGCAGTTATTTTAATATAACACTGCAGATTTCCACAACTTTAAGTATATATTGAGATGCATGACAAAATTTTAAGCACGAAAGTGGCTTAAGTAAGTAAAATTTTTCCACTAATGTTGACTAATGTGTGTCTCGATGCACACAAAAAATTACACAAGTTGAAAGGTTGTTTACCAATTACACATTTTTGTAAAACAAAAAATATTTTTGTTAATTTTAGAAAAATTATTTTTGTTAATTTTAGAAAAATAAATGTTATCTTATTTTAAATTTTATTAATTTTAGAAAAAAAAAATTAATTTTTTCTCTTTTTTTGAAATTTTTTTTTTAATAATTTTTGTTGAATGTAGAAAAAAATGTAGGATAAAAATGATATAAAAATTAGTTTTCCATTTTTTTCTATTTTTTCTATATTTTTAAAAATTTTTTTAATATGTTTTGTTAATTTTCGGAACAATTTTTTACTGCTGAAAATTTATTTTCGTCCCTTTTTTAACATAAGTAACATTTTTAGAAATTTTTATAGGAAATTGTTTCGTGCACATTCCACCAGAAGCACAACCATTTCAATACACTTCATACAACTTTGTTATTTTTCAACCTTTAACACCAACTTTACACACCTTTTGTTAGTAGTACGTAGTAATGTGTTAATTTCGTTAAGCTTTAAAACCCACTTAAAGCAATCACTTACTGAAACACGTGTGAAAAATTACCGGCAAATTAAAGGATAACGCACGAGTAGCAGCGACGCGACGTCTACGTACCGTACGAGTTGCAAAGTGCATCGAAATAAACAAACTGTTCACAGCTTTAAGATTACTTTCGACAAATTTTCGACTCTAAATACTTCTCCATGCTTCGCTTTAATAAGTAACTAATTATATTTATGGCCACTAGCTACAGGCTAGTTGACGAATTTCATGAGCTAACGCAATTTCTTTAAATATTTGCGCACTTTAAATGCAAATGACACAAAGGACGAAACGACAACGACAACGACGAACGATAATAAGACACAATACGACACAATAGAAAAATTTCAACGAACAACGAACGTGTATCCGTCTTGCCAAGGGAATGCGTTTACAGCGGCTTCAGCCACACAACTGTCATCGCAAGCGGCCAGCGAAAGTGCGCTAAGTTGGCGCCTGCCTTTTGGGCCTCCACGACGGTGTGCGCCGCATGACCAACTACACTTGTGTATGTGTATATGTGTGAGTAAGCTTGTATGTGTGTCTGTGTGTGGGAGTTTGTATATGTCCTGTTTGCCATGCTGTGGGTATATGTGTGCCGCTATTTGTGTTGTGTTGCATCGCATTGTATTTCGCCAACAACACACGATACGACTGTGGCTTCGGCACGGCATCGTACTTTGCCGCACTGAGCTGTTGGCGGCAGCGCTGCCGACGTTTTCAACGCTGTCAATACTGCGTATTTTATTTAAAGCGTACTCAGCCTTCTCTAGCAAGCGCTATTCGATATTCGAAGTATACTAAAAATGCTGCTAACGCCGCTGCCTCGGTCGGCGTCGAAGCTTTTTGTGTGCTCCTGGCAGTAAGGTGTTGAAATATAATGCTAAAATGTGGTAACGAGTGTGCGAGTGATTGGTGAGCACATGGCTCTCATAGAAATTTTATGTCTGTTACTCATCATCTTGCTCTCTTTCGCTGTTTCTCTGAACTTCACGCGTTTGAAGTGACGTCACAGAAAAGCTCTTTATGCACATTTGCTTGAGCATGTTTTACAATCCTTTTCGTCTTGCTCAAGTGCCGTATAGTGTTTTTAGATTTGCTGTAGTCCTCCAAAGGAATTTCTAAGCAAGTTAAGGAAAAGTTTTCCCCAAAGCAGCATATAAATTGTAAAAGACAAACAAAATATCTAGTATTTATTTCGGTTTAAAAGTTCCATGAACCCAAAAACCCTTATAACTGGATAAAAAGCTAGCCCCATACAAGATAGTGAACGTAACACCTTTACGGTTACTCCGAAAGAATAGACTGCCAAGAGAGGAAAGTAACAGTCTGAATAACGCCAAAAACTCACTCTATAGAAGCCTTTAGGATCGAAGACAGGGAGCTTTTGAATATGGTTTACTTCTAATTATTACTTAGGTAATAGATGGTGCCCTGAGCGGGTAACGACTTCCGGTCTTAAACGAAGTATTCTCTGGATAGCCAAAAAACATCCGTTTGAAAGCGAGCTAAAGTCGAGTGAAGTCGGAACATCTCTCCCTAGAGCTGTGCGCTCGGTTTGGGACACGCCACACAAAAAAACACCCCCAATGAAAAGAACATGACTACCTCGGATGAGAGACCTCTCTTTGGATGATGAGCCCTGCGAAAGTGTTAAGGATTACGATTTAATGACATGCACCCGGAATGTCCGGACCCTTAATTGGGAAGGTGCCGCTGCGCAGCTGGTTGATGTTCTTGTAGGTCCTTGCAGCATTTACTACAGTGGCCGTATAAAAGAACGCCAATTCGGTTTGCGATTTATTTTGGGAGAGATACTCCTTGGCCAAGTCGTGACCGGTGGTTAAACGTTTAGCCACAATCCGCAACAAAGCGAAGTTCTTCAACATATCGCTGATTTACGCCCGTATCCAAGCGGAAGAGAAGAGCCAATATGTATGTAAGACGAATTCTAAATATTGCTTAACAAAAGCATGAGAGGTGTTCCAGTGTCCCTCATGCCTGCTTCCCTACACTTTCTGCTCGTATAGTCATTACTTATGGTCATTCGGCTCACATGTGATGCCAGAAGTAAAATCTAAACTATTAAAACTAAGGACCAAACAAATTTGCACCGGATTAGAATGGATGTGTTAGAGCGGGCATCTATGAACTGAAGTTCTTTATAATATGTTTTTATTTGATTCATGAACGAGATCCCTATGCGAAAAATACAATCCACATTTATCTGCAGTAATATAAAAAAGTCACTTTAATTTCTTACTTTAAATACCTTCACTTCGATCACATTGGCTTTATTGAGCCATCCTGTGGTGGAATTCTTACACACTTTAAACAAGAAACCGCAAATAAAAGCTCTGACAAAAAGCGCTTTCTCTCACTAATTTCTATACTATTACTCTAATAACACATACTCTCTCTCATACACAACCAAAACGAGACTGCCAACACAAACGTCAGTGCACTCCACTCACAACAACAAGGACATTCGGTTAGCAGCTGCGTCGACAACGCGCCACCCACACAAGCCGACGCTTGCTGCTCGGACAGGAGTTGCGAATTTTCGCTACAATCGCGCTGGCAGTGTAACGCACACCGTCAACGTAGAAACAGGCAGCACAAAGAACCGGATTGTGGAAATTCAAATCGTATAAGAATACAGATATTGGATATTAAAACAATAACAACGACAAAAATTAAACAAAGGCATAGCACTTGCACACAAAAAACAAGCTAAGCGACGGAGTTAACGAGTTAAACGACATAAATAGCGATGCATGCGGTGAATGGGAGAAAGCAAGGGAAATTCGCTGAAAAGCATAAAGGAAAACAGGATATGATGAATGGGCTGTGGAAACGGCATGTGTGTAGGTATGTGTTGGTGGGTGGATGATGAGCAGAGGAATATGAATAAAAGGAATGCAGCAACAACAAAGCGAACTATTGGCACAATAATAACAACACACAACAACTGGCAATTAGTATTAGTGTTAGTAGCACACACACATACAGATGCATGGTTATGTAGGAGTATGTGTAGCAAAAAGGAAACCTAAAAGTTGACTATGGCGAATGAATGTGCACAAGCAAACAACACAACATTCGCGGAAGGAAAGAAAGAGATGGAGAGTGAGAGCCGTACAAAAAAATATAGAGAGAGTGAGGAGTAAAGCAAAATAGGTGGATGCAATGATTTCTAGAAGCGCATACAACCAAAGGCGAAGAAGACGGCAAAGAAGGCGAAAACACACAAACGAAAACAACATAAAAACAACGCGAGAAGCACGAGATGCAGCGCAAGCACAAGCTTGCAGGTTGGAAATGGTGGCAGCAAGGCCTAACTGGCTGGCTGGCTGGCAATCGGTACATAGGCCTACGAATCAGCGACAAAGACAACAACAACAGCGCCACGACGGCGCAGCAGCAGTAAAATGCAACGACCGCAACACTAACAACAGAAACAACAAGTCCAATTAGAAAACATAAAAAACAAAAAAACGGAAAAATGAAAATATTACTGAAACTACAATATATGTATGTACGAGTATTGTAAGCGACCAAAGGCGACCGAGGCGAAATCCTAAACACGAAGTGTATTTGAAAGATTGCCAAAAACACGAAGCAAGATGAAAAGGCAAGCAAATAAAAAGCGCAAATGGTAGCAACGCAAATGCTGTTATAAGAAACAACAACAAACAGCAAATGCAAAAAGTTAGAAAAATTGCAACAACAACAACAACAATTTAAAAAGTTATGAAAATTGTAAAAACAACAAAAGTTAAGAAAAATTGCAACAACAACAACAACAAATACAAAGAGCTGTGAAAAATTACAAATACAACAAAAACTGCAAAAAGTTGTAAAAATTGCAAAAATAACAAAAAACAACAAAAAGAAAACTTAACTGTATATAATGCATGGCGCAAGCAAAACGAAGCTGTGTAACTACTGCTAAAGCAAGTAAATAGCAATGAAAACAAAAAGTAATAAATGGCAAGTTTATATACATAGCATGAATATATATGTATATGAAGCTTATGTAATGCGCAACAAGACAACAACAGCACGTGTCTTACATTAAACACTCCTGTTACGAAAATTACACATAGCATGTGACTGCAAGTATATAGTAAGTCTATAGCAATACATACATACATATATAAGATGAAAAATAAAAAACTGGCTGAGGAGATAATATTTTCTTACAAAATTTTTCTACAATATATCAAAATTGAACCGAATTTGGAAAATTTGAAATTTCTGAAAAAAACTAAAAAAAATTGGCTGTAGCATTTATTATAAAAAAGCTAAAACCTTGATAAAAAATCTAATATCTTAAGGCAACAAAAATCAGAAATTTTGCTTTTGTTGCAAATTATGTTAAATTTCATTAATTTTTTTTTTTATATTTTCAGGTTGGTGCTAATGCACAATTTCTATAAAAATTTTAGCAACTGGTGCAGCAATAGCCAAAGGCATGATTACCGCTTGCAACAGGCAGTGAAAGTTGTTTTCAGCCTACTCACAACTTTTTCACAATTTTTCGAGAAATTTTTCATAGTTTTATAACACAAAACTCATTTATTGCTTTGAGTTGTCCTAAACTGCCAAATTAAATTTATTTCGAACATTTTTTCGAATTTTGTTTTTTTTTTTGTCATCATGCTCTAGAACTCTCTTATCGCATTTCAATTAACACATTGTTTAAATATTTTCTAATATTAATTTAAATAATCATTCCGTAAACCGAAAAAACACAAAACGAAGTTTGCAAAAGCACGCAGAAAATGTTGAAGATCCTATATGAGGGCCACCAGTTTTGGAGATATGGATATGAATTTTTGCGCACGTACTTTTCTTATAAAGAAGCTGCTTATTTCTTAGCATTGCCGATTTCGGACCGCTTTGCGGTATAGCAGCCGTACAAATTGATCGCTCAAAGCGTAATTCTTGTATGGAAAACTTTTTGGTTTGATGAGATATGCTCATGGAATTTGGCATGGAGTATTTGCGGTGCAAGCTCTGAAGAAATTGTGCGTATCGGATCTCTATAACAAATAGATGCCATACAAACTGATCGCTCAAAATATAGTTGCTGTATGAAAAACTTTTTTATTTGACGAGATATCTTCCCGAAATTTGTCAACTGTTACCAAAAGCAGCGCCACAGTCATCGAATAAATTGTTCAGATCGAACAACTATAGCATATAGCTGGCATACAAAAACACCATAAAGAATCAAGATAAAACTCTTTTCACACCCCTTTATGCTATAAAAAATGTAACTTCACAAAAGCACAAAATTCATATTAAAGCTCTCCACTAGCATGAAAGTTATTATAGCAGACTAAACTGCTATATTTAATTAATATTTCCCCTTCAAAAGCAGCAACAGCACCACGCAGTCCAACACACACACAAACACCCAACAGCACAGAAATCATAAAATAATTACACAAACTGTCTGCGGCTTAATCAAAGCATGTAAACTTAATTATAACAGCACACGCGCATTGCCACATAAATATTACAACAATAAATACATACAAAAGGCCACTAATTCATAGCTGCGCCGAAAAAAGTTGTCTAACTACAGCGATTAAAATATAATTTCCTTTTAATTAACATTTCCGCTTTCGCAACTACCTCCAAGTAACGCGCACACCACCCACCTCCACCAAATTCCCGCAAGTGTCGTAATAATAACACTTTTATTTTGTGCGCCGAAAATCAGGCAACCCATGCACGCACGCGATTCGCCGCTCATTCAAATGCCTGTACACCTATACAAACACACGCGTGCAAGGGGCGCGCGAGAGATATACACACGTACGCTCAATTATGTGGAATTCTCAAAGGTGAACTGTCACGCGGCGCTTACATTAATGTCAGAAATTTCACGCAAAACAATTAACTGCAAATTGATTATTAAATTAAATAAACGAAATAAATGCAGTGGTGAGGGGCAAAGGTATAAGTGGTGCTCTATATATGTAGAAGTGGGATGAAATGATGCAAAATATGCATGCCAGCAGTATATTTATATTAATTTATTGAATCAAAAAAGAAATGTTATTTAAAAATATTTTAAAAAATCTTAGTTTTGGGAAGTTTTTTCAAACAAAAATTATAGGCACAATATTTCTAATTAAAATAGCATTTTCTCAACTAATTTTGAGATAATAAGTTTTAACAATTTTTTTTTTGTTTTTAGAAAAATTATGGACACAATAATTTTAGAATTCAACGAGTTTATACGAAAAATATTTTTTTATCGAATAAATTTCTAGTTTAAAAATCTTAGTTATGGAAAATTTTTTTACAAAAATAAGAGACACAAAATTTTCGCGAAATTTATGTAAAATAAAAATTTTTTATATATTTTTCAGATATGTATTTACTTTCTAAAATTTATTTAAAAAAAATTTGCACAATTTAAAAAAAAAAATAAAAAAGAAATATTATTTAAAAGTATTTTAAAAAATCTTAGTTACTAGTACTTTGAGAAGTTTTTTCAAACAAAAATTATAGGCACATAATTTTTAATTAAAACAGAATTTTCTCAAATAATTTTGAGATAATAAGTTTTAACAATTTTTTTGTTTTTAGAAAAATTATGGACACAATAATTTTAGAATTCAAAATTTAAAGATTTTATATAAAAAAAATTATGTATGTCTTTTATTGAATAAATTTCTGATTTTAAGATATTTTTTTTCAGAAAAATTTCATTTACGAAAAATATGAATGAAGTTTTTTCACGATTCAGAAGCCTAATATATAAAAAATATTTTTCTTATAGGATGCGATAGATTTTTTAGAATATATAATACTTATTTGATAAGAAAAAGTTATACAAAGGACTAAAAGTAAATTTTTGAAAAAAACTTCACCTAGTAAACATCATCTGCTATTGCTATACCTGACATCCAAATAAAGATGGCTTTGAGAGGCATTAGATTTCACAGCGAAATGTGTATGGTCCTAAGACCTTGTATAATAAAGTTTTTAACAAATAAAATTCTAATTTTCAGTTACTTAATTTCAGAAAAATTTCTTATACGAAAAGTGTAGACAACAATTTTTTCACGACCCAGAAGAATATAAAATATTTTTTTATAGGAAAAAGTTATACAAAGAGGTAGAAGTAAATTTTTTAAAGAAACTTTCTTAAAGAACCATATTCCTATACCCGAAATCCAAAAAAAATGGCTATCCTACGCTAAATCATTTTATGAAACTACGTGGAACTTTACCACAAACGACAGCGCTATGTAGCGTTTACATACATACATTAACAATATATTAAAATAATTATTCCAGAAAGCTTTTTTAAGCCAAAATTAAAAAAAAAACATACTCTACAAAAACAAACACTGTCAGAACACAGAAATGTAACAAACACATTCACTTGCATCAACCCAACAAATGAAGCAATTTCTTATAATCTACTTGCTGCTGCTATACAATTTTTCTACCTAAAAACCCACACAAACGCGCATTCATGGTAAACTGTGCGCCGAAAACGCTTTTGGTGGCGAAAGTGTTGCAAACACAAAATTAAGAAGCAATCATAAACTCGCACGCGAACCAAAATAGCCAAGATGGGGAGTAAATTATATAACAAACAGCGAATTTTGCACATCTTAACACACACAAATAAGCGTACTTACTTTGCACACAAAAACATTTATACTTAATAGAGCAGGATATCAGCATAAGAGCCTGGTTAAAAGGCATGTTTAACCCCTAAAAGCGGTAATCATAAAAAATAACAAGCCTAAATGGCATAATAAGCCAAATATAATGTCTTGAAGTTCTTAACAGGAGCACAATAATAATGTAAGAAAGTATAAAAAAGCTTAGAAAGTATGTAATTTAGGATTTAGTAGTTGCAAATGAAGTAATTTGAATACGCTTTTTAAATTGATGGCATAAATTTAAGAACGCAGTTGTAACCTACATACATAAGTATGTAAAAAGCATTTTTTTATAAAAAAATATTTACTGCTTAAAAAATTAAGATATGCTTTATTATAACTTTTTTACTCAATAAAAAAAACGTATCCTAATTTTTTATTAACTGTTTTAATATAAAATACATGTACATACATATATGTATATGTACGTGCTCACTCTTTCCTTTTATTGCCTGCAGTTACATATTTAACATCTTTCAATTAAACGTACGTCGGGTATTTTAAAAGCTATTATCGGGCATTAAAAACAATTTAATTTCACCAATATTGATAAATTTCTCAATAAACTTAAATTTACCACTGTACATATGTATGTATGTATGTATATTTTCTACGTTCATAACGCGCATTTTTCACACGAACGTGCTGAAACATGTTTGCCAAAGCAACACATTGTGCACTGCTTTGCCAAATTGCATTTGCACACTTTCACTTCAATTAATTCACACACACTTATCACTTTACATTCACAAATTCCAATATTTTTTAAATTAAACACAAAAAACTCCACTAAATTAATATTTTTTTTACTTTTTCACAAACTTTAATTGCGATCGCGTACCGACGCGCACTTACCGACACACGACTATCAAGCAGAGAATGTTAACGAAGACGAATGAAATAGCGTTAACATTCGGTCGTTCAGCTGCACTTATAATTTTCTGCAGTGCTGCTCCCCTACTTCGTGATGACGAGACAACAACTGCGTTTGCATGCGCAAATATGTAACATTCTTACACTGTTGTAGCGAAGTTACAGGCGATCACTCGGCGGGTTTGCAATAACATAAAACGAAAAAATTACATCGCTTTGTTGTTTGCCCAGGATTATAACAGCAATTCCACATAATTTGTTAACATCAATGCTAATAAAGAGGGACTGCTTTGTTTTAATACTCTCGCAACATGTTGCTACGGTGTATAATAGTTTTATTCACCTAAAACTGATCGAGATAGATATAGGGTTATGTATAAATAAATGATCAGGATGACGAGACAAGTTGAGGTCCGGGTGACTGTCTGTCTTTCCGTCCCATATCTCAAGACCCACCTTACCGATTTCAATAAAATTTGGTATGTGATATTCTTTTGACATTTTTAAGTTACAGTGTGAAAATGGACGAAATCGCACAACAACCTCGCCTACTTTCCATATAGCACAGTATACAAATCAAGAACGAATTATTATATCAGGATAAAACTTTCTTCATTAAAAGAGATCCATCTTATGACTATAAATGGTGTAAATTGAACCACAGTTTTGGTTTTGGTTTCAAGCCCTTAAGTACTGGATATGTGGATCCAGTGCTTATAGTTTAATTTTTACCGAAAATATGGGTGTGAGATATATCTATAATTGGAGAATCCTTTCTTTATAATAATACATCTGTGTGCTACAAATGGGTTGAATCGGAATTTCGAACTTACGGGTGACTTTATAGCGATTTAGAGAACGTGTTTTGGTTAATATTTAATAATGTTTGTGCTTCTAATGTATAAAATCGGGTAAAAACTCGCCCTAGACTCCATATAACTATCAAGTCTTATGTACCTAAAGGAGTCTTTAATCTTAACAAGTTGCAAGAGTAGCAAATGTTCGGTTGCACTTGAATATAGTCCTTTCTTACTTGTTTTTTATTATTCTAGTTTAATTACAATCAATTTTTTCTGGTGTTTTACCAAACTAGCAGATGTATCACCCTGTATAATCGAGATGCACTTGTTAGTTCATTAAACGAAATATGACATGCCTATCGCTGTTTTTACTTTTGCTGTTATCTCTCAATTTTTTTTTTTTTTAAATTGAGTATTTATAAGACACTTACGCTGCTACACAACAGTGAGGTAGAGAACGTTGTCGAAATAAGTCAGAATCTGTTAGAGACGCAGCTGAGTTAAAAGCATTAACGCTGAGATGGTAAATTTGTTACACATTATTTTTATATTTCTAAATATCTATGGCGTTTTCGCGGTTGGTTCTCCCCCTAATAATGACGGTAAGAGCTACGTTTTGTTATTGTTATTTATATTGCTTGAGAAAATCGTTTGCAATCGGGTAAAGTACTTTCAGAAAACGCGGAGAATATGTTTCCCTTTATAAAAATCGGCAGCAAGTACTACTTTATAAACGAGTCCTTAAAGGTAAATGTGCTCTATAGAGCAGTTATTATTTTTTTATTAAAAATATCTCTTCGAATAGATGAACTGGTTCTCGTCTTCTTACTACTGTCGCTCTTATGGTGGCGAGTTGGCAAATATTGAATCGGATGCAGAATTTCTGGCACTGCAAAATTACATTTTAGCTAGAAAAATAGAATCGCGACTTTGGTTTGACGGCAATGATTTAGCAAAGGAAGGCAAATTCGACTCACACACCACTGGCCGACCTTTGATCTTCACCAAATGGTCACCAGGCAATCCTAACAATTGGAACAATGAAGATTGCCTTGATCTTTATTTGTACAATAAAATACTTTTGATGAATGATAACAACTGTGACGCAGAGCTTCTCGCGGTTTGTCAGTATCGCGAACCCAACAGGCATTGCAGTGGAAAGAATTCGTTGATGCATCAAAATGATAACTGTATACTAAGTGGCTTAGTTGAGGCTTTTGCGCAAACTGCCCGAAGTTGTAAATCATGCTCACAACCCTTGCTGTGCCCCACATCATAGTGTATGAGCGGCGCTTATCATTTTGTTTCATCTTCAAAAGAATTAGAGAGCATGGCGCCAACTAAGAGCACAGAGAGCGAGGGAGATATGGCGCTCTGTCAAAGTGAACGACTTCACAAAACATAAGCTGTTGTAACACATTTATGCTTGTATATAATTTCATTTTAGGCTGCGATAAATAAACATTGATCACTTACAAACAGAATTAAATAAAACTGGAAAATATAAAGGCGTTGCCACATATTTATAATTAAGGAATTGTAAATAAAATGAAGAGTTTAATAATTTTAAATACAGTTGTTCAAAGAAATATATTTTTGCAGAATATATTGTTTGAAGTGTTGCCACTTATTTATAAATATACAGATGACAATTTAAAACATATTATAAACTGTAACTTTATATAAAGCTTTAGTATTATATATTGATCAACTGCAAACGGAATTACGGAAAATAGAACAAAATTGTAAAGTGTTGCCACTAAGTTTAATTAAGAAATTGTAAATAAATTGCAGATTTAATAAATTCGAATATAAGTGTTTAAAATATATATTTTTCCAAGAACAATTGTTTAAGGTGTTGCCACTTAAATGTAAATATATGTAAATTCAAAACAATTTGCAAATTATAATTTTATATTAGTCTTTAGATATCATCCACAAACAGAATAACAGAAAACTGGAGAATTTTTAGAAAGGGTTGCCACATACATATGTATGTACATACATATTTTTAATTAAGAAAATAAAAATAAATTAAAATTAATTTTGAATATAGTTGTTACGAAAATATGTTTTGCAAAAAAAATATGAAATTACATGTACATATACACATAGCTTAAGCATATGTATGTACATATGTATGTGTGTACATATAAAAATTCGAAATAAATTTTAATATGTTAGTTATCTTAATAAAATGCAGAGAACTTGTTTGTTTTAATAACGGTACATTTTTATGCTTTTAATTAATAAAATCGGGTGAAAACTCGCCGTGGATTCCATATAACTAATAAGCTTTATGTGCATACATATGTATGTATGTATGTATGTACCTAAAGGTTCTTCCCGCTCTTTGATCTTTACAAATTGCAAGAGTATAAAATTGTCGGTTGCACCCGAACATATCCCTTTCTTACTTGTTTTATATAAAATGCTATATATTTTTTAAGTTGTTTTATTTATTTTTTAATTTTTTTACTTTTTGGTATTTATTGTTACTATTTTTTTTTTGTGGTTTCCTAATATCATGGCCACTACTGTTTTGCCCTGCAAGCAAGTAGTCTCATTGAAAGAACTGTTAATGGACGATGCTAAGCACGATAGTCTAACAGCAAATGTTAAGCAACAGTTATAGTAGCAGCAATAATATGACTGCGCAGCTTTGAAAATGTGTTGTTATGAGAGATGATGCTGCGTACTCTGTTAATGCAATTTCTCTCTACGCGGACGCTTAGCTAAAAGGAACTAGAAACAATGGTGGCGGAAATAGGAGCAGGCAACTGATGATAATCGCGCTTGATAATACCGGCGACATCTATTGGCAACTAGAAGGATCTTACAGCGATCCAGTGATTGCACAACTATTAAACTTTTGCCAGCGCAAGAAGTTATATGCATACATATATGCATAGCTATGTAAATGCATACACATTCATACACAGGTACACACAATTGCGTTAGAGCAGCGCCTACGCTGCATTTTAATATAATTTTCCAATTTAAATATTTTTTAACTGGACTTACCTCACTTAATATATGTAGGTGCTCCTACCGACATCTGGAACACATTTAATATACACATTCTGGCAGTCCGTCGCTTGCTCCTACTGCACATATCACTATAGACACATTTAATGCACAACTAATTACGCCCGATCACACTTTTCACTGTTAAACGATTAAAAACCCGAACTGCCCTAACTATTACCTAATTTTACTAAAAAACACTATAAATTGCAGCTGTAATAACTAAAATAATTGCACTTTTCACGGAGCTGCTGCAAATTCCACCGACGCACGCGAACAACTAGGAAATGTATAATTGAAATGGCGGCGGATGTCAAGAACGACCAATCAAAATCGAGCTGTCAAAAAGGAAGCGGCATCTGAAGACACTAAACCGCTTCAGTAACTAACAGCGCTACTACAATTTTAACCAAAACAGTTTATATATTTAAAATTAGATTAGTTATTAGATAATTAAAAAAAAAATTGTCAGCACAACTTTCAATGTTTCCGCTCTTAATAAACAAATATAATAACATGGTGCATTATATAATTTCAAAGATTAATATGTGCGCCATCTGTTGGTCACGTTCATGATCATGACATCCAATAATGCTTCTAACCATTAGACAGAAAAGTAGCATATATTCTGTTAAAAACAATGTACTGAACACAAACTAATTAAAAAGGCAATATTATTTATAAGATTCAAAGTTCTGGTATGTAATTAGAATATTCCTATCTCTGACATATCTCTGTAGCACAGAAATATTTGTAATGCTGTACCTTTAGGCGATCTACTACAATATCTACCAGATACTTTTTTATACATATATTCAAAATTATTATCCTATAATTAAAAATCATTTTTGTGAAGCAAAAATTATGCAACTTTGAATGTTCTAGCTCTTAATAAACAAATATAATAACACCTGTGCAATAAATATTTTCAAAGAATAATATACGCGCCATCTGTTACTCATATTTGTGAGCTCGGTAGTTGCAGGCGATCTCCTACAGTATCTGCAGACGTCACTTCAATATAGAAGCTCGATTATCATTGGTCGTTCTTAATTTCCGCCGCCATTTCCAATAGTCGTTGCTTTATGTCGCGTTCGTGTAAGTAGTATTTGCAGCTGCTCCGTGAAAAGTGAAATTAGTTTAGGAATTTGAGCTGCGATTAAGGAGTTTTTAGTAGTATTAGGTTGAAGTTCGCGAATTTAATCGTCTTAAAGAAGCAAAAGCAATCGGGCGTTGTTATTTGTGTAGTAAAAGTGAAAGTGAAAATAAATGAGTGAAAAAGCTGTGCGCAGAGCGCTGTGCGTCGGCGCAAGCAGAGCTCTGCCAATAGTTGTGTATAAAATGTTATGTCAGTGTTAATAATGTGTGTGCGTCGGCGCAAGCAGAGCTCTGCCAATAGTTGTGTATAAAATGTTATGTCAGTGTTAATAATGTGTGTGCGTCGGCGCAAGCAGAGAGAAAATAGCTTAGATTAGGGAAGTGTTTCAATTTATTGCGAAAAACGCGAAATGAGGTAAAATAAAGTGCGGTAAGTGCTTATAAAATATTAACATAATTATTTTATGGTATATTTCAGCAAAAATGTCCCTTTTAATGGCAAGTTATTATACATTTATTATTAAATCATTTTTATCTTGAATATACATACATACATATGTACATATTTATATGTATATACATATGTACATATATAAACTTTCCAAAGGATGTATAAAATTTAAAGGATTTGGTGACCACTGTATTAATAAAGATCCTCCTAGCTGCCAACAGATGTCGTAGTTACTTTTAACAGTGATTTCTTTGAATGCCTCTTCCTATCTTCATTTCGTCTGGTTCCTCTGTACTTTTGTGCACAGCTGAGCGTAAATTCAAAAATCAGCTGCGCAGTCACATTACTTCTGTTGCGCTTTGCTGTTTAACAACATTCTCTGTATTCTGTAATTAACATGGAGTGTTTACATTCATTTACATATGTATGTACATAAGTATGTATATAGCGTTCTTTAGCAGAGAGAGAGAACTTGAATGCATTTCATTCTTGAGAAATAGAAATTCATTATGAGCTTTCACAGTCGCGTTCATAATAAATAGACTGTAAATGAAGACGAAAAAAATAATAATTTTAAAATAATTCTAAAAATATAAAAATACAATTTTTTGATATTGAGTAAATAAAGATAAAATAAATAACATTTTAATTATATAAAAATTTTAGAATAATAAGAAAATATTTATGAATTTTGTACCTTTATATACATAAGTATAAATTTGTAAGGTAGTTGAAGGGCAATCATGATGAAATTACAAAAATGAAAATGAACATAATTTACGTTGCGATCTGAGAACGGAATTTGGAAAGGGAGAGCTGTGCTTTGAAAAGTTAAAAACGGTTTTTGCCATGGGAAGAATTATATGGCAAAGTTGTAGATAATGAAAAGATCTAGAACATTTGTATACAGACTTTTTTCACGTAACCTCAAAATTTATGTGGAAAAAAAAAGCCGAAACCAAATAAATAAATAAATTTTAACTTCAAATCAGTTATATTAAGCAAAATCTCAGAAATATATATATATATTTATAAACAATTTCATCGAAAACAAATATGGTGCTTCCACACCAAAAACTTTTAAGCCTCATCTTCTAACACGCTTTCTTTAATGCAATAATAATTTAATCCTCCCAGCTCTTGCTGCTCTACAGGCACAAATGCTCCACTACCAACACACAGCAAAGCACAACATTAATGCATGTTATCTTCAACGCGCTTACCACATCACTCACCGCGTAGTTGGCAGCTTCATCAACGTCGCATACGCCGTTGCAAGTGACAACGGCAAAAACAGAGCGGCCAGTCTTCATTTTGTGCTTTTCGCTTTAAGCTAACAAATTTAGCAGTTCACTTCATTTTTTGCGAAAGCATTGCTACAACAACAACAAAATCGTTATTTTATATACATATTGCCCAACATTTTCTACAACAACTGTGGCATGCTTTCATTGCTTTTATTTCCACGGTGTGCATTTTGTTTCTTATTTGTATTGTTGTTGCATATATTTACTGTTGTTGCTTTAGTAAGCTTTGTAATTTGTATTATGATTGTCGGACATGAACCACGAATATCCATTGTTAGCATACTTTTACGCAGCCAGCGGTGCTTTTTGTTGTTTTTGTATACGCTTGTTTAGCGGTAAAATGTTAGCCTGGTCGCATGTCCTTGAGCTGCGTATAATTTGTTCTATATTCTCGGCACGTTGTGCGTTTCGTCACCAACACAGCGACACTGTGATAAATGCTTGCCAAGGGCAGTATGTGCTGCTATGTGTATACACTTTACAGTTATACAAAATTTCTATCTCTGTGTGCGTTAGCTTACCTTTTTATGCCGTTGGCGGTCTGCTTGTCTGTTTCTTATCAGCACATGCTTATCACAAATGTCTTCTTCTCCGACGTCAGTCATCTGATGACTGTTTTTTCATGCTTCTTCTTCTCACTTACGCTCACACACACAAACACGATAAACCATATTCTTTCGTGCTCTTGGCGCACTTGTCAGTCATATTTTCCCATGTGTGTGTGTGTCATGTTGTTGTCCCTCATCTCTATCGCTTTTCTCTTCGCTCACCTTGTGTTGTTGTCAGCATTATATGTTGTCATAACACACGCGACATGTGTCCCGACTCGCTTGGATCCATGTATCACTCTCGCATGTGTTTAGAAAACTGTCGCTTGTATTATAACTTAATTTGTTTGCTTTGCTTACTTTTTTCGTGTCCTTTTTTCCTTACTCGCTTTTGCCTTTTGTTATTTGTTTTTGTTTAGTTGTCCTATATCTGCTACTCTCACTTGTGCTTCGTCATGATTTTTGTTGTTGCTAAATATGTGACGCAACAATTTTTTTAGCTCTGTTTATTTTACTTCCTTTTTTGGGGTAAATTTTGATTGTTGAAAGAGCTCACTACTCACGATATCGAAGTTCAAGTTGAAATTTATGCCAAATATTTGTTAATATATATACATATATATAATATATAGAAGTAAATACTTATTTTTAGAGAACACTAGCCTATATTTATTAGGTTCAAGGAGGCTAGGACCATTGCACCATTGTCTTAAACAATAAGCCGTGTCACATTTCGTGCAGATAACTCGTCAAATAAAAAGATATTCTACACAAGCATTCCATTCCAAACATTCAGTTTGTATGGCCGCTATATGCTATAGTGGTCCAATGTGAATGTGTCCGTGCCAAATTTCGTCAGTATATCTCATCTAATAAAAAAGTTTTCCATACAAGAACTTACTTCCGACCGTTCAGTTTGTAAGACAGTGGTCCCATCTACATAATTATTTCGGAGGTAACACATTTGCCTTTTCATATAATCACTACATAGACTCCGATCCTTCAGTTTATATGGCAGCTATATGCTATAGTGGTCCGACAACGACAGTTCCGACAAATGAGCAGCTTCTTTGGTAGAAAAGGACGTGTGCAAAATTTCAGAACGAAATCTTCAATACTGAGAGATTAGTTCACTTATATACGGACAGACGGATGGGCGGACAGACAAAGGAATCGACTCAGCTCGTCATGCTGATCATATACATATATATATATGTACATATATATTTATATACATTTTATAAAGTCCTTCTTTTTACTAAGACATTCCCAAAGTCAAAACTGAAGCACGCGACCGACACAGGATCCGAAAGACGGAACTTCGAAAGGGTGAATATGAAGTTGAATAGAAAAAATAGGTTAGAAAACTAAATAAATTCTATGAAAATAATACATCTTCACAAATGCTCAACTGCTATTTACTTACAATATAAAGAATATAAATAACTACCACATGAAAAACATACAAACACACATTTCCTGTAACTGAAAGTATCACTCCACTAAACAACTTTTTGACTTTTGTTTCGAGTAGTTGCTTTAAGCTTTTGCAGCAAGTAAGCTCATTTGAATATTCATGAATTTCAATCGAGTTTGAACTAGACAGAAAGTTTTAAAAATATTCCACTTCCAATCATTGCTGGTTGCAATCCATTTTACGACACTTCGATTACGTGACAGACACAGCCATAAATCAGTATGCTTGCAAAGTGGCGAATACTTGATGTTGGCCATTTGAAATGCAAGCAACTAATACTACTTAAGACCGAGCGCATAAAATGGTTGTTGGCATAGCAAAGAGCTATGAAAATATAAAAACGGTCAACAGCAAGAAGAAGTCACCACTAAAGGTGGCACTCTGCACAATTGCCAGCATATAAAACAGCTAATGGCGCAACTCAGGAGCTTCTAGCTCGAACTAGCGATGCTTAGAGTATACCTCGGTTCTTCGCCAAAGTCAAAAGTACGAGTTGTTAATTTTTAATATTTTCCGTATATAAATTTTATTTTCTCGCTTTCGTAACAAATCTTAAAATTAGGCATAGAATGCATTTCTTAAATCAAAGTGAGTTTGTTCAGCGCTTAAGTGAATTTTCCAGACAGTAAACGTGGTAACGGTTGCAAGCGTACATCAATTTTATCACCAATCTGATAGTCAGTAGTCTCTGCGCAAGGGCTGCAGCCACAGCTGGATGGTACGTCCACCTTTAAGAAAGAAAGTAAAAGTTTTGTTTGTTAGCTGAAAAAATTGAGTGTTAGAGCAGAAATAAATCTGTGTATCTGAGTCTGTGTCATAACCTTACTTATCATTATCGGCCTAAGACACAAACTCATCGGTCTCATTCGAATTCATAGTCTTCCCGCAAGTCTGAGTGGCATGTCCATCACGGAGTTTTAAGTATTTGCCTGAAGCACAAACTTAGTCTCAATAGAGGACTTTTCAGAGCTCAACCTGAGTCTCCATTCTAAATTCTAATCTCCCCCCCAACCTCGAACTCAGTATTCCCAATGTCCTAAAGCCGACCACAGTTCAGTCTCTGCCGATTTTCGCAACTTTAGGATAATCCTAACCTTGGTTGCACCCTTTATCCAAAGTATGGCCTCATTATTAAGCTTAGTCCAAGTCAATCCGTCCCAATCTGAGGTTCAGTCTCAATATGAGTTACCTATGCCCCAACCTTAAATACCATATCCCTAATGTCCAAAATCCGACCACAGTGTCAATATTATCCAAAGCATGACCTCATTATTAAGCTTTGTCCAAGTCAGTCCGTCCCAATCTAAAACTCAGTCTCAGTATGCGTAATTTCTAGGGTCAACCTCAGGCTCCGACCCAAATTTTAACCTCTAACCTAATCTCAAACTCAATATTCCCAATGTCCAAAACCCAGTCTCAGTATTAATATAAGTGCCACCCTCTGCCAGTTCTTTCCCTATCTAACAGTTTTAATAATATCAGCACATACCTTCTTCACGATCTTGCCTCCATTCTCACAAAACAGCGGCACCGCTACTGACTTCCAGCCCGTTATGCTGCAACAATGACAATGTTTCTCGTGTGTGCCTGAAACTATAGTTATCCCGAATTACAATAAATATTACCTCTTTAACTTTGAAGACACGCATGCTAACCTTTGTTATATTTCGAACCCGAGTTGCAAGCACCGTCGCAATCTGTGAAGCCTTGTATGGCCTCCTTATTTATGCATTTACCCATACCTGGCTGTACGACTTCAATAAGTTCCAGAGTCAGTGGTTCAGCCAATGAAACCGGCAAGCAATTCTCTGCAAACAAGACGAATAGCGATAGAAATCGTTTTAAAGGCCGTGACAAGTAGAAATCACTTCAAACAACTCACTTTGGTTATCCACAATCAGCTCCGGCTTGCATACCTCACAGCAACCACTTTCAGAGGGCACCAGCAAATGCTCTGGACACGCGGTCACATCTGGGCAAGTCTCCTGTGATGATGAAACTATCAAGACCTCGCCTTTACGCAGACAACTGTAGGTTGTGCAATTGTCAGCGCTCGTCCAAGTAGCGCCCTCTTCGTACAGTTCGTTACCCAGCACACATTTCTCTTGCACGCACTCACCACAACACTTCAGTTCAGGCAGCTTATTCTCATATTTAAAGCCGGGAGGACAGTAAGTGTCACAAGTCTCTGTCGTTGTTACGACTAATGTGCTGCCGTTCGGACCATAAGCGCACGTCTCCTGCTTACAAGGATTTGTGGGATGCGGCCATTTTGCATTTAGCGGCTTAATGAAGTTCTCTCCCAACCCATTTTGTACTATACACATGTCCTTCGGTGGTTCTGTTTGTGGCACATATGATATGTTAGCCAAGAAATTTCGACTCAAACGTATTACGCATGTACTTACCACAAACGTAGTGCGGACAGCAGTCAACCAGTTCTTGCTTTCTAACAACTTCGTAGAAGCGCTCGGCGCATTCCTTCAATGCAGCTGGACAGGTGCTGACGTCACAGACGATCTCTTGGGTCGGACAACAGCCGAGTTCTTCCGTCACAACTTTCTCACCAGGTTTGAGTGCGCGTGGCAATTCCAAGGGCTCGCATTCCTCCTTCGGCTTGCACTCTTTATTTGATATACAAATAGTTAAGCCACTTACAAAATTTTCTTCACCTTAGTACTTACCACAAATGAACTGCGGACAACCATCTGGTCCGGTTTTCTGCTTCTTAAACTGTCCAGGACCACATATAGGCATTAAGGGTTCGAGACATGCAATTGGTGGCGGTAACTTTTGTTCCGGCACACATCTGTAACGTGGGCAACACATGTCGGCGGATTCGATCTTCTTCGGTATGAAGCCTTCCGCACAGATATTCTCTTCTATCAGGCACTTCTGTTCCACGCACTCGACCTTTCCGTCCATATTACAACTACAATCTGTACACTTGTCCTTCTTCCACTTATCACCTGGCGCATGCACCAAATCGTCGCATTTTACGCACGACTCTTCCGGCACACATTCGCCATATTCCATAACCTTACCGGGTGGACAGAAACAGCCTTCAAAACGTTCCTCTGTCAGGCACATATCATTTGATTCCACGGTCTTGACAAACGTATTGGTCTTCATATTGACCGCATCGAATGTGTGCTGCGCCTTGATCGTATCGCAGGTCTTAGCGCAACCACATGATTCATAGACCATATCGCTAGGGCAATCGAATGGACACATGTCGGGATGACGCCAATACAAGCAGATACCCTTCTGTGCACACTGGCGCGCGTAAGCGGCCATCAAGTTACAAGTACTTTGCTGATGATTGCCGGGCTTACATAATTCCTTTTGGCACAATGCAACAAACTTGCCAGGATCAATGATCATGTTGCACTGTCCGAAGAGCTCCTGATTATAGAACATCAGGCAAACATCTTTCTCCGGTGGTGGTGGCATACATTCATCCTCAGTTATAGTTTCACTGGCGCAAATTTGTAGCTCATTGCCCAGCTTCGGTTCGTCGGCCTTCCAGCTTTGCAGCACCACCGCCAATTCCTTGCTGGGTGTGCGTCCCTTCTTTTTGGCGGGATTCTCTAGTAGATCGTTTTTCGGATTACGATCGCAATCGCCGCATAGACCCTCCATCTTGCCGCTATACTTGATACTGGGCACCGAAAGCTGCAGAGATTATTGAAAAAATTGAAAGAGTGTTAGTGTATAGAGCAAATAAACATTTAATTCAAAGCTTACTGTATAGACCATATCATCGTAGGAGACACGTAGATCCACATGACTTTCCAGTAGCGACAGGAAAAGTTCTTTACCATTGACTTCACGTATGTTGACCCACGAATTTTTAAAAGGTACATTTTTCTCAGCACCATCGACCAGTATGTGCGGCACCTTACCGACACGCGGGCGTTCAATATGTATGAGATGATCACCATTGAAAACATGGAAGGATTTAATGCATGACTCCTCCGTGGAATTCGAAGCATAACCCAGACGCTTGCAATAATCCATTGTTACGTAAAGCTTTATGGCAGAGTTATTAAGTTAATTAGAGCATATATGTATGTAGTGCAGAAACTTACCTGGAAGCTGTATTGACCCGGCAAAACTATATCGCGTGAGAGCAGATATGTACAGTTGCCGTTAAAGTGGAAGTCGCGCTTATCAAAAGTGAAGAACTGTGATTTGCCGAAGGAGTTGCACACGCAATCTTTGCATTCCGCAACCGTTATGCACTTTTTACCCTGGCGCACTGTGCCCTCGGGACAGTAACAGCCGGGGAAACAGGCATCTGGTATAATCGGACAATCGTCGGTGTTTAGCGAGTCGCAGGATGGTTCACAGCGGCGCTTATAGCAATCGGAGTGTATAAGTGGCGCAGGGCACTCAAGTTCTATTGAAAAAATATGTACCATATATATTTATTTGGCTTGCAACTAAATTATTTCAAACACCTCAATCGGGTAAAACTACTACTCACCACATTGCTGCACCGCACGCCACAAATTCAATTGTATGTTGGGATTGATTGTCAAACACTTGGTAACAAAGTCCTGTAATGCATTGCATTTGCAAGTGTTGTCCTCACCCGGATGTGCCCGCAGGCACTCACAAGTGCTCTCCATGCATTTGCTGACGAACTGTTTGTAGTTGACCGCCTTGTTGCACTTAACGAACACCGGATGCCTGGCGGAGTTGAAACAAAATTTCATGTCATTACACAAAATGCGAACTTTGGCGCACACAAAACCCAACTGCACAATCACTTCGGGCATACATACATACATAACTACAAATAATATGCTCGGAGCCACCACCACAAACACACTACGAGCTTAGACACCCCTAATAACCACACACAAATACACCGGCACTTACTTAATCGCATTGCACAATGCCAACGCCTTCTTTTGCAATTCGAGTGGACACGTTTGTGGGTAGCACATCTCCTTCGGTATCTTCTTGTCGAACCAGCTGTCGCCGAACTTGCCCGTGTTCTGTATCAAAGTGCCATCCGGCGTGCGTTTATCATTGCCCGCAATGCCGTCGTAATAGCCGCAGAGGCCATCCACGGTGCGTAAATACTTTGAGGATATGCCGATCTTAACGTAACCGATGTCATCATAAAGCACCCAATAGCCATGTTTGCGCGACACGACCAATACTGTTTGGCCCGGCTGCGAGATGACGAAGGCCGCCTTGCAGATAGGTGAGTTCATTAGCTGCGGCACGGTGTACTCGAAACCATTGAAATTTAGCTTCATATTCGGCATGATCGTCAGTATGGCCGCCGATTCGATGTCTTTGATGGTGATTGATTTGTGACAAACCCGACGCGTCTCATCTTCGCAGAGTAGTTGCACTGGAAATGGAATTTAAGTCGTTAGTTTCGGCGCTAATTGAAGCGAAGTGGATATTCACGGGGGGAACATAGCGCGGTAAAGAAATATTTATTTCTTAAGAACTAGAAACTAGGATTCATGAAAAAGTTTGCTTTAAGCTCTCTTTTCATGTAAATAGAAGGAGTAAAAGACGGACTAGTAGTTAATCGATTAAAACAGGAACACAGAATACTGTTTTCGGGCGTTCCCACAACAGTCATGTCTAAGTAACCGGAACTTACCCGGATCATTACTGCAGGAATGTACATAGATCTAGAAAGTAGGGTTCATGAAAAAGCGTGCTTTAGTCTCTCTTTTGGTGCAGATAGAAGGAGTAAAAGACGGATTAGAAGTAAATCGAATCAAGCAAGAACTCAGACACTACTGCCGGGTCTAAGTAATCGGAACAGACCCCGATTTATCTGATTAAGGATTGTCAACTGCGCACCATTCCTCGAAATTATTTCAGCAATGTTTTGATTTCCTCAATTTATAGTAAAAGGCTACATTGTCTAAAATCAGTTCGCGGATCTCCAAATATCACCGTTCTAACCTAACACGCGGCTGTTGAAAATTATGAACATCGTTTGCAACCACTTACCAGTTATCACCCAGTTTGAGTTTTTGATATCACGCGCCAATATATGACTGCAAGTGTCGTACTTGAACTCAGTGCCATCGAATGTAGTGAAAAATTTACCACTAATCTCGCACGTATCATCCTTGGTCGGCTTGAGTACACACGCATACTTGCGGCATTGTCCCGGCTTGGCATTAGACATATCCAATTCGATTTCATAGTTCTCTGGACATTTAGGTTCAATACAAGTGACAGTCTCATTCTTCAATACCTCTTTTTTGGGTATCGGTACACAAGTGAATTCCGCACAGTCTTCTTCCTCGACACCAGCCACTTCTTCCGACGGCAACATAAGGAATTCTTCACTTTCGCTCACCAACACTTTAGTCTTAGTAATTTTGATCATATTGCCGAATTCTTCCATATCGGTGTAACTGGGTATTGGAGGAAGGGTAAGATTTATGAAATATAATGCAACATACGTAAAACAGAGTTGTACTTACGCTCTGGCGAACATCTGCGACATTTTACGTTGCTTTTTCTCCGTAAGCTTAATCTTCATGTCAGGTGGACATTCCGGCTCGGGACATTTGATGATAGTGGCTGTAGGAATTAAAGGTAAACATATGAATTATACTGTTCTTTAAAAAAATATTTTTTATGATAAGAACCGCTTTGGGTTTGCGAGCTTCGTCATATAAAAACTAATCCCACTCCAATAAAATTCATACTCACTTTCATTCGCGGTTATAATTGGTTGAGGCGTCACCACTATTGTCTTCTTGCATGACTCGTCTTCATCATCAGCACAATCTTGCACGCCGTTACACCACAATAATTCCGGTATGCAGTCGCCACTTGAGGGACAAATACGTTGATATTTCGGACAGGGCTCACATTTGCAGAAGCAATCCGGTGTCACTAAGGAACGTAGATTGGTCTCCACGCATGGTGGACACTTTTTAGGCTTACAATTGGAATGACCGCCCAAGACGCAAACACATTCTTCGCATTGCTTATTCTCAAACTTGGAACCGATGGGATAACTGTAACCGGAAATGATGGTATATGAAAAAATCTTAAACCTTACAGCGATATTCAAAGTCCTAGCTACACCTACGTGCTATATTCATCGACACATGGGCACAGATTACTCTGCACACAGTTTTGTCCGTCCCAGAATAAACCGTTTGCGCATTTACACTCTCCACTATTAGCAGTCGTATCTAGAATGCCATCACAGACTTGACATTTCGGTGGCGGCTTATCGACCTCGGGCTGCTCTTCTTTAACTTCCACTGTGAATGAGAGATATAATTTGTACCATATTTTGTTTTGTGACGACCGAGCATTTCACTTACAATAGGTTTCGAAGCAGCCTACTGGTTCTATACGCATATTTATATTCTCTTCCCACTTCGATGGCACAATCTTGAAGTATTGCGTCAAGATGGGTGAACGGAACGTGTTTAGTACCTCACTATTTTCATCATAGTTGCCACGGAACTGTTCAGGTTGGCCATCAAAGAATAGCAGCTTATTCCAAATCAATTTATTCTTCGAGAACATAACCTTGAAGCTAGTAACCCAGCCAGCTGGACCGCCTTTGGTGATAAAACCGGAGATATTGCGTGGTGCCAAGAAGTCAAATTGAACGTATTCATTCGGTGTATTGGCCACGGGACGCCAACCAATCGGTGAGGAGAGCTTCAGTAGATCTATAAGACGTGGCTTCTTAGCCGGTTGTGGCAACGACCAAATGCTGCTAGCCTTCACTTGTGAGGAATGCATTTTACCATTGTCCACACCCATGCGATCCACACACTTTCCTTCATCTTGCCAATTAATCGGTCTCGTCGTCGTCGATTGTATGAGTTTCTCAAACTTCGGCTCTGGCGTGGTAGTTGGTGTCATTGTTGTGAGCGGTTCACCGCAACCCAAGAGCTCCACACGCATAGCAATATGGCGATACCATTTCATTGGATAAATACGTACAGATTTCGCTTCGACAGGTGTGTGGAAGAGTGTTTTATGCGGCTTACGTGAATCAAGTGGACCGTTAAACTTTTGTGGTATGTCATTCTCTTCCACCAAAAAGTGATAGGATTCACCATCGGGACTATAGAGTATCTGTGAATGAGTGGGGATTGCAAACTGCTGAGTCGAGAGAAAAATGATTTGGATTTACCTTAAAAAGCGTAACATATTTATCAAAATCTGGACTGCCAGCCATAACCACACCAAAGATGGGTTCCGGTTCCGGAAAGCTTATCTGTAGATATTGCATCTGATCATCGATGCCGGGCGACCAACTGCCAACGCTGTTCTGGGGGTTTGCAGGAAGACGGGCCATGAAAGGCGCATTATAGGCATTGAGTGTAGAGCTCGCATTGAAGATGCTATCCGGCAATGGCGCATCGCCCTGTATCAGCGGTATCAAGCTAAAAATGTAGAAATTGCTTTTAGAATGAGCTCTTTCATTATATCTGCGCTTGATACTAACCGTTCTGGCTCGCACTTCAGATGTGGTACGATTGTGGATGGCAAGGCGTCTGGCTCATGCTCGTCTTCGGCGGGAGTTGTGACCAAAATATATGCTATTTTTTAAAGAAGAGTAAAACAGAATATAATTGCATTAACGATAAGTAAAGTAATTACTAAGCAAAGGGTCCACCAGTGAACACTTACGTAATTCCGGCACTTCATTCGGCACACAAGTGTATGCATTATCAATACACTGACACACTTCGGTCTCACCGGTCACTGGCATATGCGGCTGTACGTATTTCTCCGATTTGTCCATGCAAGGACATTCATCCATTTCTACGCAAGTATTCTCATCACGCCAGTACTTACCCACAGCAAAGCAATCGGGTCGGTTCTTATCAACACAGCCACGTTTGCAGTGTTCGCCGTTCTGGCAGAGACCACGTTTGCGTAGTATCTAGGAGGATAATCACAAAACGTTTGCAAATTAGATCTTACATTTGAGTAAGTCTAGGTGTAGAAGAGACGCGCGCGACCACTTACCGAACCATAATAATCGCAAGTCAATTCACATTGATTTGCGCACTCAACCATCACTTGACCTTCATCGCATTCATTCGGTGTTATGGGCTCCGTAGGCACCTTGCCACAGCTTGGTTTGATCTCCTGCACAGTTGCTATGTGATCGCACACGTTCAATGTCGGATTGAACATCATGTATTCACCGCAGGTCTTCTCCACATAAGTCCAACCGTTGCCGTTGGTCGTCGGCTGACAGTGCAAGAATTTATGACAATCGCCAGGATATTCTTTATACTCGGCTATGACAGAGTCGCATGGCAAACCGACTTGCGGCTTTTCAGTTGCCGGCGTTGTCGTGACCGCTGCTTCCTCGCACTCACAGAACACGCGCAACTCATAATCGTGACATTGTCCCTTACAAACGAGTCCCTCAGCCAAGCTGCAGCGCACATTCTCATCCATATAGTCGGGTGATTCGTGTGTATCCACCACGCGACACTCAATCTTCTTCATATATTTCTTCTGACATGTGCCATAAATGCTCTCCATGCGATCGTAACGTGGCAGCTTCTCCTCATCATTCAAGCGCACCATCTTGCCCGTCGCATCGCCGTCGTTATCGAACCAACGTGTCCAACCGCGTACACACTTCGGTTGCGTATCGGTGCCATAGGCATGTGGTGTCGTGCTTTCAAGCAAACTATTACTTGGACGCTCTGTAGTTGTTAGCGGTTCCTTGCATTTAACGCCACTGCAAACTTCTTTCTTCTTCGAGCAACGGCAGGTGGCACAATCGTCGGTATACGTTACATCACCTTCGTAGTAAGTTTTGCCATCGCGTATCATACAAACCGGCTTGCAGTCAGACTTCGGTACACATTCTTTGTAGGTGTCGTTTAGATAGATCATGCCTTCATCGCAGGGCTTTATGAAACAACCCTCAATACAGTTCTCTTGATTGCACATGCGCTCTGTCATGCCTTGGTCGAGGAAGTTGTCACAAGTTTCGACAGCACACGCAGGTGTACACGCTTTGTACTCGGCACAGTGGGGATCACATTGCATAGCTGAAAATAGTACAGATGTATTTTTATTACACTGTTATATGGAGAAAATCCGAAATTATATTATATTATAGGATCGTTTAAGAAACTGGTTTGATCCCTCTTGCTGGCGACTAGATTGCTATTTGACTTTAGCTAGTAAAGTCTAGATGGGAACACAACTTTCTATGTTACTTTGTGTATGGTAGATAGGTATATGCAGTCACGTCTGGTTGTCCTAGTCCAAACTTGCTACAACAACAACAACAACATCGGATGGTTGAGTTTTCGATCCCGTCTCTCCAAAGTTTTGGATCTACTATGGAAAAGAGCTTTCTATGGAAAATAGCTTACGCTTCACCAGCGCTCTTTCAAGCTATTTGTTATATGCCTGAGTCTACCATAGGTTTTCCAACTAGCATCCCATCATTGCAGAAACTTGTACTGGAAAATCGTCTAGGAAATTAAGGTTATTCAAACCACAGTTGGGTCTAAGTAATCGGAATGGACTCAGATTTTTATCAAGTCAAGGACTGTCAACTTCAAAATTACTTCAGTAATATTTTCTGTTGCTATGACAACAAACCAAAAACCACCATGGTAGATAATAATAACCCCAAATGATTTCTCGATTTCGCCATGAATTGAACAATGCTTCATTGACGCGCTCCATTGAATGCTTAGATCTACTGTAAGATCAAAAGATTCTTCAAGTGCACGTATAACAAATGAAAAGTCCACGGCCTACCATTTTCTGGTGGAATTTATTTTTTTTTTTTATTCAACATAGTTTTTCTTAAGGGTGATTTACTGATTATAGCGACAAGTTCAACTCTTCCATACTATTTTAGTAGTGCGTTTTGTCCTTGCTTTAAAATTGGCCTCCGTTTCAGCAATAACCTCATCATTCAATGATAATTTCTTTCCAGCGAGAATTTTTTTGAGATTTGAGGACAGGAAATAGTCGCTAGCGGCCAGATTTGGAGAATACGGTAGATGTGAAGGTAATTCGAAGCCGAATTCAGGAATTTTTTCAATCGTTTTCACTGGCTTGTGCTGTTCCTAGTGAAACAGCACTTCCTTTTTCTTCAACTGCGACCATTTTTTGGCGATTTCGTCTTTCGCACAGTCCAATAATGCTATGTAATAGTCACGGTTGTTGGTCTTTCTTTTCTCAAGGTAGTCATTAAAAATTATTCCATTCCATTCTATCCCAAAATATAAACGCACGCCATAATCTTGCCAGCCGACTGTTGCGTTTTTCCACGCTTTGGTGCGGGTTCATCGTGTGCAGTCCGCTCGGATGACTGTTGATTGGATTTCGGAGTTAAATCGTTGAACCATGTTTCATTCATTGTCACACATTGACTCAAAATTCGACAGATTTTTGAACCACTTTTAACATTAGCGAGTCATACAAAGAGTTAGTATTCTATTTTGACCACATAACCACTTTGCTTTTTAACATTTACTCATGCTTAAGGCTTATAATCCTTTCGAAAATGTAATCAATTTTAATCTGCTTAAAACTTCTGTCAAGTGTGAATAATTGCTTGCGGCCCTGAACATGGATTTGCCGCACAATCACTACCTGGTAAAATATATTCGCGGCTTTCAACCAAATCTCGTTGTAAGAAGAGTTTAAGAGTGTGTTAAGAGTGTGTGCCAATGTGAAAATCACAATGAATAATTTTCAAGTATCAATTACGGCTAATCGACAAGTCTACTTGTGCCAAAGTATAATGTAACAAAAGAACATCGAACATATAAATGAGTATATATGCCTATACATAGATATTGAAGCATACCAGGAGTATATAAATACATATATGTAAATGTGTGGCTCTCGAAGCGTAGTTATGCCACTTTACCGCGGCAATCGAAGCTTAAAGCGCTTGTTCTTACTTATTTTGCTGCATATGTAAGACTGTACAAGCACTTGCTTGCCACTTGCATTGTCGTCGGCGTTGCATGTGACGATTTGCACTAATGAATAATTGAAAAGACAATGATTTTCAGCTACTGCATTCACACCGAGCGCCACACACACACTTGTAACTATTAGAGCTTACAGTGACCCTACAACAAGCAACTTACTTACATGCACACGCATATGTCGTACACACGGTTTATATATGTATTTGTAGTACTTACGACAGAAGTGCGGCGTACGCCAACGTATATTGATGCCGTGCTGGGAGCAGGCATGTGCATAGGCAGCCACCGCTGTGCACAGACACTCGCAATCGCCGCCCTGATCGCAGGCGCACGTATCGAATATGCAACGTTTCAGGTATTTCTCGACAGACACTTCAGCGTGACAATCCTGTGGAACAGAAGAGACAAAGAGGGAGAGTGAGTGTGGAAGTGAGTGAGCTGAATGCGATTGCGGCAGGTGGAAAGTTAAGTGGAGAACAGCGCACTTAAGTATTAGGATGGCAATGCGTATTGGAATTTTAATTATCTGCCGTCTACACTATACTCACCTACATTACATACTTACACACTTACATATGTACAATGGTCGGCATTCTTACCTTAAATATTTCCGATTTGAGCACGCCGCACTTGAGCTGCGCCCACGTCTCACGTTCCGGATGCTCTTTGCACGCATCTATGGGTGTCGTTGGCTTGGCGCAGAACTGTTGCACCTTCCATGCGTGTCCGAAGATGAGCGGACTGGTTTCAATGCCTTGCGATGGCGTTTGCATGTCATCCACGGCATTGTCATTGTAATTGCCGCACAATCCTTTCACCTTGTTCTTCCATTCGTTGCCGAGTTTCACGTAAACGCGTGTACCTTCATCCCATTTCACTTGCAATTTGAGCGGTATTACTTCGACCACAATGAATACGCCGGCCTTATAGATGTGGAAGGCGCCATGACCCTTGGTGTTGCTTGCATCGCGTATTTCTGTAAGTTGTTGAAATGTTAGTTAAAAAGATTTAAAGCTTGCCAGGTTTTCTTTAAGTAACTGTGTTTTGCTATTATCTTTCCCAATCGAAAAGCAGACTGCCGGTTTCAATTTCAATCAAGTCTGCTTTTCTGAATAACATATCGTACCGGGTTTTAGGACGAGCTCAAGCTCTTTCAGAGAAAAGCTTCTTATCCCTCTATCTATAAAGTAGATCCAGCAAATCTTAAATCTAAAGCCACTGTGTTCTCAGACGAGCTGCAGCATAAGATTTTTTTGTCGGAGTCTTCTAATCTTTCTATCCATAAAGTAGATCCAATAAATTTTAAATATACAACTACCTAGTTCTAAGTAAGCTCAAGCAAAAGCTCTTTAAGTCGGAGCCGACGTATCACTCCATCTATAAAGTAGATCCAGTGAATCTTAAATTTAAAGATGCAAAGTTTAAGATAAGCTCCAGTACAAGACTGTTTAGTCGGAGTCTTCTAATATACCTTTCTATAAAATAGATCCAGTAAATTTAAGTCTACAGGTACCGAGCTTTAGGTAAGCGCAGGCCGAAACGACCTTTAAGCCAGAATCTTTTACCCTTTCTATCTATAAAGTAGATCCCACAAATTCAAATTTTAGAGTTTCAGACCTTCGAAAACAGTTCAATCAGCTCTAATTAACACTTATATAATTACTCATCGAAAAAAATTGTAAATATATTGCTACTCACTCTTAATTTGCGACTTGTTCGGATCGTTTATGTAAGACGCGTCTGAGGTCAGTGTTATCGAATCCTGTACGCTGCCCGATAGTGCGATCTCCACCGACTTCGAGCAAGTAACGCCCATGGTGCCACATAAGACATTTTGAATGGTTATCGTGAAACCATCGCCATTCTCCGCGACACCCTTGGAAAGTATATAATCGCAGGCACCTTGGAAGTCGAAGTCATGATTATCATATGTCGTGAAGTGTGAGTCACCCCAGACGGAGCAGGTTGAGCCACAACCATTCGCAGAGCAAGTCCAGTTGCCGCTCTTACAAACACTGAAAAATACAAAAACTGTGAAGACAACAAAAAAAAACAACTTTCTCCAATTTACCATTGATTGCAATCCTCTTTGAACTTATCACCATCCGCGTAACTCTTACCACCATGATGGCAGGAGCAAAGCTCCGGCAGCACACATTCTTTGCGGGAAGTATCATAGACATAACCCGACATGCAGACACAGCCTGGCACACAATCCTCAGTGTTCTCCACATACTCATGCATATTCTTGCAAGTCTTCGGTTCAGTGGGCGCACACTTTGAGAATTCGGCGAATGGCCGATTCACGCATTCGGCACGCAATTGTGATGAAGGTGGATATTTCTTCTCATCATCAGGACCAGCGTCCTCACACTCCCAAAGGCCATTAGTGCATGTGCTAGGGAAATCACAGAATCTGCGTTAGTTAGCAAGAAAAGAGAAAAGTACTTAAAATTTACCATAAATCAGGGAACTTTGCACCCGGACGCACTTCCTTGTAACCCGATTTGAAGGTCATGCCATCGTAAGTGCATGGACACTTGTGTTGCGGCACGCATTCGTTATTTTCGTTCAAGTATTCACCATGCGGACAACGGCAGCCTTCGACACATTCGGTCTTGCAAGAGTTTTTATTCGCCAGATCACCGCAGGTACGCGCACATGAATCGCCACACTCATCATATACTTGACCCATCGGGCATTTCACCGCTGTAATATATCACAAAACTCGTCACGTCAATTTGAAGCACAGCTAACGCAGCTAATTACTTACCGCATTCCTTCACCGCCATGCGCCAGCCAGTCTTGATACCTTGACGTGTACATTCGTTGCCATAGGCAGCCAAAATGGGACAGAAACATTTGTCTGGTTCATCCTTACACGCACACACATCGTACAAGCAATCCTCATAATATTGCTCCGGTTCGACGGTCCAGTGGCAGTCTTGGAATATATCATCCATAATCCAGTTGCAGTACTTTTCGGCATTTGCGCGCTTTTCCGGATTAGCGCTGCACGGGTGTGGACCAGGTACTGTTTCAGTTGGAAAATCGCAAGTATCCTTGGTACGCCACTTGTCAGCGAATGGCTCCACAGCCGTTTCAATGTCACCTTCTGGCGTTAAGAAATCATCTTGGGTATTCGAATTGAATGTACCGCAAAGACCGGCGGTCTTATTGCGATAACTGGGTGGCGCATCGATGTAGACACGTGAGATGCCATCCCACCAAACACGTATGCCGTCCGGGAACTCAACAGTCATAAAACTTGAACTGGCCAGTCGCATGAGCACCTCACCGGCACCGAGAATTTTCGGGAATTTCGTTATTTCCTTCTCGTTTACGTGCACAGCCATGCCCTGATTCAAGCGCACAGTATGCTGTACGCCATTCTTAAGCGTAAAACGTAGCGTTACCGACTTGGTGCAAGATGGATTATCCGCAGCGGCTACCAAATTGAGATTCTCGGAAATGGCACCAGAACAAGCCACGTTCTCCGCCTCTATGGACAATTTTTCGGTCTTCAACAGATAGTATGAGCACTGACCCATGAAGTCGAAACGTTTGCCATCGAAAGTCTGGTAATGCGGGTCACCTATTGCGCCACAGCGCGCGCCACATTGCTCGTCCGTACATTTCCACTTGCCGCTCTTGCAGGTGCTGTCACATAAAATTGTTTATAGTAGAGACAGACAAAGGGCACACAATTTTTATAGATAGCTTACCATGTGTTACATTTCTTCTTTATGACGGCTTCCGGTTTGAACTCCTTACCGCGCATGATGCATGGACACAGCTCCTGTGTGATGCAAGCATCTTGGTACTGCACCGTACCAGCGGGGCAGAAGCAACCTTCATTGCATTTGCCTGGGTTCGGTGTCACCGCCATATCGCAAGTGGGCTCTACATCGGGGCCGCAAGGCAAATAGACACGTCCGTAGCTGCAACTCACAGCTGAAATGCATTTTTTGAAATATTAAGTAGGCCGTGTTGTGTATATATCGGACACTTACGACAAATCTCCAAATTCCGCCATCCATGCTCCAGCTTTATACCCTTGAAGATGCACTCCTTAGCCAACATGGAGACGGCATCGCAGTTGCAAGTCTCCGGATGTTCACGATTCGGACAATTGCAATAATCATCAACGCATGCGCGCAACAAAGCCTCAAAATTTATGCCTTTTATACAGTCCTCTAGTTTGTCATTGGACAAAAGACGTGTGCAGACATTAACAGCCTTCGCACGCTTCGTCGCTTCACAAGTCTCTGAACCGAAATCCAATTCGCGACTATTCTCCATTATGCACAAGTCCGAGCTATCTTCAACGCGCCATGAGTCGGTGAAAGATTTAACCGTCTCCACGACCACACCACCTTTCGACATCAAGTCGTTCTTGTAGTCACCATCTAATGTGCCGCAAAGACCGCCAACCTTAGACCACAACAACGGGCCTGCATGTATGCCGAGATACTGATGACGATCCCAGTCGATTTGTAGCCCAACGGACTCCAGTTGTATCTGTAAATGCTCTGCCACCGGTATTATTTTCATGCCCATCACCTGTACAGGTATGGGAAATTTCTTCGTTGGTGTGGATAGATGTACAGTGCCATCTGCGTGAAAAATGTTCGACGTTGTATTAGTTTGGTCCTATGAATAATCAACGCAAAACTTACTAATATTATCTAGCGTGTATGGTATGGACTGCCAGTAGATCGTCAGCGCATGCGCACAGCCATAACCGGAACCATATGGGCAAGCCTTGAGTGTTATATCAAATGTGGCATCAACTTTATCGTTAATTAGTGTATGTGAACACGAAAGTGGAGCTCTGAAAAAATTTCGTAGTTATTATAAGAGGCCACCAAGCGCTAACTTGTTTTTGAGGTTAGTATTCAACACTATACATTAAATGTTAGTGACAGGCGCTTAAGATTTCTACTACTTACTTGAAAACCAAACCATCAAATGTCTTCATATTAATGCCACCCCAAGTGGTGCACAATGCCGGCTTGGGCGTGCGATCGATCATCACATCGACATCGCCTTCAGTGTAAAGTGTGTAGCGCGACGCTGAAACTTGTGTCTCTTCAGAGGACCACCACTCCTGCATTGCGAAAAGAGTTACAAATTACAATCTTGGAAAGTATGAAATATTTTCGAAATGACATTACGCTGTGAACATTCGAAAACTTATCGATTATGGCTTGTATACGCTCACGATCGGTAGCCCATTGCTCGCCGTGGCCATATATCAGCTTACCGCCGCTAGCGCCGGTATCAGCAGTTTTATAGCTTGTAGAAGTCTTACGGACTGTGTAACCAGGAGCTGCGTTATAAAAATGAGCAATTAAAAAAATGTCGACAACAAGTGACGTCTTCGTTTTTTTTCGTAAAAAAATATTGATAATCCACTCACCATATATACACTTGGGCAATGGTTTCGGATAAAAATCACCCACACTATATTTGCATGTATACTCAATATTGAGGTTGCCCTGCACCGTTATACCCTGTGATGACGCGCAAGAAAATTTACACTTAGCCTCCAAGCCATCGTATTTACATTTGTAATTGCCATTGAAGCCAGTATTGGTTACGTTACAAGCCCGCACGCCTTGAGACGGTAGCGAAACAAAAACGGTTAAAAAAGGTTAGCAGAGTATAAATTAATAAGAGAATTACTAAAAGTCAATTGGCAACTCTTTAAAATAATATGTTTTGTGGTATAATTTCCTAAAATATCTTTTAATTGTATATGCAGGCAAGTGGCACTCCAAAAAATATATTTTTGAAAGCAAGTTTGTGGACCGCATATGCTTTTTATACAAGTTTCATAAAATTTTAATATAAGAATTTGAATTTAATTAAATAAAAAATTTTTCCTGTGGCAACCCTTAAAAATTTTAGTACAGCTTATTTGTCGGTTTGTTATCAATTCTGTAGCAGAAAAACATGTTTTAAAGAGACTGCGTCGTTCTATATTTTTTTTAATCAAATCCATATTTCAACCCTTTAAATATAATTTTAAATACTGTTCTTTTGAGTAAAAAATATGGGCTGAAAGATAATATTCATTTTACACAAAAATCAATCTGATCAGGTGGCAACACTATTTTTAGAAAATCTTATTTGATTTTTGTTGATTTGTTGCTGATTCTCATTACAAAGAAAAATATGTTTTAAAAAGTGTGATGTTCTTACAATTTCTTAATCAAAAACATGTGGCAACCCTCTAATTAAATTTGGTCCATTTTCTTTTGAAGCTTTGCAGCAAAAATATAGAACCTCACTGCTCATGTTGGTGGGATATCAACGAAAAATATTTATTTAAATAAATATTGTAGATCTGATCACGTGGCAACCCTAAGATTTTTTTTTAATCTTATATGGTTTTTGTTGACAATTTTCGTTACAAAAAAAACATGTTTTAAAATATGTGTACATTCTTAAAATTTCTTAATCAAATACATGTGGCAACTCTCCAAATAAAATTTTAAACATATTTTTTAAAGCTTTGCAACAAAAATATACGACCTAACCACTAATATTGGTGGCATATCTATGCAAAATATTTATTAAAATATGTATATATTGTATAACAGTACTTTTAGATAGGGTTACCTACGTCATTAAAAGTGAAATACTCACTGTATTGACAGTAGTCGCCGCGATATTGCGATGTACACTGACACATATTAAATGATATGCATTTGCCACCATTCTGACAAGCTGGCTCACAAATCGCTGCGTGAGAGAGAGAGAAAGAGGGTGTAATAAAAGAGAGAATATTTTTCGGTTCCAGAAATATATGATCTTGCTTGTAAAACTACTCACGCGCACAATCCGGCGGCTTCACTGAGTTTGTCTGCTTATGAAACCAAACACCATCCACACATTCGAGATTCGTTATGGAACTGCCATCGGGATATTGAAAGCCACTCATGCACTCAGCATTGCAGACGCTAACAAAAAAAGAGCAGTTTACTTAGCACAATAAAGATTTAATGTGACACTACGGTACTCACTTGTTCCTACATTGTACACGCGAATTTTTCGGTATCGGCGGCTTGCCGCTGCAGAAGGTTTTCTTATTCTGACACCAAGGACCATAGAAATTTTCAGCACACTTGCAAACGCCAGCTTCAACACAAATACCGTTATTCTCACAAGGTGGCGTGCACGTAGCTAAGGAGGCAAAGGTGGAGAGATGAGTAGAATGCTATTATTGCATGTGTCGAGCTCAATTTCTGACTAACTTTGCTTACCTTGACAGGGAGGCACACTGGTAAGCGCTGAGTCGCGTATTATCCAATCGCCATTTATGCAGGCCAACTTCAGCGAGCTCGCGCCATCAGGGAACCTATATTCAGCCGTACAACTGACCTCACACTGATTTCCACGACACTTCAGCGACATTTTCGATGGCAAGTGATATGCCGGGCAGCCGCCGTAGGGAGGTATTTGAGGGTTTTCATGTGTTAAAAAATCATAGCTGGACTGTGCGCCGTAACTATTAGAACATTGAAAACAAGTATTTAAAAGAGATTTAAGTGAGAGTTATTTAAAATAGAGAGTAAGGAATAGTTCTGATGAAACCAACTAGTCACATCCAACCCAGATGGTAGAAACTTAGAAATTGCCGCGCTAAAAGCTCGACTTTTTTTTATCATACTGCTATCTTAGTGCGTTCCTCTTGTCCTTGAAAGCGTACAAACTAGTTTATGCACCGAATTTCCTTATTGTTTGGTACAGCTCCAACTCGTACTCATAAGAAACCCCACTTATGTTATCGAAAGTCAAATGCACCTACCTGCTGGGTCCATAACCGCCTTTATAGGGTTTTCCATTACTGCCATAAGCACTGTATCCAGCACCATAGCCACCGTAACCACCACCACCACCATAACCGCCACTGCCTCTACCATGATTATGGCCATAACCAGCGAAACTCGTCTTGACACCATAAGCGCTGTGGAGAATTATTTAATATGTGAAGAAAATATAAAAATATATATAATACCGATAAGCAATATGAAATAAAAAGCAAAATCATAACAAAAAAATAACTACGGCAAAGACTTACCCGCCACCGCCGTAAGCAGGACCGACGCCTAAGTTCAGGCTGCAATTAGAAGGTTGCAAATAAAATTAGTCGTGCTTATCAGCGTTCAATTTTTCAAGACTTTCCGTTTTAACTTGATAACAGAATTACAAACATATTTATACACATTAAAAGTATGCCCCATTGGGTTTATAATTTTATGAGCTCATGTTATATAACGAAAATATTATTTTTGCTTTAACTACAATGTTTTTGTAATTTCTTAAAATATTTACGTTATTATAATTTTCAACTTAACTTACCTAATCGGTGCCACCGGCTGAGCCGCTGGTGCTTTCTTAAAAAATGAAAACAAGTCGCGTTCCTCACGTTCATTATCTTCAGCTAAATTTTCGTTCTCGGCGCTGATGGGACTACAGAAAGGGAAGAAAATTAAGGACTCAGATAAATAGTAGGTTCATTTTAATGAGAAATATAATATAAATATATAATAAAATATAAAAAATAGAAAATATCTTGCATAAAATACCATTAGTCAGTCCCAGAATCAAATTACTTTCATTAATGGAGATAATGGTGTGATTCAAAATATATGTAACCATACTAAGTGAACTAAAGTTCAGAAAAGTTATACCGATAGGTGGCGCAAGAGTCGTGTTAGCACAAAAAATTGTCATTAAAAGTGGTTAAATTTTTCAGGTTGATGGTTTTAAAATTTACATTTATCAAAGGAAAGTTAGAATAGTGGTTGATGAACATTTCAACAATGGATCGTTGTTCGATTTGATATGGTTGCAGCACATAAGGTCCATTTATTATATTTCCAATTTTATACAACCTTTCCATTTGTGACATTTCCAAATTTATACGTCGGAAAAGGATACTAGAATGTCTCATACTTTTAGAATCCCCGCAACGCTGAGAGATCATAACCTAAGCTAACCTAACCAAATCTACACATCTCAACTCAAGTTTAGTTTGGCTCAGAGGGATAGAATGTGAAGTAAAGACGAAGTACTCAAATCCTTGTATGAAAAACTTTTTTATTTGACTTGATATTCTCTCAAAATTTAGCGCAGATTATGGAGTAAGTCAATGCTACTATTTTCAAATATATTGATTAGATCGGCTCACTATAGCATATAGCTGCCAAGCAAACTGATCAATCCAACTCATCTCCTTATAAGGAAAACTTTTTCATTTAACGAGATATCTTAACGAAATTTGGCAGAGATCATTATCTAAAGCATTAATGCAATCTCCTAAGAAATTGTTCAGTTTGGATTACTATAGCATATAGCTGCCATACAAACTGAACGATCTGAATCAAGTGCTTGCATAGAAAACTTTTTCATTTAACGAGTTATCTTAACGAAATTTGGTATGAATAATTCACTAAAGCAGCAATCTTATGTCCAAAGAAATTTTTGAGATCAGACTACTATACTATATGGAAAACTATATACTATATGGAAAATTTTTGAGATCAGACTACTATACTATATGGAAAACTTTTTCATTTAACGAGATATCTTAACGAAATTTGGTAAAGATTATTATCTAAAGCATTAATGTAATCTCCTACGAAATTGTTTAGATCGAAGTACTATAACATATAGCTGCCATACAAACTTCCAGATCCAACTCAAGTCCTTGTATGAAAAACTTTTTTATTTGAATTGATATTCTCACAAAACGCTAAAATATTCGAATATATTGATCAGATCAGACCACTAAAGCATATAGCTGCCATACAAATTTTAAAAATATCACTTCTTCATTGCACTTCCCACTTCCACAGTGTTAAATTCACCCACTCACCTTTGTACATCAGCTTCCGCGGCTATTTGTTGGCTACATTGCTGCAGCAACAACAACAGCAAAACAAAAATCAAGCTTTCCTTCATAATTATTTAGTTCCAAAACACTTTTTATAACTTTTCAACTTACAAAGTACAGTTTGTGCAAAATTCACCACACAACGGCAATCATATGCGACCACTTCCGATATATAAATGCAAAAAAATCATGAGATCATTCACAAAACTCTTTTTAACAAGTGTGTTAACTATTATCCTTTATTATCCTTAAAGGATCTAGTGATCCGGCCTATGGCCTACAAGACATATATTTTTGCCTTTTAGCGCAGGCATATGCTTTTTCCACAGTTTGCACTACTTTTCACAATTTTTAGTTCTTTTTCACAATTTTGAGTGCTTTTTCTCAATTTTGAGTCCTTTTTCTCAATTTTGAGTATTTTTTCACAATTTTGAATCTTTTTTACAATTTTTAGTCTTTTTTCACAATTGTGAGTCCTTTTGCATAATTTTGAGTCCTTTTTCACAATTTTGTCTCCGTTTTTTATATGTAATTTTCACTATTTTTAACACTTTTTCACTTCAACTGCACTCGCGGGTCTTAACGACGAATCGAAACCGAGCGCTGGGCGCAAGAAAACTGACCAATTCCAGCGCAAGCGGGCACTTTTATAGGTGCACAGAGGATATGCAAAAATATATTTTTTTTTTTTAATTTTTACTCTAAATTATATAAATATTTACGTTCTCACAGCGGAACAACTCAATGGAACTCAGCATTCAGCCACTTGCATTTATCGCTGAAGCGCGTAAAAAATGCTCGGAATGTCAGAGCGGAAGTGTGCGATAGCGTTGCCATATTTTCAAGTGCTGCTTCACACTGCGAGCCGATCGTGTGCTTCACACACATAAACTAAAGCTCACGCGACTTGCGCT